>NW_022436941.1:49161905-49308625 GCF_009761245.1 Sapajus apella
TCTGTGTGTGTGTGTGTGTGTGTGTGTGTGTGTGTGTGTGTGTGTGTTTTATATATATGTGTACATATATATGTGTATATATTATACATATTTATATATATGTGTATTATATATGCACATATATAATACATTATACATATATAATATATATGTATATATATTATATATATAAAATGTATAATACATAGAATGTATAATGTAATATATATAATGTATACATTATATACATCATTATGTATATTATGTATAAGTATATATACAAAATACATATAATGTATATATACACATACATATATTATGTATATGTATATATATACATAATACATATAATGTATAATATATATTATATATAATGTATAATACATATAATGTATTATACATGTATATTATATATACACTCATATATAATACATTATATATTATATATATATCACATATATATAATACACATATTTATATATGTATATATATGTACACATATATATAACACACACACACACACACGTATATATAGATGATAAGGTTGGTGCAAATGTAACTGTGGTTTTTGCCATTACTTTTAATGAAAAAAATCACAATCACTTTTGCACCAACCCAGTATCACTTATAGCAACATAGATGGAACTAGAGGACATTATGGTAAGAGAAATAAGCCAAGAACAGAAAGTTAGACATTGCATGTTCTCACTCATGTGTGGAAGCTAAAAATGTTGATCTCATAGAAGTAAAAAGTAGAACAGAATGTACTAGAGGCTGGGAAGTTTAGGGGGAAAGGGGATAGAGAGATTTGTCAAAAGATATAAAATTACAGTTAGATAGAAGAAATAAGTTCTTGTGTTCTATAGCACTACAGGATGACTACAGTTAACAATACTTTATAGTTTCAAAGCACTAGAAGGAGGGTATTGAATATTCCCAACACAAAGTAATGATAAACGTTTGAGATGATAGATATGCTAATTCTTTTGATCTGATCACTACATCTTATATGTATCAATACATCACTATATACCCATAAATATACAATTATTACTTGTCAATTAAACAATAAAATGAAAAGTGTTTATCTCTATAACAACTCTCAAACCTGTCAGCTACTTGTCCCAGCTTGGTTCTAAACTTGTACCAACTTGGTTCTAAACTTGTACCAACTTGGTTTTATTCCCAGGCACACTGCCAGAACATCTATAGTCTGAAATATGACAATAGCCTACCTACTCAGAGCTGCTCTTTTTTTTCAATATCCTCTCCTAAACATTTCCAGTTATCCTTCCAGTACAAGCATGTCCTCCAATTCAAATTGAAAAAAAAAAATTAATTGACAAAGTTAAAAAATATTAGAACAAAACCAAGAAAAAACGCAACTTTGACGGCTTCCCCTTGCTTAAAGACTGGAGTTCAGAATCCTGAGCATGGAAAGGGGCCATTTAAGCCAATCTACCCTTTCCGTCTCCTCTCCCACCACTTCTTTTCTAATTGCAAGACCTTTCTTTTCCCTTCTCAACCCTTTGCTTAATCTAGGTGAGATTATTCCTTCTTGCAGCCTTGGCTAACAGTTTTCTCTGCCTGAAATTCCCATCTCTAACCATACACTCATTTATTATTTAATAAGCATTAAATGTGTCATAATCTCAGGGTCAGGTAAAATGAATGAATTAAGTATATCAGGTTTACTCAGAGCTTGGAAATTGCTGCCACGCAAATACTGCCTTCAAAAAAAAAGCCAATGATTCAGGTTCTTAACGTAAAAATTCTCAATTTTAAAAGTTTGCAGCAAATATTTAAAAATCTAAAACAATCCTTTGTATAACACTGTGTGTCTGCTAAGCAAAACACACAGGCAGGATGTTGGTTTGGACCTTGCTCCTAGTTCCACCAGGCCCTAGGGATCCAAAGGTGACCAAAACCAAGCCTCTGCCCTGATAGCTCTGCCCTGATGGTCAACAGGCCCCTACTGATTCTTGAAATGCTCTGTTTACATGGCACCTGCCATACTTGATTTTTAGAGCTAGTTGTTTACTTTTTGAATCATTAGATCCCAGAGAGGCGGGACTGTCTCTGTTCCATCTGGCAATAGTAAGTGCTCACCTGTAACTATAACCATAGACAGATGTCTATGTAGAAACTAGTACCAACTTGGTTCCAAACTTTTAGTTATTTTGTATTTTTCCCTTCCTAAGTGGATAATATGCCTTTATTAGGCACCATCATGTAAGCTATGATCTAACTAAAGAATTTGTCTGCTCAGGTGCAAACCTAGAAAATTCTTGGAGTCACATTTCAATTGTATGCTACAATTCTGAAAGTGTGCATATGTGTGTGTGTTTGCCACACAGGATCCTTTCAAGATGGTAGCCAAAAAGAAGGACTATTTACAAATAATTTTAGTAAATTTAAGAAATTATTTTAGTCTAGGGCAGACCTTTTCACTTTGGAAAACAAGAAAAATGTGTTCATTTGCTCCATATGTTAATATCAGGGTGAAACATTTTTCCATTTCACAAAAGTACTAAAAATGTCAGCTTTCATTTTTGCTGCAGTTATATTATTTCTAGTTATCCAAGCATGTTTACAAAACTAATTTAAGCTGAGCACTGGGGACTTAGGGGATGTCAGTCATGTTTTAGTGAACCAAACACTCTCATTTCACTAAGCATCACACTTAAGAGGGGACTGCTTGAACATCACTATTTCACTCCTCAATTGATCTAATTTCTAGACCCAGTCACAATCCAATTATGTGCATTGATCTTACATGGCTGCCATCTGCAAAATTAATAGTTGAAAAACATCAATCCTACTGAAAAAAAATATGTTTGTGTAGTTACTTGGATGTTGTCAAAATGAAGAACAGTAAATATTTTGTCTTCCCTAATTGTATACTGGGCAAGTTAGAATCCCAGTCATATTTCAAATGTTAAAGATTTAGGCTCCTATTATTTTATTTTACAACTCTGTATGATGTTATTGTATACACAAATTCACCTGTGTGTGGGTGCTTGAATCTTTAATATTGAAACTCTACACCGTGTGTTCAGTAAGATAAATGTATGTTGTCACTAACCAAACTGTAAGGCTTACCTGCAGACTGTTGAAAATGACAAAGAGAACCAACATCCAGAAGTGTCTGTAGGCCATGTGTAGTCCTCCCCAAAGCCATGTCACAGAAATCAGAGCAAAGAGATATAAAATCAGCGGAATTTCTAGAAATTAAAAAAAAAAAAGAATTTTTGAGCTTCAGAATACTGCACAGTCACATGTATACACAAAGTTATTTTTGGCTTCTTTCTGTGGTACTCTAAGTGCCCATTTTGAGAGAACAACCTTGGAAATCCCATTCTTGTGCCAGAGGAGAGAAAGCACATTGCTGAGTCCACATTCTTTCTGTTTTGCAAATGGGGCTGCTGGTAGGCCCAGGGATGGATGGGGAAGGATGAGAACTGTTCCTCTCCTAGACTACCACCTGCTGGACTGTTCAGAAAGTACCACAAGCAACAATGGAGTTGTAGAAATCTCCTTAAAAGAGTGTTCCACCAGAAAATGGCAGGCAGTAGTGTGCTCCCAAAATTAGCATATCCCAACCAGGCACTTAAGAACAGAAATTATATAACATTTTGTGTGTGTGTGTGTGTGTGTGTGTGTGTGTGTGTGTGTGTGTGTGGTGGAAGAATCTGTACTCATGTCCTTTATCTGACTGAGAAGACACCAAAATTTATTGGTAAGGTTAAGAGCAAAGATGAAGTGACTCATAATGACCAACTGAGCTTATCCCACACATGTTCTCAGGCAGTTTGTTTCAAAAGTTTCAGAACAGATTTTCTCAGGGCCAAGGGACTTTATTATCCTTTCCACTTGTCTATTTTGAATTTTCCTTGCTCTCTGGGTCTTAGAATAATAACCATATAGAGGTGATTTTAATATTTAAATGACAAGTTATTTAAGATTTAGAAAGCGAATCAGATCTTTGCAGACACAAATAATCACATTTTCAAGCTGTTGAAAGACAATCAGGATGGACCACACCACTAACAACTTTCATGACAGATCTCAAATCCTTTCTTTATCCACTATCATCAGTTCACACCTAAAATCCTCATGCACTATGAAAATTTAAAAAGTTGCTTAGAACTTTAGCAATTTTTAAATTTATTTGGAAACAATCTCAAACTTACAGAAGAGTTGCAAGTAGAGAACAACGACAAAGTTTTTTTTCCCCTGAATCATTTGAAAATTTTCAACTTGATCCCCATTACCCTCTGAATAATGTTTATTTTCTACAAAGACATTTTCCTACATAAACATGATACCATCAAATCAGGAAATTAAGATTGATATGGTACTATCATTCTCAGATTCCATTTTATTATACCAGTAATTTCCTTTTTAGCAGAGAGCCAGAAAGCCAGCCTTGTATAGCTGACATGTCTCTGTAGACCCTTTTAATCCCAAATGGTTCTTCTGTGTGTCCTTGACTTTCACAACCCTGACACTTTTGATATTACCGGCCAGTTTTTCTTGCAGAATGTCCTTAAATTTGAGTTTATTTGACGTTTTCTCATGATTTGATTTACATTATATACTGGTAGAAATAACAGAAGGGATACTGGGTTCACCTTACAGCATTCTATGGGGTGGTACAAGAACTCAATCTGTCCCATTACCAAAGCTGTTCATTTCGGTCACTTGATTAAAATGGTAGCTGCACAAATTCTTCACTACAAAGTCAGCATTTTCCTCTTTGTAATTAAGAAGTGTTATATGTGGCATTTCTTTGAAACTATGTAAATAGCTTTTTCCTTACCAAATGTTTGATTTATCCACTTATTTATTTTCTAACATAGACTTACAGATTCCCACTTATTTGGCATGTTACTATCTATTATTCTTTCCATTTCCCTTCCTTCCTCCCTCTTTTCTTCCTTTCTCCTTCTTTCCTTCCTTCTTTCTTTGTTTTCCTTCTCTTTTCTTTTTCCTTTTCTTTTCCTTTTTGCATAGGGTCATACAAGTTATTTCTCCATTGCCCAGGTTGGAGTGTGGTGGTGGTATCACAGCTCACTGGAGGCTTGACCTTGTGGGCTCAAGCCATTCTCCCACCTCTAAGCCTCCCGAGTGGCTGAAACTACAGTCACATGCCACCAAGCCCACTTAATTTTTCTATTTTGCGTACAGATGGGGTTTTGCCATGTTGCCCAGGCTGGTCTTGAACTTCTGGGATCAAGCGGTCCGCCCACCTTGGCCTCCCAAAGTGGTGCGATTACAGGAATAAGCCACTGTACCCGGACACTGTCATCGTTTATTTTCATGCCAAGATTTCCCTAGTGGGAGCCCTTTCAAGATGGTTTCTGTGCCTTTGTTTATATCCTCATCATTCTACTAGCAGTTGTTTGCTTTTTGGCCCAAGATGTTTCAAATGTTCCCTGCCCAAGTCCTGGTATCTTTTAAGGGAGAATGGTATTTAGAAATTGTGATCTGGGGCTAGGTATCGTCACTGCTGTTGCTGCTCCTAAGCTCTCTCAGTGGATAAAGTGAGAGGATACACGTGCATATGCACATACAAACACATTTACATCTATTTTACTATCTCTATATATAATGCAATTAATTCGTTCATTTCAATGCTTTGAATTCCAACCCAACATCACAGGGTTAATTCTAGTTTTCTCCCTTTCCATATTGTAACCCTTCCATGTTGGTAAGAGATCGCCTCCTCATTATTCTTGAACTGCTGGACTCTGGTAATCTGCCTCCCTCAGCTCCCCAAAGTGCCGAGATTACAGGCATGAGGCACCATAGCCCACTATTTCTCATTATTCCTAATATATCTATTGATTCGATCCACTCCCCTGCATGTAACCAATCTCCTATTGCTGTCATCCATTTCCTCGCTCAAGTGGCCTTCCAAACCCACTCAGCATCCCACAATTCCTGCTGGGCAGCACTGCACCCCTCACATGGATTCCCTCCTCACAACCAGTGGCTTCTGTGGATGCACACCTTGCTTGGGCCCCTTCCTGTGGATGCACACCTTGCTCTGTACCAACTAGTGGCTGTACAGGGAATTGTTTGGGAAAGGGAGGAAAAAGAAAGAACAAGGAGAGAAGGGAAGTGGGGAGGAGAAGGAAGGAACCTGAACACTTTTTTTTTTGAGAGAAAGAAGGCTTTAGAAGGGGACCATGCTGATATCTTTCTCAGGTATACCTTTCCTCACAACATATACAAATTGTCTAAATTATTATATCTGCACAGGGAAAGTAAGACTGATAGAAGAAGATTTACATAGATGAGGCCGGGCGCGGTGGCTCACGCCTGTAATCCCAGCACTTTGGGAGGCCGAGGCGGGTGGATCACGAGGTCAAGAGATCGAGACCATCCTGGTCAACATGGTGAAACCCCGTCTCTACTAAAAATACAAAAAATTAGCTGGGCATGGTGGCGCGTGCCTGTAGTCCCGGCTACTCAGGAGGCTGAGGCAGGAGAATTGCCTGAACCCAGGAGGCGGAGGTTGCGGTGAGCCGATATCACGCCATTGCACTCCAGCCTGGGTAACAAGAGCAAAACTCCGTCTCAAAAAAAAAAAAAAAAAAAAAGATTTACATAGATGAATAATTTCTTTTATTCATTATAAAATGTTATTCATTTTAGTCACTAATGCTTTGCAGCAGGACAGGAAAATATATACTAACATTTAATTTTTAGAAAAATTCATTTTTATTTAATGAAGTAATAAAATTGATAAAGGGCCAGAAGGCTCAATTTTACTTCTGACAATATACCCTAATATTTAGAAAACTGCCTAAGCTGTGCTCACAAAATTTTCAAAGATTAGGTATCAAGTCTGGACACTGCATTCTTTTCTTCCACTGTATAAGAACAAAATTCTATTTATGGCTCTGTGCGGATTACAAAGGGACATACACATTTTGTATCAACAACTAGGAACCAATTTTCAAAGTCTGGCCTGCATGTTCCTCTGAGTGCTTAGAGGAAAGCAAGTGGTGTGTGCTGACAGAGCTGAGTGGAGAAGCTAAGCGAGCATACTGGGGCTCACAAGGAATATCCATGGCTTATATTTTCCTGGAATTCTGTAGAAAAGCATGGTAGTTTGGCACCCCAGACTAGAAACTCTGTGAGGAAAAAAGCTAGTCATAAATAACTTAGTGTACTTAACAAGAGATCCCAGGCTTGCTTTCCAGCAGTACAATGATGATTAAAATTATGATTTTAGGTAGAAGAAATATATGCAGAGGCACATACGGATTTTGTCTGCCTGAAGCTGATATTAGGGAGGCTTATTTAAAAAACAAAAATTACAAAGTCATAATTAGGTACAGGATCTTGGAAGAGGCCAAGGCTGGTAAAAGGACCAGAAACTTAAGCTTCATCAGCTGTACGGTTAATCTACCTCTGAGGGGGGGGACCTTTAATCCTCTTTGGGGCCTGAGTCAAAAGAGGATAGGTATTGGGAGGGGGTGATGGGATGAAAGCTAGTTGCGGGGCATGTTGTTGTTAAACAGTGACTGTAAATTCCATTTGGCAAACTGAAAAACAGTGCTCCATTCAATTGAAAATCACTTTGTTTTTATATTTCCTAAGCTGTCATTTCACATTTGATGAACTACTAATAGCTTCTCTGCTTTCTATAATTCAGTATTTACCAAAGAAGGCATTTATAATTGGTAACATGGAAATAACTTATGTTTAGGAGTGAATTAGTGAAGATAAAACAGAATCATTTCAATGTTCTCAATAAAAGGAGGCCCTAAAAACACAGTGTTGCACCCAAGAAATGAGTATCTATATAAAAGACTGTGCTATGTAGGATAAATAAAGAACTCCTACAACTTAATAACAAAATACCCATTCAATCCATCTGAAAAATGTACAAAGGACATTTCTTTAGAGAAGATATATAAATGGCCAATAAGCACATGAAAAATGCTCAGGATCACCAGTCATCAGGGAAATGAAGATCAAAACCCCCGTGGTACCACTTCATACCTGCTAGGATGAATATTATAAGAAAAACAGGAAATAGTGTTGGTGAGGATATTTAGCAGTTGAAACCCTTGTGCATTACTGATAGAGATGTAAAATGGCACAAGTACTGTGGAAAACAGTTTGGTGGAACCTCAAAATGTTAAACATAGAGTTACCATATGATCCAACAATTCCACTTGTAGGTATCTATTCAAAAAAAGTGAAGGCACAGGTACCCCGGCAGATATTTGCACACCAATGTTCATGGCAGTATCACAATAGCCTAAGGGTGGAAACAACTCAAATGTCCATAAACAGATGAATAAACAAAATATAGTATTTGCATATAATGTGATATGACTCAGTGCCATATTCTGAATGTTTATGTCCCCCCCAAACTTTGTATGCTGAAACCCATTCACCAGTGATAGCATTAGAAGGTTGGACTACTGGGGGATGATTAGGTCATAAGAGTAGAGCCCTCATGAATGGGATTAGTGCACCTACAAAAGAGGCCCCAGGGCTCTGCCCTGCCCCTTCCACCTGAGGACACACCAAGAAGGCACCATCTATGGACCAGAAAGCTGAGCCCTCGCCAGACACTGAATCTGCTGGCACCTTGATATTGGATTTCTCTACCTCCAGAACTGTAAGAAATACATTTCTGCAGTTTATAAGCTAGCTGGTCTGGTCTAGGGCATTTTGTAATAACCTGAACAGACTGAGATACTCAAGCTTAAAATGGAATGAAATTACAATATATGCTATAACATGGCTGACCCTTGAAAATGTAATATGAAACAAGCCAGACACAAAAGGACAAATAATAATTCCATTTACATGAGGTGCCTGGAATCAGCAAATTCAGAGGCAGAAAGTAGAACAGAGGTTACCAGGGGCTGGAAGGAGTGGGGAATAGTGAGTTACTGTTTAATGGATATAGAGTTTCTGTTTGGAGTGATGAAAAAGTTCCGGAAACACGGATAGTGTTGATGGTTGCATAACAGTGTCAGGGTACCTACATGAAATAAAGTGTACACTTAAAATGGTTTAAGATGCTAAATTTTGTTATGTATATTTTACTACAAATAAGAAAAAAGCAAAAAGACTATGCCAACTAAGTCAGGCTATGTCAAGATGAAGTTCCACTGTAAGGAGAAAAAGAAAATCAAATCATCACAGTACTTAATTTACATACTTAAATGAACAAGGAGTCTCTAATGTGAAAACCAAAGTAGTCTGAAAAGGTTTTAGTGAAAGAAATTACTTGTGGAAAGGCAAAGAAACCAAAACAAACAACAACAACAAACCAGCAAGTAGATATGTCAATTAGTGCTACTATCTTAAGAAAGTCTACTCGTGGGAGTTAGTAGAATTCCATTGAGATTACATCACATCTCCTTAGTTTTTAGTGAAAAGTATTATTTCCATGAATTTAACAGGTTAGCCAGGCTGGTCTCAAACTCCTGAACTCAAGGCTGGGTAAGCAGATGGCCCTTCCTGATGTGAGTGGCCATCACCCAACACCTTGAGGGCTTCCATAGAACCAAAAAGGTGGAGGAAGGTTGGCTTCACCTTTCTTCTGCTTGACTGCTTGAGCTGGAACATGAATCTTCTTCTGCCTTTAGCATTCCTGTTTTTCAGGCCTTCAAACTCAAACTGAAATTTACACCATTCGCCTCTGGCTCTCAGGCCTTTAAAATACACCAGCAGTCTTCTTTAGTCTCCAGTCTGCAGGTGATCTCTTGTTGGTTCTGTTTCTATGGAGAATCCTAACATAATTCACATACTGTTTGTTGTTTAATACTCTCCTAGAATGTGAGCTCACAAAAGCATTGAAATAATTCTCAAGTACTAGTTTAATGAATTAAAAAAGACAATTTCTGATTCTAGTTAAATGAATTTTAAAAAGTTCTTATGGGGCTGGCTAAGATGATATGCTACAGTTAAAAGTAAAATTGAGAAGAAATTGTACCTCCACTATCTCCTTCACTCTTTATTTAAAGAGTGGGGAAGGTGCAGAGAGAAATGTGGATGTCACAGCAGGGAAAGAATTGCTTTTGGGCTGCAGGGGCTTGATAAAAATTTGAGTTTGTGACTTGTAAACAAAGCTGCCTATGAGTAACATTCCCATAGAGACATTTCAGTGGGGTTGTTTCTTAATTGGAGGGAAAAAGAGAGGGAGGGAGAAAAGTGTGATAGAAGCATTGAATGCTTCTCAGAAACAACCTACCTTATCTAAGATTTCCAAAAACATAAGTCAATTCCAGGGCCATTGAGGAGTCAGATTTACTGCACAATACTGACTTTTAAACTCTGACCACAAACCACAGTAAGAAATGCATTTTACATGTGAATTACACAACCTTGAAAGAAAATTTCTATGAAACCCAAGTTAATATATGCACACTTTGATCTATTCTATTCTATGCACTCTATTCTCTCCATCCCATCCTATCCCATTCCATGTAAAATGTTGGCAGTGGGACTCACCAATGTACTGTGTGACCCACAATTTTTAAACCTTGGCTTTAGAAGGAAACTTAAATAGCTTATACTTTAGAGGTAATGGTATACACAGTAAATATAACCATAGTGGAGGCTTCCACCTACTACCTTCGACATGGATTTACCCTGACCTTCTTTACTAATATGTGAAGGATGCAAGCATAATTTGGAAAGATCTGTGCAGGTGACATACTGGATCTGCAGGCAGAGAAGTGAATCAGTACTGGCCTACAGTTTATTTTCCAGGGGTAAAGAGAAGAATGTGAGCAAATTCTTATTGGAGTCTGAAGGTCTGCAGGGAACTTAAAATGCAGTACTTTGTCAACAGCTGATGTAGGGCTCTCCTGGATGCTAAAATACAGTCCAGTGTCAGGTCTACTTTGAATGTGATTTATTGCGATTGAAAAAAAAGTGGTGAAAGCCTAGAATTATGCTCTTGCCTTGCAAAAGCTATATATAATTTTCAATTTGCAGGCTATAATTTTGAATCTAAGGAGAATAACCAAGTTAGATGAGACATACCCACACAGACCTCGCAAGAACTATTATTAGAGTAATTCTATTTGAACCATGTACTTCAAAAGTGCCAGATAATATTCTGCTGGTGGAGGGGGGTTCAAATATGTCTGTGATTCTTAAGGAAAAGGTTAAGTGCTTTGTTTTCTTCCAGTGAAGGAAAAATTGTTGAAACTATGGGAAAGGGAATTATCATTTGGGTTTACAGCTATCAGCAATTTTCTACACATTTCATAAATGTTTCATACGGTGAAACTACGAGAACAAGTTCTTAGAAGATTAGAGTTCTAAAACAAACATGAAGTCAGCCAACTAACGACTGAAGACTGTCTTAACCTGGTTTTCTAACTACCTTACCAGTTACTCAGGCACCAAGGAGCTCAAAACTCATCTACAGGCATACTCAGGCATCTAACAGCAATTTTCCATCACACTTAACTTTTGTAATACAATGAAAATGTACAATTCATCTTTAAACCTGCCTATGTTTGTATTTTGAATCTGGCTAGATGGCCTTAAAATTTTTGGACATTAGATGATCATGTATTTGGCCATGAATAGCCAGTTATCTTTTACAGATAGTTTGATAACACATCAATTAGCACTCATTAAGAGTTAATAGGCTCAAATTCAATGCTGAAATCTTGAGTCAAATCTGGCAGGATGTCTGAGGAAAATTAACCGTAAAGATAACCCTAATTGGGCAAGAAAATATTTGAATGAGTTATCATAAATGTCAGTTCCCAGAACTGGTTTTTGGTAGACCCTCAATCTGGATAAATGCCAGCCTACCTCAAAGCTGCCTTTGTTTCTTTAATTTGGTTCTTTAACCATCACATACAAAACTGTAATACAAATTGAAAGTTTGATTTGATTTTTTAAATTTCTCTTGCCATATCACTATTCTAAAAGGTCTCCTTGAGTTAAATCCTTTGACTCTCTGTCAATGTGACTAACTGCATCTCTTCCCAACAGCCATCAGATTATCAGGGCACTGTCTGGTCTTAGAAATAATGATATTTCCCAATAGCTATAGGTAAATTACTTACTGTCTGTTGTTAAATAATTATATTTTTAATTAAGTAAATAGATTTAAAACTCATGCAGAGCTGTTTTTTGGCATATACAATGACAATTGACCGCAAAGCTGTCTGATATCTGTGTTATATAAGGGCTTATTTTTATTATCCATTTAAACAATGGCACAATACCCACAGGTGTGGCAGGGATTTTACACATAAGGGAGTGAAATAATATCTTATTGCTCATTCTTACTAACAATGTTGGACCAAGGCCTCACAGAGAAAAAAAAGGGAAACAATCGTTTTCAGAAAACAAGGCAATTCGGGGATTGAATGCCATGTGTATAGTCTAGGGAGAAGGAGGCTGTCTAACACTTATATATTAGTGATCAAAGTAATTTGATCAAAGTGATTTCACCCAATGACAGACCACTAAATTTTATTTCTGTATTTGCTTGTCAATATTACATGTAGACCTTGATTTTTGTGACATTTTAATTCCAGGTTTTTTTTTTTTCTATTTTTTTAAGTAGAGTTTAAATTGCTTATGGTTAAACTGGTTCACAGGTGTGTCTGATATTATTAGCAAATGTATGGTAGATGTTACAGCTTCTTTTTGCTACAAGCTCACAACTACATGCTTACTTTTTTTGAGAGTACTTTTGTGAAGATCAAAGTTTGTTACTGCCTCTAGCCCAGTGAAAATCACACTTCATCTTTAATATTGTATACTTTACTCTGAAAAAAAAAGACCAACGTATAAAAACGACACTTTCTTCTATTCACCTGAGTTTTATAATATGTAAACTGTTGAGTATAGCATTAGATCATGGGTATTGCGCTAAGCATTCATTTTGAAGGAAATTTATGATTCAACTGCTAATTCCCCAAATTACCTTCCCCTGCTTCCTATTTCTCTAGCACTGGTAAACCCATTTTTCTTTATTTCTGGATCTCCTCTTTAATAATGTACCAGTTGATTCATGTAATTAAAGTGTGATCATACAAATGATTGTAGACTATATTATTTCATTATAGAACTGTGTAGGCACTGAATTATAAATTAGAAGTACATTTAAATAATGAAAACAACAATAAATAATACGTGAAAAAAGTTGCAAACCAAGAATGGAATTTACACGTAAGAACTTGGGAAAGAGAGCTACAGTGCGTTACAGTATCACCATGTTGATACCAGCTGAGGTGGCTCATTGACCAGGTTGAGAGAGAAACATAGTGCTTTCAGGGCCATACTTATTCCAAGATAAAACAGCCTCAAAAAAACAAATTTTTCTATTCTCTAGTGCAGTTTTATATAAACTCATTCTGAATACAAATCCTGGAGAGATACATTTTTAAAAATCAGTAACAATATTTTCATTAGCCAGCAGTTGAATGGAAGACTTCAGTCATCCCTGTTTTTAAAAGTGCTCTTAAATAAAAAAATTTTTTAAATCAGCTGGGCATGGTAGCATGTGCTATATTATAGTCCTGGCTACTTGGGAGCTCGAGGTGGGAGGAGCTCTTGAGCCCAGGAGACTGAAGCTGCAGGGAGCTATGATTGTGCCATGGCACTCCATCCTGGGCAAGACAATAAGGCTCCATCTCAGAAAAAAAAATAGGAACTGCCAGGAAAATTACAATTTATTATTAATTTGGAGAACAATGGCAAGGAAATAGAAAACTTACTTAGCCTAAGTACACAACTGATAACGGGAATGTTTCATTAATTCTCTGGGTCAAACATGGTGTGGCATGGCAGTGATACACACATCAACAAGAAATGCCAGCCACATTAAGGGTCAAAGAGTATGCAGTGCACCTAAGCAACAACAGCACTTTGATATTCTTAGTTATTGGCTTTAAGTGTGTATCACATTAGTGTATCTTCCACTAACACCCTATTGAAGCTTATTTATCATGGGTACCAAGAATTAGTTTCCACTCTATTCTGTCTCCTCTCTTATCACCCTAAATGATGAACTCAGCAAGCAAGAGTGAATTTAGTTGCGTTAAGTCCAGCTTTATCAGATGTCATACCAGTTTCAGGTGGCAGCACTAGTTAAGTATGGTTAGGGCATTAGAGACTATGTGGAGAAGGAGTGAATTTTTATTTTAATTTTTATTTATTTATTTTTTTGAGACGGAGTTTTGCTCTCGTTGCTCAGGCTGGAGTGCAATGGTGCGATCTTAGCTCACTGCAACCTCCACCTCCTGAATTCAAGTGATTCTCCTGCCTTAGCCTCCCCAGTAGCTGGATTATAGGTGCCTGCCATCACACCTGGCTAATTTTTTTATTTTTAGTAGGGACAGGGTTTCACACTATGTTGGCCAGGCTGGTCTCAAACTCCTGACCTCAGATGATCCACCTGCCTCGACCTCACTAAGTGCTGGAATTACAGGCGTGAGTCACTATGCCCAGCCCCTGAATTTTTCTATTTATTCAACAGTCTAATGAGTGTTATTGGATGATTTTGTGACATGGTCAATTTTGCTTTTTAGAATGCTTCAGTGTGGAATGGGGATGGACAAGAATTGAGCAGTGCTGGTCTCAAGACAGCTGCAATAGTCTAAAGATAAGATGATGGGAGACATCACCAACGTGCTATGGAATGAATTGTTTCCTCAATCCCCCAAATCTGTAATGTTGAAGCCCTAACTCCCAAGGCAATAGTATTTGAAGATGGGGCCTTCAGGAGGTAATAATCTCATGAAGGTAGCGTCCTCATGATGGAATTAGTGCTCTTATAAGAAAAGACATGAGAGGGATCTCTCCCATCCATGAGAGGGGACAGCAAAATGTCCATGCAAGCCTTGCCAGGGCCTGAATCAGCTGTCTTGATCATGGACTTCCAGTCTCCATAACTGTGACAAATAAATGTCTGCTGTTTAGGACACCCAGTCTATGGTATTTTGTATGGCAGTCTGAGCTAATACATCAGGGAAAATCATGAAGAAAGGGAGGGGAACATTTGAGAGATATTGATGAATTATACAGAAGAAAGAAGTGACATATCTGACTGAATTCTGTACCAATTACATATTGAAAGGGTTGCTATACTAACAAAAAAACGAACACATATTGAGTGCTTAGTATGTTTCAGGAAGTATATTAAATATTCATATGAATTAAAATTTTATCTTTCACACAACCCTACAAAATTAAATAGTATTATTATTTTTGCATTACATATGAGAATAGTGAGGAAAACTAGCGAGGTTTTTAAAAGTACCATAAAGAGGGGGCAATTTTTCCTGGAAATCAGATTAAGTGGAAGATAAGGAGTAATTTTCCAACCCTGATGGCTTCAAGTTTTTTTTTTTTTTTTTTTTTTTTTTTTTGTGGGGCAGGACAGGGCTGGGTGTGAAGTCTAATAATTACTTTTACGAAATTAGAGTTCTCTAAGTTTAATATTTAATGTTTACATGCCACCATTACCAAGAAGCGTTTTGAAAACAAAATGGTAAGGGCAGAAGTACTGATGCTAACAACCATGGCAGCTCTGGAGAGCTTGTGAATCAGCCTGAGATTCTAATCTCACAATTTAACAGCTTTGTAAATGTGAAAACGTTTCTAAGCCTCTCATTTCCTTGATTTTCTTGTCTGACTAGAGGAAATCATACCTGCTTCATAGGCTTCATGCAAAAATTGAGATAAAGTGTTTGATAGCAAAATTAGGTCGACTATAGTTAACAACATGTATTGTTTATTTTAAAATAGCTAGAAGAGATAACTTGAAATGTCCGCAACACATTTGAAATGATAAATATTCAAGGTGATAGACATTCCAAATACCCTGACATGATCATTACACATTCTGTGTATGTCACAAAATATCACATGTACCCATACATATGTACAGATATTATGTACATATATATATTTTTTTTTAATTGAGAGAATATACACAAAATTCTTAACACAGTGCCTGATGAATGGTGAGTCTTAATGGGTGGCAGTAATGATGGTGACAACAACCATCATGTGGACTACCAAGGCTCAAAGGGAGAAGAACACCTGCCACTTACATGCAGTGCCAGCCCTTTGCTCTTCCTCTTACCCCCACCCCATATCCATGCTCTGTGCCCTCTGTCCACCTAGAAAAAAGATGTCCATTAGACATAATAGTTTAGTGCCGAAATAGCCTGAATTGAGGATTACCTTTGTTCTCATCCATCTCCAACTGAAACTGGTAAAGGCAGTTCATTAAAGTAAGAGATCCAGGAAACCTGAGTTCTAGAAAGGCCCAGGTCTGCCACAAGTGGTCAGCCCGTTTTCCTTCTTGGCTACAAATGTAAATCAGGGTGTTTCAACAGAAATTTAAGCCTTCTCTCAACAATGCAATTTTCTTTTTTACTTTTCATGTTGATGTGAAAAGCCTTAGGAAACTCCTGATGTTACTGGTTCTAGGAGTTTTTCGTGAGCAATATGTTTTCAAAAACAATAATAAAGAAAACAAACACTGAATAATGAAGAAAATAAACACATCATCTTCCAGGCAGAGAGATTTCTGATATGAATATTTGAGGACTGAGGTCAGAAACCTAAGCAGAGAATGGGCATCCAAATGCATATGTTTTTAACATTTGGGATTTTCTCTACCACTAATGGCAAAACGTAGGAAGAGTGAACTGTGCTTCAGAAAGAGTTTTCCAAGCTTGAGTGGGAGTGTCTGTTCACCGCAGAGTGAGAAGCTGGGATTTTCCTTAGGCCCCTAGGCATTGTTTTTTTATTTTATTTTCAGAAATGGAACTGGGAATAGATTGCAAACAGCATTTAACTGCCAAGGACATGTGAAACCTGTTATGTTGGTCATTCTGGATCCTATTCAAGTATGTACTGTTACTGGGTAGGATCACTTTTACTTTACTTTAGCAGAAGCCCCAAATCTGCTTTAGGAAAAAAAAATGATATCATGTTTTTCCATTTTTATTTATAAATCCTGAAGGTTTCTGCAAGCAGTAACATTTAAAAGGACAATGACATACTTACAAGTTTGCTGTGAGAATAATGAGGATGCTGAAACATCAGAATGTTTCAGCTATTGATCGCCTCATAATAAGCTAGCACCAAACTTGGTGACTTAAAATAATGTACTATTTCTCCCAAATCTGCAATCGGGGCTAGGCAGATTTTCAACTCCATGTGGGTTCTACTGGTGCTGGAACCTACAAAAAGCCTTCTTCACTCACATGTCTGGAATCAGGGCTGGTTTGCCTGACACAACTGGAGGCTGGCCGAGCCTACCTCTGCACATCTCTGCTAAACATGGCCAGCTTGGGATTTCTACCACTGTGGCGGTCTCTGGGTAATTGAACTTAGATGGTGGCTGGCTTCCAAGAGAAAGGAATCTAAAACTGCCATTCCTCTTAAAGTTTAGGCCCATTATGGGAAAGCATCACTTCTATCACATTATATTGGTCAAAGCAAGTCCAAAACCAGCCCAGATGTAAAAGGATGAGAAGCAGTCTCCATCCTTTGATGTGAGGAGTAGCACCTATATAAAAGGAGAAAAGTAACTGATGGTGGCCATCTTTGAAGACTGCAACACAGTTTATTTGCCAGGAGGTTTTTCGTTTCCTTCTTTTTCCTTTGGATTTCATTTCCTTTGAACTCTATTTGAAATTTTTTTTATTTTTATTTTTATTTTTATTTTTATTTTTTTTTTGAGACGGAGTTTCGCTCTCGTTACCCAGGCTGGAGTGCAATGGCGTGATCTCGGCTCACCGCAACCTCCGCCTCCTGGGTTCAGGCAATTCTCCTGCCTCAGCCTCCTGAGTAGCTGGGATTACAGGCACGCACCACCATGCCCAGCTGATTTTTTGTATTTTTAGTAGAGACGGGGTTTCACCATGTTGACCAGGATGGTCTCGATCTCTTGACCTCGTGATCCACCCGCCTCGGCCTCCCAAAGTGCTGGGATTACAGGCTTGAGCCACCGCGCCCGGCCTGAAATTTTTTAAATGACAGGAGTAAAAAAGTCATTCAACTTTAGTATGTAAGGGATGAACATTTACAATATTCATTATAACAAGTTTTCAATAATTGTAATAATAATAAAATCTTGATTTGTATTACTATTATTGTTCACTCTAAGGTTGAAGAAATGGAAGCATTCATCCTCAAATAATTCTTCCAGGTAAGAGATGTGACCCTTACAGTACCAGGAGATTCCAAATACCTCAGGTTCACATTACATGGCTAGCGGGATGAAGCCGCCTTTCCATTTTCATATATCATATTGAAATCTATGTGTGGGATTTTTAGAAGAAGAGATTTATAATCATCTTCTTCCATATTCAAATGAATTTTCCTCTCCTGATTCATGAATCATTCCTCATATAAGAACTGGATTATGAATCAGAAAGGAGTCAGCAAACACTAATGAGCCTAAAAGGAGAAACAAGCTTATCATTGTCAGAGATCAAAACCAAGCCCGAAAATTACAGGCTTTGTTTAAAATGCTGTTTGAGACATTGAAATTTAGTTCAGGGACATACCTTTATCATAACTCATTCTCACTGCACATCCACCCACTGAAGGGAGGAGGAGGCGAATGATCCTCATTAGGTGCCACTGACCTTCAAAAATTTGGTTCATGGCAGTCAATGGGCCACAAAAAGCCAAGTTGTCCTGTCCCAGGCCATGCTCAGGGAGATACTTATTCTTTGTTCTCTCCATTTCTTTGGGTTATCAGGCACTTATTCTTTGTTCTCCCCATTCCTTTGGGTTTCACTAAGTTTATTTGAACTCTGTTTGAAATTAAGGGATGATGGGAAGAAAAAAGTCACTGAAAATACAGGATGTAAGGGAAGGTTTCTTGTATTTGTTATAAGCAGTGAATAATGTGATGCAAAGTTGCTCCTGTTGTCAGCACATTAAGTCCACAAAGGGAGTGATTAGCTTGGAGTTTGGTTCTATGGAAATCATGGAAGACTTTGAGCCTAACAAAACTTTCTGCATCTACCAGCTTCTGGACCCAGGAAACATCGGGTCTATGGTTTTGGCCTAGCCTACTGGTACATTTGGTGTTTCTGCTTGATTTCTGTTCTGTAGAGGTGCTCACGGTATTTTTAACATTCTTTTGTTATATGTTATCTTTGGCTATTCTGTATATAGAGTAAGGCAAAGGGCAAAACGTGAATTTACAGTGCCATCTTAACTAGATATTTTACAGGTCAGCACAAGAAAATTTTAGCAAAAAGATTCAAAGGGAGTGTCAAGTGCTCTGTGGTAGAATAAACAGAAGTTTTTCTTCTAGAAATTTTGAATTTGAGTTAAGTGGAGCATATTCAAGTAGAGGTAAGTTATAGTAGGTTGAAAATAAAAATATAAAAGATCAGGCCAAGGGCAAAGCTGAACATGTAGTTTTGGGAATTATAGAAGTAAAACTTTAAAAACTCTTTCTTATAAAAATAGTCCTAATAAAAATAACTGAGGGATATTTACAAGCACATCAGCAAATTAAATCATTTAATTTCTAATTTGATAATATTATAGTTTCTCTTCTTAATGCTATTTTTTAGCTTGGGTATTCATTTATACCATTATAGACTTTTGTGGTACATTGATGATTATGAATTTATTTGTTTAATTAATAAATATTAACTATGCTCCTGCTATCCACTGAACACTCTGCAAGGCCCTGAGGATATAGAGATGAATACTAAATGTCCCCTGCCCTCAAGGAATTAATAATTTATTAAGGAAATCAAGCAACCACACACACCAAAACAAGTGACCACTCCATTCTAAGATAAGTGCTACAATGACTAAAGGGGCAAGTACTTTAAAGGCATAGAGGAAGGAATGAGTAATTCTTATTTGGTGTGATTCCATAAAGAGGCAATTCCTAAGGCTTCACAAAGTTTCTAGAATTTCTGTAAAGAAGTAAAGTGCGGTCTAGGAGAAATAACTTGTGATTGTCAAGCACATCACTGTTGCTTAGATTCTGGTTATTTTGGAAAGTTTTGTAGAGCTAATAAAAATTATGGGAGGGTGCTAAGCCTCTTGCACCTGTCTCTCACTCATCTACATTGTCTCATATCACTTATGAGCACATGAGTTTTACCAACTAATGGGGAGGAGCTCAAAGTAAAGATTTCTTTACATGAGAAAAGATGGTATTATCAGGCAAATTTAGGAAAAAGTAAATAGACTGGCATGTTAGAATACAGGATAACAGTAACTAACTTGGGAATGGAAAGACAGTCCTGGTTAGGACCGTGGAAACTCTCGTAAGCTAAAGAGGCCGGACCTTCTTTTGGGGCAGTGAGAGAAACCTTGACTGAAATGCGGGAGAATGAGGAAATCCACTTTATATTTTTTAACTGTAGACATCTGAGATAAGAACATGGAGAAGAAAAAGAGTAGAACCAGAGATACTAATCAGAAAACTACTGCAAGAGTCCAAGTATAATGACTATTAGAATGAACTGCCATGGGAAGAGGGGAATTAGAAATACTATACATTTTTAAATTTGTAACACCACAATAGGGCAATACTTCTATTCACATTTTATCACAAGAGAGGGTTCCCTCATTAAGATACAACTGTGCTGGAACTTTTGCCTTATATTCAATGCTTGAGGGCTATCTTTTTCTGATAACCAGGGTACTGTTTTCTCTACTATATCAGTAATGAAGCATATCCAAGAGTTACATGGGGTGATTTAGTCATTCAAAGAATTAACTCACCGTGTTAGCCCCCTATGTTAGCACTGTTGAAAACATGCAAGCATTGGCACTTTTTTCTTTTCTTTTTTTCTTTTTTTTGAGATGGAGTCTTACTCTGTCATCCAGGCTGGAGAGCAGTGGCGTGATCTCGGCTCACCACAACCTCCGCCCTCTGGGGTTCAAGCGATTCTCTTGCCTCAGCCTCCCAAGTAGCTGGAGGCTACAAGTGCTGGCCACCAAGCCCGGCTAATTTTTGTATTTTTAGTAGAGATGAGGTTTCACCATGTTGGCCAGGCTGGTCTTGAACTCCTGACCTCAGGTGATCAGGTGGGATTATAGGTGTGAGACACCATGCCCAGCCACAATGGCACTTTTACATTGGATATAAAACAACAAATCTTGTCACTTAGAGGAAGAAACAAACAACCTTTCCCCCCAAAAAGAATGTACATTTTAATAAGATGAATCTCAAGTTGATTAAAAGCACAGCTTCTGAAATGGGACCTAATTAAGCTAAAGAGCTCCTGCATAGCGAAAGAAAATATCAATAGAGAAAATAGAAAACCTACATAACGGGAGAAAACTTTTACAAACTATGCATCTGACAAAGGTCTAATATCCAGAATCTATAAGGAACCTAAATAAATTAACAGACAGAAACCAAACAAGCCCATTAAAAAGTGGGCAAAATACATTAACAGACACTTTTCAAAAGAAGACAAATGTGCCACGAAGAGGCTACCAAGCATATGAAAAACTGCCCAACATTGCTAATCATTAGAGAAATGCAAATCAAAACCACAGTGTTATACCACTTCACACCAGTCGGAATGGCTATCATTAAAAAGTTAAATAATAACAGATGCTGGCAAGGTTGTAGGGAAAAGGGAATACTTACACGCTGCTGGTAGAAATGTATTTTAGTTCCACCATTGTGAAAAGCAGTTTGCTATTTCTCAAATAACGCAAAGCAGAATTACCACTTGACCCAGCAATCCCATTATTGGGTATGTACCCAAAGGAATAGAAATTGTTCTACCATGAAGACACATGCACACATACCTTAATCGCAGCACTATTCACAATAGCAAAGACATGAAATCAACCTAAATATCCATTTTTTATGGCTGTATAAAAAATGGATAAAGAAAATGTGGTACATATACACCATGGAATACTATGCAGCCATAAAAAAACCAAGATCATCTCCTTTGCAGCAACATAGATGGCGCTAGAGGCTGTTATCCTAAATGAACTAACAGAAGAACAGAAAACCAAATACCACATGTTCTCGCTTATAAGCGGGAGTGAATATTGAGTACCTATGGACACAAAGAAGAGACTAAGAGACACTGGGGCCTACTTGAGGGTAGAGGGAAAGAGGAGGGTGAGGACTGAAAAACTACCTTATTGGATACCATGCTTATTACCTGGGTGGTGAAATAATCTGTATACCAATCCCCCATGACATATGCAGTTTATCTACATAACAAACATATACATGTACCCCTCAACCTAACATAAATGTAAAAAGAAAGAAAAGTAAAATTTTAAAAAATATAATCAAAAAATAAAAAGTATTAAAACTAAAAAACAAGCATAGCTTCTGGATAAATTTTGTGTCCCATAAAAAAAGTAGAATTTATACACTGAATATTTTTTATTAAAGGAGTTAAGATTAATCATAACCTTAAACAATATTCCTTGGCTGGACATGATGGCTCACATTTGTAATCCCAGCACTTGGGGAGGCCAGAGTGGGTGGATCGCCTGAGCTCAGGAGTTCAAGACCAGCCTGGGCAATGTGGTGAAACCCCATCTCTACTGAAAATACAAAAAATTAGCCAGGCATGGTGGCGCATGCCTGTAGTCCCAGCTACTCAAGTGGCTGAGTCAGAAGAATTGCTTCAACCCCATAGGCAGAGGCTGCAGTGAGCCAAGATCATGCCACTGTACTCCAGCCTGGGTGAAAGAGTTAGATACTGTCTCAGAAAAAAAAAATCTGCCAACACAATGATGCATGCTAAATGGGAATGAATAGAAAAGAGCTAGCTAGATACTGCTATCCTACAAAGTATCCCACAAAGTAATACAAACGAGTGTTTTTTCTTTATACTACAAGGAAAATCTTTTTGCATATTTACTGATAAAGTTCAGGAACTAGAACTATATTACATTAGAGTGATATCCTGTAAGTGACAATAGCTATTGAGCCCCTAATAATGTATTAGACACTATTGTAGAGATATCATATATGCTACTTGCTTAAACTTTGACAAGCACTTAAAATGTGAAGAATTCATCTAAGACTGTCATTCATTTGACTTTAGATTTGTAAAACTTAGAAAAAAGACTTCTCTTCCTCATTGGTCCAAGAGGATCCTCCACTTCCAGCTCTTAAGATGCTCCCTAATATCCCAGTCACTCACATAACATTTTAGAGAGCATTTTCTGTATGTAGGTATGTGGTTATTGCTTCTAGTTAAGAAAATTCCTGAGGGACTCTAATCTAAAAACAATAATAAAAAGAATCAAATCATAAAAACCTCTGTTAAGCATGATTCAAAGGGAAAAAATGAGCTGCAGTGAGAGCCAGTTTGAACTAGAAAGACTTGCACTCTTAAGTTACCAGACATGTGTAGCCACTTATGTAATTGTCTGATTACATATGTTTTTAGACATCTGTCAGCACAACCAGAGCTCCACATGCACACTCATGAGCACTGTGGAGGTTTGTTCCACTGTGCAGAAGTCTCGGAATCAGAGAGAAATGAAAAGATGTCACAGGTAGAACACAAGTTATTATTGCTTCATTTAATGAAAGCTTGGGAAATGGTTTCCAAGGCTGTGACTCATTTACTTGGACATCAATATTTTAATGACAAAATTTGAACAAGCAATAAAACCTACAGAGCCCTGAAGAAAGAGACATCAGAGGTACCAAGAAGCAGGAGAAACTGGAGAGATATACTTAACTTGTGGCTTCAGAGCTGAAAGCTGGGCCTAACTTCCCTCTTTTGGATAAAAAAAAATGTTCAGTGACATTTTCCCACCATTAAAGGGTTTCCATCTCCAAAGTACAAATATAGTTCCTTTCAAACCTGCAGCATTTGTCCTTCCTCTGAAGACATCGTCATATGCTTTCCACTGTGGCTTCACCTGGTAGGCATGGATGAACACCACGAACACCACCACGAGGCACATCAAAGGAACAAGAGCTGCAGTGAACAAAGCAGCATAGATGTTTGGAATAAAACAGCTGGAAAAGAAATGAGAAGTAACTCAGTCACTTTCAGTGCAGATATTTCTAAATTCAGAATGTGTCGCGTCACCACTTTATACTAGCTCTTTGTATCGGGTTGCTGGCAGCACCAGGTTTTTGGTTTGCTAAAACTGGTTCTGTTTGAGTACAACATCTGATTAAATCTAGCCCACTGCTTTACACAGTAGGTTCCTTGAACAATCATCTCATGTAAAGTTTAGAAAACTTCAAAAAAGGTTATGGCCAAATAAATTTGAGATATGCACACTATCTATATACATCTCATGTATATAGATAGGTTAAGGGTACATATCTGTTCATTTTAAAAATGCCACAGAAAGTCATGGAGTCAAGAGATCTGGGCTATGAAATCAGGCTAGTGAATTCAGCACCACAACGTAAAAAAAAGAGTCAGTTTAGATACATTTTTAAAATTTCTCTGAACTGTCTCTCATCTTTAAAATAAGAATTATAGACAGGCACAGTGGTTCACGTCTATAATCCCAGCACTTTGGGAGGCCGAGGAAGGCAGGTCCCCTAAAATCAGGAGTTCAAGACTAGCCTGGCCAACATGGTGAAACCCCATCTCTACGAAAAATGCAAAAACATTAGTTAAGTGTGGTGGCAGGTGCCTGTAGTCCCAGCTACTTGAGAGGCTGAAGAAGAAGAATTGCTTGAACCCGGGAGGCAGAGGTTGCAGTGAGCCAAGGTCATGCCACTGCCCTCTAGCCAGGGTGACAAAGCAAGACTCCATCTAAAAAAAAATTAAATAAAAATAAATAAATAAATAAATAAATAAAGATTGTGATAGTGTATACAACACAAGTTAGTTGTTAAGATTAACCAAAATGATTCACATAAAGCATTTAGCAAATTTTGTTTAACCCATCATTTCTAGAGTTCAATGAAAATTAGACCCTTCTGCTTTTTCACACACATGTGCACACACAGATACACAGACATATGGTCACGCTATAGGACTAATGTGTTCTGCAACACTTTGGGAATCACTAATAACACTATTAGGAGGGAAAGCTCCATTTGGAGTTTTCTTCCTGAGAGGAGCCTAACAGAGGAAATAAAGGATGAGAGATCATGTCACAATTAGGGAGCTAATAACAAAGCATGAGTTTGCCTTGCTTTTCCAGCCCCATCATCCCTTGGGAACCACATGAGAGAAGGTATTGTTTAAAGGCAAATCTGAGGATTCCCAGGGCTCCACTCTGTCATCTCCACAATCTTGTTTTTTTGAGTGACTGACAGTTTTGACATTCCTAAACTATACATTTCCCCAAGAGCCATCTATTCTTTCTTGAAAATGAAGACGATTTCTCCATTTAGAAGCCATTCTGCACAATTGTATCTATTATTACTGGATTTAGATAGGACAATGAAGTTTAAGGCAAACTTTATTTATTTATTTATTTTGGTAACACTGAAATTATCAGCAAAATGGTTTTAGAGATATAACTAAAAATTTTTGCTTATAGATCATAACATCCACTTGTGCTTTACATAAAATCTTGCATGAAAATCTCAAAATGGAGGAAAATGAAACAGGTTCTCAATATCTAAAACTATGCCTTTGAAGTATTCTTCTAAGAGATATACCTCCAATTTACAAGACTATACTTTTAATTACAAGAAATCTTAATAGTATAAAGTGTTTCTTTTAAAATATTTTCCCCACCTTCTCTATTTTTCAAAAATATAATATCTATAAATCTAGATTATAATACAGCCATAAATACTAGGCTTTGAAGAAGACTCAGGGGAAAAAAACACATAGCCGGTTTAGAAGGAATCCAGAATATAAGTAACCAGGGAAAACACTCATTCTTCCGATTTGGGAAAATAGTGTCTCTCTCTTTTTTTTTTTTTTTTTTAAATAACTTCAACTTTTATTTTAGATTCTGGGAGTCCACGTGCAAGTTTGTTACATGAGTATATTGCATGATGTTGAGGTTTGGGATATGAATGATCCCATCACCCAGATAGTGAGCAAAATGTCCAAATCAGTTTTTTAATCTTTGCCCTCCTCCATCCCTTCCCCATCTATCAGTTTCCAGTGGCTGTTGTTGCCATCTTTATGTCCAAGAGTATACAATGTTTAGCTTCCACTTGTAAGTGAAAACATGTGGCATTTGGTTTTTTGTTCTTGTGTTAATTTGCCTAGAATAATGGCCTCCAGCTCCATTCATATTGTTGCAAAGGACATGATTTCATTCTTTTTTTGTGGCTGCATAGTATTCCATGGTTTATATGTACCATATTTTCTTTATTCAACCCATCATTGTTGGGCACCTGGGTTGACTTCATGTCTTTGCTATTGTGAACAGTGCTGCAATAAACATACAAGTGTATGTATCCTTTTGATAGAATGATTTATTTTCATTTGGATATATGTCCAGTGATGGGATTGCTGGGTCAAATCGTAGTTATGTTCTAAGTTCTTTGAGAAATCTCCAAACTGCTTTCCATGGGGTTGAGCAAATTTATATTCACACCAATAGTATATATACATTCTGTTTTCTCCACAACCTTGCTAATATCTGTTGTTTTATGACTTTTTAATAATGACCATTTTGACAGGTGTGAAATGGTGTCTCATTGTGGTTTTGATTTGCATTTCCCTGATGATTGATGATGTTGTTGAACATTTTATCATATGTTTGTTGACTGCTTATAAGTCTTCTTTTGCGAAGTATCTGTTCATGTTTTTTGTCTACTTTTTAGTGGAGTTATTTGTTTTTTGCCTGTTAAATTGTATAAGTTCCTAACAGATTCGGGATATTAGACCTTTGTCAGATGCATGGTTTTTGAGTATTTTCCCCCATTTTGAAAGGCGTCTTTTACTCTGTTGATACTTGTCAGTTTTGCTTTTGTTGCAATTGCTTTTGGGGTCATAGTCATGAAATCTCAATGGACATAGAGCCAGTGCCTATGTCTAGAATGATATTTCCTAGGTTTCCTTTGGGGAGTTTTATAGTTTTATGTTATACAGTTAAGTCTTTAACCCATCCAGTTAATTTTTGTATATAGTGTAAGGACGGGGTCCAGTTTCAATCTTTTCCATGTGGCTAGCCAGTTATCACAGCACCATTTATTTACTGACTAGAGAGTCCTTTCCCTGTCATTTGTTCTTATTAGCTTTGCAGAAGATCAGACATTTGTAGGTGTGTGGCTTTATTTTTCAGTTTGCTGACTTATTCCATTGATCTATATATCTGTTTTTGTATCAGTACCATGCTGTTTCGGTTATTATAGCCTTGTAGTATAAAGCCAGGTCATGTGATGCCTCTGGCTTTGCTCTTTTTGCTTAAGATTTCTTTGGCTATTCAGGCTATTTTTTTGTTTCATATAAATTTTAGAATAGCTTTTTTCTAATTCTATGAAAAATGATGTTGGTTGTTTGATAGGAATAGCCTTGAATCTGTAGATTGCTCTGAGTAGTATGGCCATTTGAACAATATTGATTCTTCTAATCCACAAGCTGGAATGTTTTTCCATTTGTTTGTGTCATGTATGATTTCTTTCAGCAGTGTTTTGTAATTCTCCTTGTAATACTTGGCCAGATGCATTCCTAGGTATTTTATTTTATTTTATTTTATTGTGACTGTCTCAATTTTATATTAAAAAGAAATATGTTATTAAAGGCCTAACTCAGATACTATTTCTAATTAACATAATCTGCTAAATGTATTCCTCATGTAAATAAGACATATTTCAAGAGATATTTCAATGCATACTCTGTATCTGCAAAGGTATATAAGAATGATAAATTTCTTGGCTTTTAGAATTTAATTTTGATGGCACAAAGCCTGAATCATTACCTGAACACACATCTGTATGCAATCAGACCTGATTCTTCCACATGAAGGGCATGTGATTAAATGGGAAAACAATAATGATCTTAATACTGAATATACTTCTGCACTAAAAATAGTGGTCATGTTGGTTACTTGTTCTTATGTATATTGGCTTCCAATGGTTACTTTTTTTTCATGTGAATTATGGGTTCTATTGACAGCAGGTAGCCTAAAGACGCTAATACAAATTCTGATGAAGAATTATGCTTAGGTTCCACTGCCTTATTTGCATTTTAAAAACTGTCACCACAATTCAATTCAGGACTGCAAATTAGGGAAAATTAGTGAATCTATTGAGTTGCCCTACAAGTATAAAGATTTCGTGCAGAGTGCTATGGGTATAGACGTGACTGTCCAACATCCATGTTCTCCTGTGGCAAACCATATTTGGGGCTCACGTTCTTATTTGGAAAACTTTGCTAGAACTTTCATCTACTTTAAAGAACAAACTTTAAAAGGTGATCTCCAACTGATGACACATCATTTTGATTAAAAAATTAAGCAAGCAATGTGAACCTTTGGGAGGATGGAGGTAACCAGACATGTCCACAGCTCCTCACAGGAAAAGAAGGGAACTCTCTAAGTGCTATTGCTCTTAAAAATATTTTTGCAATTTTCCCTGCTTATAGGATGACTTGACACTGATGGCTCATCCTTTCAGAAAAGGGGCAGGAAAATGACTTTTCTCCTTTTATTCAGAGCTCCACAAGTCATGACTTCTCAGAAGTGCTGGGCCCCTGAGGGTACCTACTCCATGTTTATCCTCTACATGGTCTATGTCAGGCCAGAATGTAAAGGAGGAGGGCTTGCTCCTACAGCATGCCTGTTCGCATTGGCAGCTCCTCTTGCCTTCTTCTCTGCCTACAGCATTGTAGAACTTCAGGGCCAGTCCCTTTGCTCTCTGCTGTCCAGCTGGGACTCCATCCCAGTCTCCTTCAAACAAAAAATGCCTGCCTTGTGTAGTACCTCTTAGGGATTAGGGAGTCAGTCAGTGTTGTGAAAAACAACATTTGCAAAGGAGGCAGGGCTACCAGGGTAACCCACAGTGCAGGTAACAGATGGGATTCCCACTCCCTGATGGTCCGTGGAGAGGAGGTGGGACTAGCTATGATTCTGCATCCCCAGATTTTGCTTATATACTTAAAACCTTCTTGTTTTATCTTTTAACTCTTCTTTTAAAGCGAATAGGTATTACTCTGATTTTCTGAGCAACATTGTCTGAATAAAATTTCTACTGGTGTAAAATAAAATTTCTCCCAACTACTTAAAAATGCTCAAGATAAATGAACTATATTCTACCCTTGAAAGAAAAAAAAATAGGAGCCTCACCAACCAGAATTTCCTCCAGTCCATTCAAACTAGAGGTACAGTATATTCAGGTAGTTAGTTTGAGGATTAGATCACATGAAAGTGATGTGGGGTGTTAGGAAACTGTGAATATCATGTTAGAATAGTTTTTGAAATAAGTCTGGGAATGAATTCTTGGAAAAACTGAATGTAACATAAGAAATAAGTAGACAGAATGTGATGCCTGCACCAGGGCTGTGGAAGTAGCTGATTAACGTGTAGGCAACTATTGCTTCAAGAACAGATCTGGCAGATATGAGAAGAGAAAGTGAGACAAAGGCCATGTAGATTTGCTTCTTTAAAAAGAGTGAGGAGAATGTGTTCTCTGTAATTACCAGCTCAACCAGGTTCAAAGAACTCCAGCGATCTTTCTCTCTTTGGGTGTTGAACAGTTTTTTGGGGCCTTACAACCACATGACTAACTTTTACTGTTCCTTTTTAAATTTTCATGGATAAATTTTCTTATTATAACCTACAGACAATTCTAATTTACTTCAAAATTTTGTCAGGACTTCATCTTTTCTCTATATTTAGCCAGATGAAACAAGTAGATGCTGTTTCATTACCTTCAGTTTTTCCTTTTCCAAGTCTACCCTCAGAGCATTCACAATGCTTTTAGTCACTTTCTAATTTAGTAAGATTATTACCTCTCCTCGGTAACGCTTTAAACTTATTGAAATGTTTTCACTTATGCTACCCAACTTGATTTTTAAAAAATTTATGTGGGTGGCATGGAGTATCTCAGTTTCTTTATTCCTGTCTGAAATCTTCGAAAGAAGGAGTTTAGAGGCAGAGGGGTCTAGGAGAGACATGAACTGTACTTACAACCACTGAGAATACTGGAATGGATGCTGGGAACTCCTTGTGCATGAGATTGTGATTTGCATCCGTTTAAATTATATTTTAAAGAACAAGTTGACCCTGGCAAGCTGGAAAATCTGAAGAAATCCAGGCAGCTGACAACCAGGTTATATCTGGGTTACATAGGTAATGAAAAGGACCCAGGTAGTAAAAGGACAATAAATGTTTCCAAGGTCTTCTTTGTGAGTACTTCTCACTAAGACAAGGATAATAGTCATGATTCACAGGCTTAAGTGTCAGCCTCCCTCAAAGGTCTCCTGAGTATTTCTTCAATAATAGCCTCTACGTTAAAAGAGGCTACTTGTCACTTCAACTAACTTTTTCTTCTCTACATGGAAATTCACAGTGCTGATCTACTTTATCAGGGGAACGCATGAGATGGTCTATCAATCAAGAATTGTTCACCATTTATCACAAACTGGTTTCCAATTTGTATAAAGAGTACAATATATCTGCTTATTGATTTTATTAGTTGAAGAATACAGATGTTATTAATTCTATAGATGCTTATTCTTTATAAAGTCTAACACACTATTTATCATTTCAATATTCCTTTCTTTGTATACTCAATTTACGTTCTTTCCAAAGATAATGCTCTTACTTAACATACATTTTTATTTGCTTGTGAATTTATGTACATATGCATTGTGTGTGTATGTACTTCCTGATCAATCCAAAATGGCTGAAGAGATTTAGAGAAACATTTCAAGCACATTAATTTTTTTAAAGGAATAAATTTATGAAAACATCAGAGAAAAGGAGAAACACAGTTTGGGTTTAAACAGTTTTAAGTAGGAAAATATCCATTTTTCTGCCTTTCTGTTATAGAACTTATAGCAGTTTTCATATCCAGGGGAATCAACTAAATTCTAAAATGCATTTTTGTTTAAGTTTATACTTTGAGCAACATTACTATTAAGATTAAACTGCAGACAATCTCTACAAAGTGAAATGGAGCATTAAGAAAACATATGAACTTAGGGAGAGGGGAACAGTTTTTCCTAAACTGAATTGGCTGGATAATTAAGACTAATTAAGTATTACTACTACCACTACCACTATTGCTAGCAATCACTTACTGTGTGCCAGGCATGAAATTCAATCCTTACGTCCATTAACCCACTGAAACATAACTATAACCCATTATCGTTATGTACATATGGGGAAAACAACACCTAAATCATAAAATATCAAATTGCTAGGACCTTAAACAGGCTCACTGGTCTTCACCAAACCTCTACAATTCTACAATTATTTCCACAATTCCAGTATAGACACATTTGAGTTAGTGGCAAATATATGCCAGTGTTCTTTGAGGACAAGGACTGTAATATTTTCTTTATATTTCTTCTAGAGCTTTGCACAATCAGATCTTTAAGAAATGCTCATTGATTTAACTGGTTCTTAGCAGTTTTTGAAAACCTCTCACTTAAAAATATGGCATAGAAAATCCAATATTTCAAGTGTCCTCAGCCCATTCATAATCCAGTTAACATTTAAATATCAATCACATACTAGCTTCCATGCTGGGCATGGAAGGGCATATAAAGATGCCTAAGGTGCGGTCCCTCCTATCAGGGAGAATATATTTCCAATAAATGCAGAGAATTTCTGAATCTAGTCTTCCACCGGAAGTTGTGTTGTTCTTCCATCAGCATCATCACCACCACCACCAGCTCTACCATGGAGCTCCTGAATCTCATCTGCAGTTTCACAAGTTCCCCAGGTGCTTCCTATGCATATTAATCCTGTTTAGAAAAAGAAGTGCAGCTCACTGCCAACCTCATTTAATTTTACATAAACATATTCTTTGAGGCTGAGGCAAATTTGGCTGATTTTCAATGTGAAAAGAAAATATAAAAACTGTTCTTGGAGTTATTTCTAAACAGAACTAACATCAGAATTGTCTGAATCATCAGACTCTTCTATTTTGGAAAAATCTGATTCATCAAATGAATCTTCCACCAACAACTGCTCCAGAATGATGTTAACATCCTGCGTAGGAATGCTACATTTTCTAGGATTTGACAATTTCAATGATAGAGAATTACTATATATTGTAAATGGAAATACCACTACTAAAAATAGAATGCTATAAATAGAATTATGTCTTTTGGGCTGGGTACAGTGGCTTATGCCTGTAATCCCAGCATTTTGGGAGGCCGAGGTGGGTGGATCACCAGAGGTCAGGAGTTTGAGACCAGCCTGGCCAACGTGGAGAAACCCCATCTCTTATAAAAAAAAAAAAAAAAAAAAAGAATTATGTCTTTTTTTTCCAAAGTCCACATATTAGAGATATGTGAAAATAATAAAAGAGATATTTCATGACAAAATTATCTTGGGGTAAATGCTGCAGCCACACGCACCGGCTGCGGGTATTCTTGGAGCAAACAGGAAAAAGGCTTAAAGTTGAGAAAATCAGTTTGGTGCAGTGGTTCACACCTATAATCGCAGCACTTTGGGAGGCTGATGTGGGCAGATGTCTTGACCTCAGGAGTTCAAGGCCAGCCATGAGTAACATGGAGAAACCCCATCTCTACAAAAAATACCAAAATTAGTCAGGTATGGTGGTACCATGCCTGTGGTCTCAGTTTCTTGGAGACTGAAGTGGGAGGATCACCTGAGCCTAGGAGGTCAAGGTTGCAGTGAGCCAAGATCATGCTACTGCACTCCAGCCTGGGTAACAGAGCGAAACTCAATCTCAAAAAAAAAAGTCTGAGAAACACTCTTCTAGCACACTCTTTATAAAGTAGCTTAGCCTAATTAACAAGTTAATCCTTACATCCCTTTGGTTGGGAGCCATGGTGCTATAGAACCCTAAGGAGAATCAGACCCAGAGGCTTCACAGCACATGGTAGTCACAGCAGCATGAAGAACCATTGAGAAAGAAAAACGGCTGGAAGCAAAAGGAATAGAAAAGCAAAGATCTGTGATATTTAGAAGCCTGGGCTCTTCGGATGCAATGTTCAGAAGAAATCTGAATGTTGTAGAAAAGAAGAGCTAGCATTAAGGTGACAGAAGATACAGCAGATCTGCAGACTGGCCGAAAGAGATGGGAGGGAAAGTGCTGGGATGCAGTGGGTGTGGTAGAATGTTAATATTTAGTTCTGCTGCATCTAAACAGCTCTTGAAGAAATAAGGTTTCTGTGTGAGTGCAATTGACATGTTCCACAGTGACCCATGCTGCTCAAAGTTTCTCGAAAGGGAGATCCCTATGCCACATCCTCCACCCCCAGCCCCCCAGCCACAGATGACTGGCTCTGAGATGAACACCTGTCTCAGAGACAACCATTCTCACTTGCCTCTGACTTATAACTTGGTGACTCTGCTCTCAAAGTTGAGCTGAGTCAATCTGTCTTTTGCCCTTGAGAATTTAACCAGGATACTTGCAAATTAATGGTGGGCTCTAGAGATGATGTGAGGGCAAATGGCCACATTGGAGCAAATACATAAATCTGAGGAAGAAATGGACAAAGAAAGGGGAAGCAAGAGAGAAGGGGAGAGGAGAAGAGGGTTCAGATGCTTGTTAACACCATAGAGGTGAGAGATTCTGTGGTCCCTAAAAAAAGAATGAGGCTCTGGCTTCTGGCATGCTAGTTCCAGGTCTCCTGAGGTTCAACTATACCTCATTTCCTGCTTTTGAATGTCCACAGGAATGCCTGTGCTATACTTCTATACCACCACCTCCCTTTGACTTGAAATAACTTTTGTGGATTTACATGCAACTACAATGACCATAGTCAAAACACAACTAATGAGCAAGTGATAAAGAGAAAAAGGGAGTGAACACACAACTGTTCTTTAAACAACACTGCCCTCGAAGATGCACAGGATTCCACTATCATGTCTACGTGTTCTAGACAACACTCCACACCATGGTGAGAGTTGCTAACTCTATGTATTGACAAATGCCTCAAAATATGCCAAAGGACCAAGGAACAAGAATTGGGCTCATTTTTAAGTACTTAAAATGTGCTCACATGCTTATATTGTTTTAAAAGATTGAGAAAGGAAAAATGAACATATTATAGCAATATCATTTGATCTAATTCAAAAGGAACAGATATTTGATTTCATTTAATATTAAACTAAATTTTGAAGTAGTCGGATATGCTGTCTACATTAAAATACCACCTTATATTGTAAATAATTAGCTCTTGGTGAATAAGGAAGAATTGCCCACATTCCTGGCTCATTAAGAAGTTAAATATATTTAGATATAACTCCAAAGGTGAATAATAGACTCCAAGTATTAGAAGTTGAAAGATAGTTGATGAAAAACAGTCCAAAAGTCAGGATACTTCAATTTTTTTTCCTTTTTCCAAGAAACCCAAGCCTGAGCAGCCTGTTCCTGAGCAACTTGATAAAACTGCTGAAATAAATCCATTGGTCAGTGCCTGCCAACTTTATTCCAGGTAGGTTCCAGTAAATCAAACCCCATCAGCATTTCATCAGAGTAAGGTCAGGCTGACTTGTTATGTTTGTATGTACGAATGCTCTATGTTCTCTCATAAAACAAAATTGTTTGGTACTGGAAAATGTCATTGTCCTAGAGCATTCAAAGTGTCCTGTTCTTACCTCTTGCTCCAAAAAGAGGGCAAAAGGTGCCTGGAAGGAAAAGGCTAGTTACATAATAATTTTCTAGCAAAGGGAGTTTCTAGTCTTTCAGAGCCTGCCTTCTGGATGGGTCTACACCCAAAGAGTGTCACTCTTGGTCACTATTGATGATGTAGATGTCTGAGTGGCAAAAAAATCCTCACAGCAATGGTTTGATTTTTCAAAAGGGCACTTTGTAGAAGGATAATTCAACTATTTTTTTTTTTTTTTTTTTTGAGACTGAGTTTCACTCTTGTTGCCCAGGCTGGAGTGCAATGGCGTGATCTCGGCTCACGGCAACTTCGGCCTCCCAGGTTCAACTGATTCTCCTGCCTCAGCCTCCTGAGTAGCTGGGATTACAGGTGCCCACCAACATGCCCACCTAATTTTTGTATTTTTAGTAAAGATGGGGTTTCACCATATTGACCAAGCTGGTCTCAAACTCCTGACCTCACTTGATCTACCTGTCTCAGCCTCCCAAAGCGCTGGGATTACAGGTGTGAGCCACCACGCCTGGCCAGGATAATTCAAATTTTAATGATTTACCACATTTTATAGAGCAGTAGCCACATTACTTTGACCTGGAAATTAGCCCCATATGTGGCTTTATGTGATAGTTACAAATGCTCCAAGAAAAAACTTCTAGAGCATTCCCTGCAAGGGTGAGCATTCAGCCACACCCATATGTGCCATATTTAGTCACATTAACACTTGCAGCACATTGCAATAACTGGTGATCCTAAGTGATAACCTAAAATCTTTAAGAAATCATCAGTTAAAGTTAGTCATACACTGTTTAAAATACACTAAACATTTCTTTGCACTATAAGTAAAATTTTAATTATAAAATTCTGGAAATAATAAGGTAATTTTCAATGATTAAGAAAACAGTGGCCAGGTGCAGTGGCTCATTCTTGTAACCTCAGCACTTTGGGAGGGTTAGGTGGGGGGATTGCTTGAGGCTAGGAGTTTGAAACCAGCCTTGGCAGCATGGCGAAACCATGTCTCTATTAAAAATACACACATAAAAAAACCAAACAGCCAGGCATAGTAGAGCATGCCTGTAGTTCCAGCTACTTGGAAGGCTGAGGTGGGAGGATCACTTGAGCCTGGGAGACACATTGCAGTGAGCTGTGATCATGGTACTGCATTCCAGCCTGGGTGAAAGAGTATCTCAAAAAAACAACCAAACAAACAAGCAAAAGAAACAAAACTGCCGCCCTGTCCCTTCCCACAATCAACAAACAAACAACAAGATAATAGTGATAGTGTGAGTAGATGAGGTCATATGTCCATCATTTTAAGTTATTAAGTTGTAGATGGGTTATGTCTCAACTCCAATACTCAGCTTAGTTGCAGAGCCCATTTCAATCCTCGTATCCTAAATTTTTTACTGAATACATATGTAAGGATGTTGGTGTTTGCTGTGTAATGTGTTAACATATAAAAATGTACTAGGATATCTAAACACTAAATATGCCCATACTGGATGGTTGCTAGTTAGTCTATGATGTACTATTAATTAGTATTTATCATGTTTATGTGCCCTGCAGTGTGGCAGTTAAAACTGAAAACTTAAGAAATGTAAAAGGTCAGTATGCAAGGAATATCTATAAATAAAATATCTTTATATCCATAAATGTTATAAAGGTAAAGAAATATGGGCCAGAAGATGGAGTCCAAGATGTCTGAATGAAAACAGCTCCAGGATGCAGTTCCCAGCAAGACAGACGCAGAAGCCGAGTGATCTCCACAGTTCCAATCAAGGTACTAGGTTCATTTTATGGGTCTGGTTGGACAATGTGTATAACCAAAAGAGGGCAAACTGAGGCAGGGCAAGGCACTGCCCCTCCCGGGTGTTCTGCCCCTCTGGGACTCTGGTTCAGATACTGTGCTATACCCAAGCCCTCTACAACCCACAGAACAGGAGATTTTGCTGGGCTGAAAAGCATCCGTGAATTGCCTGAACAGGGCTGAGCAACAACTCCGGCTGGGGGTTATTGGCACAGATCCAAGCGGAAGTACTGGCTAACGCCAAGAAAGCCAGGAGGATGGAGCTTCCCGCCCCCCAGAAAGAAGGGGAACTGAAAGCAGGGAATCAGGTCATAAGGCTAGGTGGTTCCCTCCCCCACAAAGCCTAGCAAACTAAAGCCTTCTCACTTGATAGTTTCGCAGTCAGCACATCAGTTAGAGCTTGACCAGAAATGATCAAGCTGGGAGTGGTGGGGAGGGCAGTTGCCATTGCAGAGGTGCGCCTAATCTTCCTGAGTAAACAAAAGACAATAAATGCAGCAGCTCCACCTAATCCATGAGAGCCCAGCAGCGCCTCTGCAGGCAGACAAAGGAAAGGCTGCCTCCCCAAGTAGCTACCTGAGACCAAAGCTAGATAAATCCAAGAAGATGGGAAGAAACCAGTGTAAAAAGGATGAAACAATCAAAGACCAAAATGCTTCTCCTCACCAAGGGATCACAACTCCTCACCAGCAAGGGAAAACAAAAGGATGGAGAATGAATTTGACGAATTGACAGAAGCAGGCTTCAGAAGGTAGGTAATAATAAACTTCTCTGAGCTAAAGGAACATGTTCTAACCCAATGCAAAGAAACTAAAAAACGTGAAAAAAAGGTTAGACAAAATACTAACTAGAATAACCAGCTCAGAGAAAAACATAAACGACTTGGAGCTGAAAAACACAGCATAAGAACTTTGCGAAGCACACACAAGTTTCAATAGCCGAATTGAACAAGCAGAAGAAAGGATATCAGAGATTCAAGATCAACTCAATGAAATAAAATGAGAAGGCAAGAAAAGAGAAAAAAAGAATGAAAAGAAATGAACAAAGCCTCCAAGAAATAAGGGATTATGTGAAAAGACCCATCTACACTTGACAGATGTATCAGAAGGTGATGGGGAGAATGAAACTAAGCTGGAAAACACTCTTCAGGATGTTAACCTGGAGAACTTCCTCAACCTAGCAAGGCAGGCCAACATTCAAATACAGGAAATACAGAGAACACCACAAAAATATTCCTCAAGAAGAACAACCCCAAGGGACATAATCGTCAGATTCACCAGGTATGAAACCAAGGAAAAAATGCTAAGGGCAGCTGAAGAGAAATGTTGGGTCACCCACAAATGACAGCCCATCAGACTCAAAGCAGATCTCTCAGCAGAAATCCTACAAGCCAGAAGAGAGTGGGGGCCAATATTCAACATCCTTAAAGAAAAGAACTTTCAACCCAGAATTTCATATCCAGCCAAACTAAGCTTCATAACTGAAGGAGAAATAAAATCCTTTATGGACAAGCAATTGCTGAGAGATTTCATCACTACCAGACCTGCCTTACAAGAGCTCCTGAAGGAAGCATTAAACACAGAAAGGAACAACCAGTACCAGCCACTGCAAAAACGAACGAAATGGAAAAGGCTAATGATGCAATGAAGAAACTGCGCCAACCAAAGGGCAAAACAACCAACCACTAACAAAATGGCAGGATTAAATTCACACGTAACAATATTAATGTTATATGTAAATGGACTAAATGCCCCAATCAAAAGACATAGACTGGCAAACTGGATAAAAAGTCAAGAACCATCAGTGTACTGTATCCAGGAGACCCATCTCACATACAAAAACACACATAGACTCAAAATAAAGGGATAGAAGAAGATTTACCAAGCAAATGGAGAGCAAAGAAAAGCAGGATTTGCAATCCTAGTCTCTGATAAAACAGACTTTAAACCAACAAAGATCAAAAGAGACAAAGAAGGGCATTACATTATGGTAAAAGCATCAATGCAACAAGAAGAGCTAACTATCCTAAATTTATATGCACCCAATAAAGGAGCACTCACATACATAACACAAGTTCTTAATGACATACAAAAAGACTTAGACTCCTGCACAATAACAGTGAGAAACTTTAATATTCCACTGCCAATATTAGACAGTTCAACTAGACAGCAAATTAACAAGGTTATCCAGAACTTGAACTAGATCTGAACCAAGCAGATCTAATAGAAATAGACATCTACAGAACTCTACACCCCAAATCCACAGAATGTACATTGTTCTCAGAACCAGATTGCACTTACTCTAAAATTAACCACATAATTAGAAGTAAATCACTCCTCAGCAAATGCAAAAGAACGGAAGTCATAACAAACAGCCTCTCAGATCACAGCATAATCAAATTAGAACTCAGGATTATGAAACTAACTCAGAACTGCACAACTTCATGGAAACTGAACAACTGGCTCCTGAATGTCAACTGCATAAAAAATGAAATGAAGGCAGAAATAAAGACGTTCTTTGAAACCAACAAGAATGAGGACACAATGTACCAGAATCTCAGGACACATTTAAAGCTGTGTCTAGAGGAAAATTTATAGCAATAAATGCCCACATGAGAAGCAAGGAAAGATCTAAAATTGACACCCTATCATCAAAATTGAAAGAGCTAGAGGAACAAGATCAAAAAAACTCAAAAGCCAGCAGAAGACAAGAAATAACTAAGATCAGAGCAGAACTGTAGGAGATAGAGACACAAAAACCCTTCAAAAAAATCAATAAATTCAGGAGCTGGTGTTTTGAAAAGATCAACAAAATAGACCACTAGCCAGACTAATAAAAAAGAAAAGGGAGAAGAATCAAATAGATGCAATAAAAAACGATAAAGGGGATATCACCACTGATTCCACAGAAATACAAACAACTACCATCAGAGATTACTAAAAACAGCTCTATGCAAAGAAACCAGCAAATCTGGAAGAAATGGATAAATTCCTGGACACTTGCACCTCTCCCAAGACTTAACCAGGAAGAAATTGAAACCCTGAGTAGACCAATAACAAGGGCTGAAGTAGACGCAGCAATTAATAGCCTACCAACCAAAAAAAGTCCAGGTCCAGATGTGTTCACAGCCAAATTCTACCAGACTTACAAAGAGGACCTGGTACTATTCCTTCTGAAACTATTCCAAACAACACAAAAACAGAGAATCCTCCTTAACTCATTTTATGAGACCAACATCATCCTGATACCAAAACTAGGCAGAGACTCAAAAAAAAAAAAAAGAAAACTTCAGGCCAATATCCATGATGAACATAGATACAAAAATCTTCAATAAAATACTGGCAAACCAAATGCAACAGAACATCAAAAAGCTTATTCATCACGATCAAGCAGGCTTCATCGTGGGGATGCAAGGCTGGTTCAACAAACGCGAGTCTATAAACATAATCCATCACATAAACAGAACCAAAGACAAAAACCACATGATTATCTCAACAGATGCAGAGAAGGCCTTTGACAAAATTCAACAGCTCTTTGTTCTAAAAACCCTCAATAAACTAGGTATCAATGGAACGTATCACAAAATAATAAAAGCTCTTTACAACAAACCCACAGCCAATATCATACTGAATGGGCAAAAACTGGAAGCATTTCCTTTGAAATCTAGCACTAGACAAGGATGCCCTCTCTCCTATTCAGTAACTGGAAGTTCTAGCCAGAGCAATCAGGCAAGAAAAAGAAATAAAAGGTATTCATTAGGAAAGGAGGAAGTTAAATTGTCTCTATTTGCAGATGGCATGATTGTATATTTGGAAGACCACATTGTCTCAGCCCAAAATCTTCTGAAACTAAGCAACTTCAGCAAAGTCTCAGGACACAAAAATCAATGTGCAGAAATCACAAGCATTCCTATACACCAATAACAGACTAACAGAGAGCCTAATCAAGAGCTAACTCCCATCCACAATTGCTATGAAGAGATTAAAATATCTAGGAATACAACTAACAAAGGGACCTCTTCAAGGAGAACTACAAACCACTGCTCAAGGAAATAAGAGAGGACACAAACAGATAGAAAAACATTCCATGCTCATGGTTAGGAAGAATCAATATTGTGAAAATGGCCATACTTCCCAAAGTAATTTATAGATTCAATGCTATCCTCATCAAGATACCTATGACTCTCTTCACAGAACTGGAAAAAACCACTTTAAACTTCATATGGAACCAAAAGAGAGCCCACATAGCTAAGTCAATTCTAAGCAAAAAGAACAGAGCTGGAGGCATCATGTTACCTGACTTCAAACTATACTACAAGGCTATAGCAATCAAAACAGCATGGTACTGGTACCAAGACAGAAATACAGACCATTGGAACAGAACAGAGGCCTCGGAGACACTGCCACACATCTACAACCATCTGATCTTTGACAAACCTGACAAAAACAAGCAATGGGGAAAGGATTGCCTATTTAATAAATGGTGTTGGGAAAACTGGCTAGCCGTGTGCAGAAAGCAGAAACTGGACCCCTTCCTGATACCTTACACTGAAATTAATTCCACATGGATTAAATATTTAAACATAAGACCTAACACCATATAAATCCTAGAAGAAAACCTAGGCAAACCATTCAGGACATAGGCATAGGCAAGGACTTCATGACTAAAATAACAAAAGCATTGGCAACAAAAGCCAAAATAGACAAATGAGACCTAATTAAACTCCAGAGCTTCTGCACAGCCAAAGAAACAATCATTAGAGTGAACTGGCACCCAACAGAATGGGAAAAAATTTTTGCAATCTACCCATCTGACAAAGGGCTAATATCCAGAATCTACAAAGAACTAAAACAGATTTATAAGAAAACAAACAAACAAACCCATTCAAAAGTGAGCAAAGTATATGAACGATACTTTTCAAAAGAAGACATATATGAGGCCAACAAACATATGAAAAAATGCTCACCATCACTGGTCATTAGAGAAATGCAAATCAAAACTACGTTGAGATATCATCTCATGCCAGTTAGATTGGTAATCATTAAAAAATCTGGAGACAACAGATGCTGGAGAGGATGTGAAGAAATAGGAACACTTTTACACTGTTGGTGGGAGTGTAAATTAGTTCAACCATTGTGGCAGACAGTGTGGTGATTCCTCAAGGATCTAGAAATAGACATCCCGTTTGATCCAGGAATCCCATTACTGGGTATATACCCAAAGGATTATAAATCTTTCTATTATAAAGACACATATACATGTATGTTCATTGTGGCACTGTTTACAATAGCAAAAACCTTGAACCAACCCACATGCCCATCGATGATAGACTGGACAAGGAAAATGTGGCACATATACACCATGGAATACTATGCAGCCATAAAAAATGAAGAGTTCATTTCTTTTGCAGGGACATGGATGAATCTGGAAACCATTATTCTCAGCAAACTGATACAAGAACAGAAAATGAAACACTGCATGTTCTCAATCATAGGTGGGTGTTGAACAATGAGAACACATGGACACAGGGAGGGTAGCATCATACACTGGGGTCTCTTGGGGGGGTTGGGGAGGGACAGTGGGAGATGGGGAGGTTGGGGAGGGATAACATGGGGAGAAATGCCAGATACAGGTGATGGGGGGAATTGGGACAGCAAACCACCTTGCCATGTATGTACCTATGCAATAATCCTGCATGATCTGCACATGTACCCAAGAACCTAAAGTACAATAAAGAAGAAAAGAAATATGGGCCAAAAAACCTGGAGAAAACTTGAGATAGAGATCATGAATTAATTCCAGATAAGGAAAGTAAAACCAAAAGTAAGAGAAATATAGGCTAAAATTTTATCCACTTTATGGGGCATTCCCAATATTGAATTTCACTTTCCCTGAAGCTTTGAAGTGTTAAGCGTTAGATCATACATATGTAGAGGCAATATTTAAAAATCTCAATTTGAACTTCCCTAAACTAGACAGATATGTAATGAGCTAAATAGATGTCAAGAGAGCACCTTTATGACTTTTGTACAGAAGCTACTTAAAAGAAAATTATCTTGTTGTTGAGGTATAACATGGGGCGAAGAACAGAGTGAGGAGAAGCCTTTTACTGGTGGGTTAGAATAATTCTGCTCACAAAACAATACTGGTAAGAATGAAGGCTCTGAGGCCAGATATTTGGAACAACCCCAGGTACGCCTCTTATTGACTTGTGCAACTATGTAGCTTCTCCACACCTCAGTTTTACAAAAAACAAAATGGGGAAAACAATGACATCTACCTTACAAGAGTGCAGTGAGAACCAAATGCGTTAACACATGTAAAGAGCTTGGATCAGAGCCTGGCATGCTGTAGGTACTGAATAAAAGATGACTGTGATCACTGTCATCTATTGCTAAGCCCAAGTCCTCTTAAGTATACAGTACACAAGATTTAATTCACAGTAAAAAAGAGAAGATACCAAATAGTAGAAAGGAAAGTGTGAACATTTATCACATTTCTTTATGTGTCAGAGAAAAGTGCTGTGCAGTACGAGTTCAGTGAAAGAAAACAATCCTATTTGGGGTAGTCAGGGTAGACTTCGTGCAAGAGTTAGGTAAAGCCAGCTCTTTCCCTCTTGAGCTCCTTACCAATCAGCAGATGCTTAAGATGACTCAATCATGCAGTTATGATTATCTGTCTGCATCCACAACACATCCGCATGAGGGGAAGGAGAAAAACTTTCCCTTTGCTGCTTTTCCCCATGACTCATGCATGTTTCTGCAAAATCAGTATTAACTTGGTTTCAATTTGAAAAGTCAAGGTAATTATGGGTCATTCAAAAAGAGGCTGGTAATACTCAAGGAAGCCCAACATGACACCTCACACCACCAGTGGCTGACAAACCAGTCTGGCCAGTGGTGTTAGCAGCAGTAAACTGAGCTGTTGGTTCAGGGGCTTTTCTAGGGATTTAAACTTAGGGTTTCTTATCTGCCATACTCCTGTCTTCCCCCAACAAAGGTTCCAAAAAGGGGGCAAAAGGTGCCGGAAAAAAATGGCTGATTACCTAATAATTTTCTGGAAGAGGGAGGGTTTCTAGCCTTTCAAAACCTGCATTCTGGATGGGGTGACTGCTAGAGGATCTCAGTGTTGACTGTTGGAAGGCAGGCCACTATTAAAATCCCTGTCATTCTGAGTTGCCCACTGGAAAGACAACAGAGCTTCCTTCTTTAAGGAAAAAGTTCCTTCATAGAAAGTTAGCACTAGAAGGGATAGTAGAGGTCTTGCCATCTTCCCTGCAGCATGATGGGTGAAGAAACCAAGTGCAAGGACTTCTGAGGCTTGCCCAGCACCTGGCTATCTAAACTCCTGGTGAGTGCTCTAATGAGGCTCCGCAGCATAAATCAGGCTCAAAGGAAAATTAACCTAAAATATTTTCAGGGACCATATTCTGCTAATAATCTAAAATCTCTTGTTAAGCGAATGTCTCAAGTGTTGTATACTTTACATATGCATTCCCAGAGGTTAGGGGACTACTGAATAAATCAAGTGTTTAGTGAACATCACAGTAAACACGCTCATTCTTAAGTATAATACTCACTAGTAATAGCCAGGTGGCACAGACACACGTATTCTTTCCATAAAACAGTTTTCAAATACACCACACATCAACATTTTTGCAAAATACAAAAATTCATGTAAAATAATACAACTCATTCAGTCAGAGATAGAGCAAAGCTATGAGGAAAGAGCAATGAACCCAAACCAACATTCTGTCACTCACAATCCCCTCTCCCACTAAGGCCCTTTCCCCATCCAAAAAAAAATTGGCTTCAGTTGAAAAATATTTTATCATAAGGAATTTATTTTTGTCAACAGGATGTTCCTGTTATTTTTAAGTCCTGTAGTTTCAACAACAGGATTTCAGGGCAGTGAAAATAGGAAGAGCAGAGTAATTTGAATTTCTGAACATACTGATGCATATATAAGAAAAGTCCAAATAGTCTAAAACTGGCTTTAAACAATTTGAGCTGTCTCCTTAAGAACTTTCTAAATTTCTTCTCATAAAAAAGATGATCTAATAGGCAGTGAATATTTTTGACTGACATTCTCAAGTTTTTAATTGTAGCTAAACTTCTTAATTGTGGAGGTAGGCCAGCTAATGTCTTCAAACACTTCCCTTTATGATGGGAAGTATGTATTTGTTCTTTATTTTTTATTTATTTGTTTATAAATAAATAAATAAATTTGTTCTTTAGTTTTGTTCTTTAGTTGTTTCCTTCTTTCTTCAAATAAATGTTGCATGTGCCACAAAATTAAAATAATTTAAAAACATACTGAAAATTCAACAGTATGAGATATGCATGCCATTTAACTGGGAAGGTATTATGTACTTTTAAACAATACAATTTTCCAAAAAGTCAGGGCTGCTCTTCCTTACTCATATAGTGGTCTATTACTTTGGTGTGTGGAGAGGAGCCAGGAGAAAATATTAGGTTGCTACAAAAGGAATTTGTCATTTGATAATGGAATACATTCTGAAATTAATGTGGTTGTATTATACTACTTTAATGGATATTTCTCGATTTATGCTTTTGCTAATGACATATACTTGCTGTTTATTTTATGTCTATTTTAGACTAAGGAAATTATGTTAGACAGAAAGGTAATTCGAGTGATTTTCTTATTCTAGTTCAAAATGTGTTGTAAAGCAGTGGCGACAACTCGCAACATCAATAGTGCGCTTTGGCCCAGGAACTGCTAACTAACATACAGTGCAATGGTGGTTCAAGAAGTTCTGCAAAGGAAACGAGAACCTTGAAGATAAGGAGCCTAGTGGCCGGCCGTCAGAAGTGGACAATGACCAGTTGAGAGCAATCATTGAAGCTGATCCTCTTATAACAACACGAGAAGTTGCCAAAGAACCCAAGGACGACCATTCTATGGTCATTAGGCATTTGAAGCAAATTAGAAAGGTGAAAAAGGTCACTAAGTGGGTGCCTCATGAGCTGACTGAAAATTTAAAAAAAAATCTGTCGTTTTGAGGTGTCGTCTTCTCTTATCCTATGCAACAACAATGAACCATTTCTCAATGGGATTGTGGCATGCGATGAAAAGTGGATTTTATAGGACAACTGGCGATGTGGTTGGACCGAGCTCCAGAGCACTTCCCAAAGCCAAACTTGCACACACACACACACACACAAAAAAAAGGTCATGGTCACTGTTTTGTGGTTTGCTGCTGGTCTGATCCACTACAGCTTTCTGAATCCTGGAGAAACCATTACATCTGAGAAGTATGCTCAGCAAATCAATGAGATGCGCTGAAAACTGCAACGCCTGCAGCTGGCATTGCAGAAGGGACCCAATTCTTCTCCATGACAACACCCAGCTGCACGTGACACAACCATTACTGCAAAAGTTGGGCTTCGAAGTTTTGCCTTATCTGCCATATTCACCTAACCTCTTGCCAACCAACTACCACTTCTTCAAATCTCAACAACTTTTTGCATGGAAAACCCTTCCACAACCAGCAGGATGCAGAAAATGCTTTCCAAAAGTTCGTTGAATCCCGAAGCACAGATTTTTACACTACAGGAATACACAAACTTATTTTTTGTTGGCAAAAATGTGTTGATTGTAATGGACTCTATTTGATTAATAAAGATGTGTTTGAGACTAATTATGATTTAATATTCATAGTTACTTTTGCATCAACTTCTAAATCAAAGGCTTGCTTGAAGATTCTGTTGCCTGCTGTCACCCAGAAGAGAGACTAATCTCACTAGGTTTGATTATGTCTCACCAAAACTCACCACTGTCTAGGTCATTCTGAATTGAAGACAGGAAGAACATGATGATTTCACAAAACAATGAGAAAGTGAACTGCTTATGGATGTGAACTGTGAATCAGATAACCCTGGCTTTGAGCACTGGCATTGCTATTTAATAGCTTTGTGACTACGGGCGAAAGAAATTACCTCTCTGAGCCTCAGTAGCCTTATTTGTAAAATATAAATAAAATCTGTTTTTCCCCTCATAAATTTGTTATGAGGGATAAATGAGGTAATCAAAGTGCTTAGCACAGTACCCAGCACGTGGTAAGGACTCAGTAGGACAGCCATTATTATCACTCACTTTAGCATTGTTTATTGCTAAAGTTAAATGACAATATGTGTAGGGAAGTTAAGAAAGTGAAATCTTGTTTGTCAAGAACGAGATGAGATTGAAATCAAGAAGGACATTGGTTACTTTAACATTATGAAAATGAATTAGATAGTCTTGGGAGAACCATATTTTCTTTCCTGGACAACAGCAAAGAAAAATGCTCAAATTGGTTTAATTGAGCATTAATTTGATTGCTGCAACACTGTAATGTCTACTCATATAGAAATCATCCGTGACACTTAACTGTATTCATATTTCATTTCATATGCTATGCAAACATCTGGTTAATATTCTTTTTTTTTTCTCTTTTTGGCAACAGCAAGCTTATCAGAGGTCTTAATCCACAAAGTGGTCATCACCTCTAATCTGGTGTCTAATACCATTTCTCAGAAGAGCACACATTTCCTTTAGAGCACCCATAGCAGTGACTTAAATGTGAAGGCTCTGGGTCAGTGCTCAGTCATTTGAAAGCAAGAAAAACTTACAATCTTTAAAAAATATGTGTTTAAATATTTATTTGGTTCAGTCAAGGTGACTCAAAATTGTCTACAAAGAATCCTAGATTTAAAATCACAAAAAGGGGAGATGGTGATGAACCCTTTATGTTGGGATGTGGATTACTTACCTACTCAGGGATATGTTCTTTATGGTTTCTGTTTTGAAGGGTGGGGAGCACACACAATCTCAGTGGCCTCCTCTATGTTGACTACGGTGTTATTTTCACTAAGCTATGTTACTGTGCTTGAAATTTTGAGGAACTTTTCTTTGAAGAAGAGTCAGTTCTATTAAAGTTTCTGCTGTGGGTTGAATGTTTGTTTCTTCCCCAAATTTACATGTTGAACTCCTAACCCCCAACGTGATAGTATTAGGAAGCAGGGCTTTGGGAGAGTGATTAGGTTATGAGAGCAGAGCCCTCATGAATGAGATTAGTGGCCTTATTTAATAAGAAGCCCCAGACAGACTCTTGCCTTTCTGCCATGGGAGGTTACAGCAAGAAGACGGTGGTCTATAAAACAACTTGGGGGCCTCTGCCAGTGCCTTGATATTGAACTTCCCAGCCTCCAGAACCATGAGAAATAAGTATCTATTATTTATAAGCTACCCGGTCTATGGTATTTTGTTATAGTATCCCAAAAGGACGAAGACAGGCTCCTACCATGTTACTTCAATATCCAGGCAGCAGTAAATAGCATCCTCATAATTTACCCCCCATACTTTCCTCTTCAGCAAAGAGGGGACTAGATCTTTTTTATGCTTCTTTATTATTTCTACAAAATACAAATGATTAACCGATGTGCCTAAAAAGGTTTCAAGTTGCTTATAAAGTTGTTCAAGTTAAAAAAAAATTAAAAATGAGAGAAATAAGGCAAAGAAGAAATAAACTAAGATTGAAGTAGGAGTGGGGTATCAAAATGCTATTCGCTTATAATGGCTTATACATTCATCCCAGTTTGCTCTCTTTAGCAGCTGTTTCAGAGTCTCTGTCTCTCTCTCTCTGTCTCTCTCTCTCTCTCTCTCTCTCTCTCACACACACACACACACACACACACGCACACAGAGAGTAGTTCAATGAAGCACAACTTTTTCCAGTATGAAAGCAGCAAGGCTATTGTGTCATATAATAGATAAAATTCTTGATCTTATATTAATGGAAAACCTACTACTGACTTTCACATGACTGCTATTCATTCACTTTACATGCATTTATTAAGCAATAACTATGTGTATGATATTTGCTAAGCTCTGGACATTCAGTGATGGATAAGGCATGCTTTCTGAGCTGGAGATCAGAGTCTGGTATGGAGAAGAGGCTCACACTATGCAGTAAATTAGTTCAGTGTTTTAAATGTGATAGCAAAACCACCTGGAGTATGGCTGGTGCACAAGGAAAGGAGTGAATTATTATATGCAGGGAAGTTAAGACAGTGAAATCTTATTTGCCAAGAATGAGATTAGATTAGAATCAAGAAGGATATTTGTTACTTTAACAATAGGAAAATGAATTGGATAGTCTTGGGAGAACTATATTCTCTTTCCTGGACAATGGCAAAGAAAAGAAATGCTCAAAAGTTTCTCAATTTTGTTTCCTGTTGGTTCAGGAATCATCTGTGCACTTGGGAAGCAGGGCTTGAGATTTTCAGGAAGGTAACATAATGATGATTAATCTTTGTTTCTTTGGGGCCATAAAACTTTCAAGGTCAGGGATTTGTATATGTGCTCTGATTTTGACGGGTAGAGACCAGAATTAGTAAACACATAGAATTAGGATAAAGGCTTGAGGGTCCAAAGATACAAGGACAGTGTATTTTACTATAAAAAGGGCCTAGAGAGACAGAGTGACACACATCATTGAGTAACCCTGCCAATAAAGACTGTGTGAAGGGTGATTACAGAGGAAAGCCCAGGAGAGCTATAATATAAGAATTTCAAAAGAACCCCAGACAATTTAGAAATCAGAGCTATATCAGGAAGGAAACAGTGATTAAACCAATGTTCCCTTTACAGGTCCCTTCAACCCAATGGAAATGACAGGGAATGAACCATAAGATCAAAGCTGAGTGGAAGGACCTTGGGAAGTACAGTAGAGGTAAAATAATTCACCAATCCCTGAAAAATTCCACTTACCTTTATTAGCTTGTAATGAATCAAAACTTAGCAACTGAGAAGGCATTAATACTGACTAGATCAGCAAACTGAAGAATACTAAAGAAGCAATGTTTGTGGGGGAAGGAGAGGCCTTTGATACTGTTTTTTCCCGTCTTTTAAATCTAAATTTGCCCTTTATTCACATAGAAAAGTTTCTCTTAAACTGTAACTGGAGTGTGACACAGACCTCTTTAACAAGCCACAAGATACTTAAAATGCTATATCTAGGCCAGGCACACAGGCTGGGTGCACAGGCTGTGCACGGTGGCTCACGCGTTTAATCCCAGCAATTTGGGAGGCCAAGGTGGGTGGATCACCTGAGGTCAGGAGTTCGAGACCAGCCTGACCAGTATGGTGAGACCTAGTCTCTACTAAAAATACAAAAATTAGTGGAGCATGGTGGTGGGCTCCTGTAATCCCAGCTACTTGGGAGGCTGAGGCATGAGAATCTCTTGAGCCTAGGAGGTGAAATTCACAGTGAGCTGAGATCATCATGCCACTGAACTCCAGTCTGGACGACAGAGCAAACTCTGTCTGAAAAAAAAAAAAGAGGAAAAGAAATATGCAGAGGTTTTCCTTTTTTTCAGTGCTATCAACAAACAGTGCTATTAACAAAACACTACAATCCATTCAGTAAATGCTACTACAAAGCAATTTTGGAATGTTAGATTCTAAAATGCATCTTTTTTTTAGGAGAAACGTTCAAGAAAACATAGAGGGTATCAGGCTGTCACACAAGCTAAGATCTGATGTCTTATTGCTTGTAACTCCCTTTCTTCAAGCCTTATAAAAACTCACTGCAGAGACACTGATGTTATTAAGGTTTATATTTGCTTAAAGTTCAAAGCAGAACACTGCCTCTGGATTAACTTTTGAAAAGAAAAAGAAAAGGAGATTAGTTTTAAAAAAGAAAAGCCAGTAAGTCTGTTCTCTAGTTTGGGGTGTAATAATTATTAAATAAATAGTGCCAAAATAAAGATCAAATAAAGTCACAAGTGGTCTTCAGTCTATGGTTAGATACAATGAATATCCTTAACAGGATATTTTCCCACCTTTTATATGAAAGAACTTTTTATATAGTAAACATAAGGTGAATTGTTAATGATATCATAGTGAGATTCTCATCATTGTAAAAAAGTCCAGTTACATAAACAAGGATCCCAACTATAGGTGCTTACTGGGATGTAACCCCATTGTAAGTCAAACATATCTGAAGTCAAAATGCATTTAATATCCCTAACCTACTGAACATTATAGCTTAGCCTAACCTACCTTAAAGAAGCTCAGAAAATTTGTTAGCCTACAGTTGGACAAAATAATCTAACACAAGTCTATTTAATAATAAAGTCTTTTATATCTCATGTAATTTATTAAATACTACACTGAAAGTGAAAGAATGATTGTATGGGTACTTGAAGTACAGTTTCTACTGAATGCATATTGCCTTTCTATCATCCTAAATTTGGAAAAGTGTTAAGTTGAATCATTGTGAGTCAGGGACTTCCTATATAGTTTTTAGAAGTTGTATATATTTAAAATGTGCATATAATCAGTATCTTCAGTTTATGGGTTGAAATTCACACATTTAAAAGTCAAGTTTGGCATTTCTGGGTGCCATAAGGGAACTTTTAGGGTTTTTAGATTCTGTATCTCATGTTGTGTTGAGTTTGCATGACATCTTTAGTTTAATCTTCACAACAAATTCATAAGACAAGCATTAATTATAATCTCCATTCTTTCCTGACTATTGAGCAGTGGTTATAGGTCAGAGAATGTGCGAGGCTCCAGGGTTACAGCAGTGAACAACTACTGCTGCAAAAAGGCCTCACCATTTTGGAGCTTACATTCTAGTGGATATCACTTTGTCTGGATCCTATTTCATTTTATTTTTGGAGACAAGGTCTCTCTCTGTCACCCAGGCTGGAGTGCTTGCTGCAGTAAAATTGTGTCTCACTGCAGCCTCAACCTTCTGGGCTCAAGTGCTCCTCCCACCTCAGCTCCTGAGTACCTGCGACCACAGGCACACATCACCATGCCTGGCAAATTTTAAATTTATTTTGTAGAGACAGAGTCTCTGTATGTTGCTGAGGGTGGTCTTGAGCTCCTGGGTTCAAGCAATCCTCTCACCTCAGCCTCCCAAATTCTTTTTAGTCTAACCTTGCCCAGAGCTAAGATATTATTAGAAAGACTTTTAAAAAACCAAAAATCCAGGACATAGGCATAGGCAAGGACTTCATGACTAAAACACCAAAAGCAATGGCAATAAAAGCCAAGATAGACAAATGGGATCTAATTAAAATTCAGAGCTTCTGTACAGCAAAAGAAACCATCATTAGAGCGAATCGGCAACCAAAAGAATGGGAAAAATTTTTTGCAATCTACCCCTCTGACAAAGGACTAATATCCAGAATCTACAAAGAACTAAAACAGATTTACAAGAAAAAAAACAACCCCATTCAAAAGTGGCGAAGAATATAAACGGACACTTTTCAAAAGAAGACATATATGAGGCCAACAAACATATGAAAAAATGCTCATCATCACTGGTCATTAGAGAAATGCAAATCAAAACCACACTGAGATATCATCTCATGCCAGTTAGAATGGCAATCATTCAAAAATCTGGAGACAACAGATGCTGGAGAGGATGCGGAGAAACGAACACTCTTACACTGTTGGTGGGAGTTCAAATTAGCTACCATTGTGGAAGACATTGTGGCGATTTCTTAAGGATCTAGAAATAGAAATTCCATTTGACCCAGCAATCCCATTACGGGGTATATGCCCAAAGAACTATAAATCATTCTACTATAAAGACACACACACACATGTATGTTCATTGCAGCCCTGTGTACAATAGCAAAGACCTGGAACCAACCCAAATACCCACCAGCGATAGACTGGACAAAGAAAATGTAGTACATATACACCATGGAATACTATGCAGCCATAAAAAACGATGAGTTAGTGTCCTTTGTAGGGACTTGGATGAATCTGGAAACCATCATTCTCAGAAAACTGACACAAGAACAGAAAGCCAAACACCATATGCTCTCACTCTTAGGTGGGTGTTGAACAATGAGAACATATGGACTCAGGGAGAGGAACATCACACACTGGTGGCATTTGGGGGGGGTAGGGGAGAGACAGCAGGGGGTGGGGAGGGAAGGGAAGGTGGGGAAGGATAACATGGGGAGAAATACCAGATATAGTATGCACCTAAAGTAAAATAAATAAATTTAAAAAAACAAAACAAAAACTTCCTTTTAAACCCCAGCCAGAATCTAGTACAGATATCTGAAAAACAGAAAATATGAAAATGCATACAAATAAACACATACTATACCTGATATTGACAACGATAGTGACAATGTCATTGATAGAAAAATAAAATAGGATAAGGTCATTATGAAGTGCTGGTAACTGCTAATTTTGTATCAAAGGGTCGGGGCATAATGTACCCATTTAGAAACCAAACTGAGAGTTGAGATTTTCTACTGCCAAATCAGGGAGCTAGATCACTGATGTCACTTTCAGGACAACAGGAGGAGATAAATTGAATTAATATTGCACTGTGCTTATAAACATGCTGTTGTTCCAAACAAATTAATGCTAGTCCTCAAATGGCAAGATACCTTAACCCAAGGAATACCTCACCCAACTGGAAAAGAGTCCTAACGCTTTATTTCCAAAACATGTAGACCCTCACTGTCAGCCTAAGTACCCAGATTGGTATGGTTAATTATTTTTCTAATTCTATACCAGCAGGATCTGGAGGAGGACATCTGGATTCTCCCTGTCAGGCCAGCACATGACTCATGTCAGAGGAATGGTTGCATTGGATAACTGATAAGTCTGTACATTTTTATGAGGGGTTTCTAAACTTCATACACAGTTTTCCCTCAGTATTTGTGGTGCATTGATTCCAGGGCCTCTGCAGATACCAAAATCCCAGGATGCTCAAGCCCTAAAGTTGGCCCTGTGGAACCCGTAGCATGTGCTGTTATTCTTGCTTACAACCAGTTTGTTTCTTTTATCTAAGGCACTCTTCCTTCAAAAATGATCAAGAGATACTGATGATATGAACTTTATATTTGTCTGAGATTGGCATTTTTCTTATTAAAATTCATTTCATTTGATTACAGTCACCCCTTAAATCTCAGTGTTTGCCTAAACACATGATATACAAAATTACATTGAATGATATTTGTCTTGATTTTGAATTAATATAAAGGGCAACAAGTATCCAGGTTTGGCCATTTAGCATAAAATTCATGTATTTTAGTTAAATATTTAGTCATTTATTCCAAATGGGCCAATTTGTTCCAAGTAGACCACCATATGGAAAGTTTTAAGATTTTTAAAAACATGCTGAAATAATCTGTTATGATTCTAACTGTGAAAAGTCCACTCAGCCTAGATTTAATTATTTCGAAAGAATGAAGGAGACATCCTGGATCAGCAGACAATGCGTTTAAACAGAGAGCTGGTCTGACAAATCCATAAACAAACGTGAATGTATCGGGATAAACCAGTGACAAATCCATAAACAAACACAAGATTTATGAGAATAAACCAGTGTTGTGTCATATAAACTCTAGGGTAAAAAAGAAAGGTTTACTAGTTTACCTAGAAATTATTCTTAAATCTTTAAACCATGTCACTTCTTAAGATGTATTTTGTTAACAGGGATAATTATCAACTGGTTGAGCTCAGTGGTCTTAGTTCGGTATTTTTTTTAAGGAAAAACAGAATGTACTATAAATATAGGCCGCAATATGAAAGTCACACCAATAGGCCTGGGTTTTTAGATAAGTTGATTATAATCCAGTTATCATCACGCATCTGCAGGTGATTTAATGGAATTGTAGGCAAAGTAAAACTAGAGTAAAATAAACTTCTGTTAATGTTGCCTAACTACTGAAGATGCAAACAAGCTTTACCTTTTTTGTGACTTTCATTTATTTAAATCACTTTACAAAAATCAATAGATCTTTTTGATTAAGACCCTAAGGCATCAGATATCGAGGTAAGCTGGAAGACAGAAAGCATCAGAGCAACTTGTGAAAACTACATGGCAGTGAACAGGCTAGATATCCTTACATGTCAAGGGAATTACAGTCAGAAAGAGAAAAGTGAAGCTTAGAAAAAGAAAGGTTTTGTTTTGTTTATTTATTTTTTTGGCATACACTTGTATAGGAAAAAGAGAGAACAAGATACCTACAATTGTGCTACGTAGAAGTAACTGTGTGCTCCCTGGAGTTGGGGGAAAGGGATGAAGAGTTCTGGTTTTGACCCCTGTTTGGAAAATCTCCAATGTGAGAGACAGGCTGGCTTGCCACTCCAGCAGCAGGCTAGAAAAAGAGGTGGTTAGGTTGGTAAACTTGTACTTCAAAAGTTTATTGGGTCAATGTGTTGCACAGGTGTATCTGGTACACTGTGCAAGAGAGAGCCAGAATGACATGATACTAGTTTTTGTCTGATGGAACCTTCTAGAATGGCCATTAGGCCTCAGAAGAGATAAGTGAAACATACTGAGTTGCTAGAGATTGTGCAAATCATAAGCAACTGTCCAGAGGATGGCAGCCAACTTATAACAGCACCAATTAAATAAATATGCCAGTATTTTCCTGCCTTTCTTCCATATTCTTCCTCCCCATGTTCCAACCCAGGAGAGCCAGAAATAAAGATTAATTAGCAGAAGTGTAAAGAGGCAGGAAAAAAGAGGCTAACCACAACCTCTTCCCTATCCCTAAACTTTATGCCTCGTAAGTCCTTGCTGTTGGAAGAATAGTAGTTGTAACTGAATCAAGTTAGCAACTTTGACAATCCCATGGGACTAGATTTTTAAATAATTGAGTCAAGACTGTGTGATTTACAGTAATTGCAAGGCTTTCTATTTCCAACGACTTATTAGAAGTTTAAGTAGTTTTCTAAGGTTTTACTCAATGGCAGAAGACTTCTTCCATTGAACAAATTATAAAGAAACAATCAGTGGCAAATAGTATCACTTTATGATTAGACCTCATGAATCCTAACATAACAGTTACATTGTGACAGTTAATATTGAGCATCACCTTGATTGGATTAAAGGATCAAAGTATTGTTCCTCAGTGTGCCTGTCAGGGTGTTGCCAAAGAAGATTAACATTTGAGTCAGTGGACTGGGAAAGGCAGGCCCACCCTCCATCTGGGTGGGCACAATCTAATCAGCTGCCAGCACAGCCAGAATAAAAGCAGGCAGAAGAACACAGATTCGATTGCCTTAGCCTCCAAGCCTAAATCTTTCTCCCATGTGGATGCTTCCTGGCCTTGAACATCAGACTCCAAGTTCTTCAGCTTTGGGACTTGGACTGGCTTCACTGTACCTCGGTTTGCAGAGAGCCTTTTGTGGGACTGTATCCTGTGAACGTGTGAGTTAATACTCCTTAATAAACTTCCCTTTATATATACGTCTATCCTCTTAGTTCTGTCCCTCTAGGAAACCCTAATACATACATGTAAAGAGAAAAATTATGGATAAATAAAGGATGTCATCTTTTTTTTTATAACAAGGGAACTGTTTGGCTACGAAATTTGTCCACAGTTATTAGGTGTGGCAACTAGAGCTCAAATTCAGATCTCCGAACCCCAGATCGGCACTATTTTATTCTACAATGGTCACCACACTGTCTTTCATAGTGGTTGTACCAGTTTACATTTCCAGCAGCAGTACAGAAGTGTTTCCTGTACACGGCATCCATGCCAATATCTATTATTTATTTACTTTTTTATTATGGCCATTCTTGCAGGAGTAAGGCGGTATTGCATTGTGGTTTGTACTTCCCTGATCACTAGTGATGCTGAGCCTTTTTGTGTGTTTGTTGGCCATTTGTATATCTTCTTTTGAGAACTGTCTATTCACGTCCTTAGCCCACATTTGGATGAGATTTTTTTTTCTTGCTAAAATTATCCCAGGACCACTTGTTGAATAGGGTGTCTTTTCTCCACTTTATGTTTTTGTTTGCTTTGTCGTAGATTAGTGGGCTGTATTTGGCTTTATTTCTGGGTTTTCTATTATGTTCCATTAGTCTATGTGCCTATTTTTATACCAGTTCCATGCTGTTCTGGTGACTATGGCCTTAGAGGATAGTTTGAAATCAGGTAATGTGATCCCTCCAAATTTGTTCTTTTGCTTACTCCTGCTTTGGCTATGTGGGCTCTTTTTTTATTCCATATGAATTTTCGGATTTTTTTTCTAGTTCTGCGAAGAATGATGGTGATATTTTGATGGGAATTGCACTGAATTTGTACATTGCTTTTGGCAGTATGGTCATTTTCACAATATTGATTCTACCCATCCATGGACATGGGATGTGTTTCCATTTGTTTGTGTTGTCTATGATTTCTTTTAGCAGTGTTTTGTAGTTTTCCTTGCAGAGATCTTTCACCTCCTTCATGAGGTGTATTCCTAAGCATTTTATTATTATTATTATTATTTTGCAGATATTATAAAAGGTGTTGAGTTCTTGATTTGATTCTCAGCTTGGTTGCTGTTGGTGTATAGAAGAGCTACTGATTTGCGTACATTAATTTTGTATCCAGAAATGTTGCTGAATTCTTTTATCAGCTCTAGAAACTTTCTGGAGGAGTCTTTAGAGTTTTCTAGGTAAACAATCATATCATCAGCAAATAGTGACAGTTCGACTTCCTCTTTGCTGATTTGGATGCCCTTTATTTCTTTCTCCTGTGTTACTGCTCCAGCTAAGACTTCCAGTACTATGTTGAAGAGAAGTGGTGAGAGTGGGCATCCTTGTCTTGTTCCAGTTCTCAGAGGGAATGCTTTCAACTTTCCCCCATTCAATATTATGTTGGCTGTTTTTCATAGATGGCTTTTATTACCTTGAGGTATATCCCTTGTATGCCAATTTTGCTGAGAGTTTTAATCATAAAGAAATGCTGGATTTTGTCGAATGTTTTTTCTGTAACTATTGAGATGATCATGTGATTTTTCTTTTCAATTCTGCTTATGTGGCATATCACATTTATTGACTTGCATATGTTAAACCATCCCCAAATCCCTGGTATGAAACCTACTTGATCATGGTGGATTATGTTTTTGATATGTTGTTGGATTTGGTTAGCTAGTATTTTGCTAAGGATTTTTGCATCTTTGTTCATCAGGGATATTGGTCTGTAGTTTTCTTTTTGGTTATGTCCTTTCCTGGTTTTGGTGTTAGGGTGATACTGGCTTCATAGAACGATTTAGGGAGGATTCCCTCTATCTTGTAGAATCGTGTCAGTAGGATTGGTACCAATGCTTCTTTTTGAATGTCTGGTATAATTTGCCCATTTTTATCTTTGATCAAGCTGTGTTCTGTGCATGGAATGTTCTCTTCTCCTTCCAATTTGCCTAACAAAATGCTTTTCATCCTTTAATCCTTGTCTAAAGGATCACTCTCTTCTTGTGTTTCCAATCACCTACAATAATCATCCTACATCTGAATTTCTTTAGAAACTAATGATTTACTAATGTGTACTGATTTCTTACAGTTTTTCATTTGTCTTGTTGATCTAAACAGACTATACACTTTTCAAGAACAGAACTTTAGCTTATGCGTTTTTGTATCCCACTCAATGCTAAACATGTTGGTACATAATAAAAGTTCAAGAAAGAAGAGACATTTATTCTTTAATCTTTAAGGTACTGTCAGTGTGTACCTAAATAAAATTTCAAAAGGCAAAGTCAATTTATTTTTGTTTGACATTATTTAAATAACAGTATCAAAGCAAATGCAATTCTGGTGTGGGTTAGGAGGTCTTCATTTTTCTGACATCTCTATTTTTACCTAACCTGCTTAGATTAAACTGCCTTTGGCTATTTTACCCTGTGGTATGTGGTAAAGCAAAGCAACAGCTCTAACAATTCATTGTTGAATGATTCAAAATTGAAAATGAGAAAGTACTTTTAATAGTAATATTGAAAAAAATGGACACAAGTGATTTTAAAGTGATTACTTTAAAAAGTGACTCTTTCTTTACCAGTGAATGTATTATCATTTTTGTATGTAGAGAACTATCTTAAATCTTTAAACTTGCACTATTTTTTTTTCTGTTTCAAGTATATGTTTTACTTCATTTATACTGAAAATATAATTGACTTTGAGAAATCAAACTAAAAGATCAGGCTTATGTTGTGAATCACTATAGACACTCTTAAGTGTTTCATATGAGCTTAGTGTTCAATTGATTGCAAGCACAGCCTAAACCAGGATCTAATTTATCTTGCAGTAATTGTGATTTTGTGCTCTATAGAGCTCTGATGGATTAATGTATCTACAGAAATGCATTCTAATATAGATATCTTTCTATAATAATTTCTTCATTCATTCTCCAAATATTTGTTGAGCACATACTACATGCATACCAGACACTGTTCTAGACTCTAGGCATACAGTCCTATACAAAAGACCTCACTAAGATTACTTTCTCTTTGAAGAAACAGAGTTCAAAATATAAAATAAATATAAAATATAATATTGGATGGTGATCAGGACTTTAAAAAAATAAAGCAGCAAATGGGAAGAGTGAAAAAGATGACCAAGAAAGGCCTCTTTGAGGAATGACATTTGGAGACAGCATGCCACATGAAGTCTGAAAGAACATTCTAGATAGAAGAGACAGCAAATGCAAAGTGGTGAGATACGAGCAGCTATACAAATATCTAATCTTTAAGTATTGCCCACTAAGTTCCAGGCACTCTTCTCAGTAATCACTTAGAATAACTTACTTAATCCTCACAATAATCCTAAGAGATAATTACTAGAATTATCATCCCCATTTTATCAATGGAGGAACTGAGGCACAGAGAGATTATTTAACTTCTCAAGGTTAAATTCTAGGAGGAGGCAGATCGAGACTTGGAACTCAAGCAGTTGGTCTGGCTCCCGAGTCCCTGCTCTAATCACTGTGTACACTGCTTCTCCAAACAAAAAGGCTGCTGGGACTGGGCACTGAGCATTGTCTCCTTTAAAAAATGGTAACAATAACCTCTAGAGCCTCAGAGAGTATCACCATCAAGATAGAGGAATATTAGCTTTTTAAAAAGTAGGGTTTATCAGCTTGAACCTGACAAACTTTAAATATTAAGTATTGATACAGTATTTAATAGAACTATATCTGGAAAAGAGATTCCTCTAGAAGAATATGAACACAAATGGATTTGTATCCAGACAACGGACAACTCTACCATATTACAGCCAAGAACACACTGTAGATTTATTCCTTTGATTACAGCTAACATAATGAAGTAGAGATGAAACTTTGGTGCCTTTCTCATAAGAGTCACATCTGACTTTCCCAGATGGTGAACAGGAAATTGCAGATACACAGTGAACTGGGGATAAAGCAACCATACAAAGCTCAGACTGTTGCTGAGCAAACATTAATAAAAATGCTTGGAGTTACTACTGGCTTGAACTATAGCTTGTTTGTTCTCTTGGGAAGGAAAAAAAAAAACACCCAGAAATGAAGTTTTAAGGGTCTCAATAAAGAGTTGAAGCCAAACAGTAAACCCTTTCAGCACTGTGAATCACATGTGAAACCGTCATGGAGGCTGCTTTCTAGGGTGCCTCCCATTTACGGGTCTACAAGTTTGTTAAAACCCTAACACTCATAATTTTATAACTGCATAAAGGAAACAGGAGAGGGATTGCTAATGCGGAGGGAAAATTTTTTTTTTCAGTATTTTCTAATACTGAAATTCAATTCAGATTAAATTATCCTGATTTAATACTTAAAGATAGGTGTCTGCAATGTGATTGGCTAAAACCCTGAACACATCCTGCTTAGGCAATATAACATTTGTTTGATTCTAGGAGGCAGGCATGTCTCCTTATGTCCAAGGGACAACTCTGGCCCAGCTGTGAATGATATAAAACAGTTTATTTGGTGGCCGTAAGAAAGCTGTTGTTTTAAATATATCAACTGTACTATGATACTTATTATAATTCCTTATCATTCGTGGTGACTCCCACCAGTATGACTCTGTTTTTATTATTTAAGATAAAAATAATTTTCCGTAGCAAAGCATAATCTTTTCATCATGCATTAACTACTCTACTGAGTTCAGGAGATATTTGAGCTAAATGACTATGTCTTCCTTGGTCAGTGGTGAATGGATTAGAGTAATTAGATGATAGTAACTCAATAACTGACTAAGAGCCTCAAGCTTGAAACATCTGTAAAGCAGTTAAATAACGTCCAAATTTCTTCATCCTTAACAATACTTCCTAACAGAGAGCTAATTTTAGCCACATCCTCTAAGTTATCCTCAAATATAATACTTTCCTTAAATATAAATAAGGAAAAATGAACATATTACGCATGTGTTTAATGTCTGTGTTGAGTTTGTTCCTAGAGCATCATGAAAATGGCCAACCAATTTAGTCTCGAGATGGTATGAGGTAGAGTTTATATTGACCAATTGACATTAATATTGATGTTAAGATAGGCCTCTGAAAACTTTCCTCTAGCTTCAGAAAACTGAAATTCTTTCAAGTAGGTTTTATGTCAGTTTCTGCCATAAAAAGGTTATTTCAAATTGGGCAAGTCTCTCTCTCTCTCTCTCTATTTTAAATTATAATTTAAGTTCTGGGATATATGTGTAGAACGTGCAGGTTTGTTACGTAGGTATACATGTGCCATGGTGGTTTGCTGCATCCATCAACCCATCATCTACATTAGGTATTTCTCCTAATGCTATCCCTCCCCTGGGCCCCCTCTTCCTGACAAGCACCGGTGTGTGATGTTCCCCACCCTGTGTCCGTGTGTTCGCATTGTTGAACTCCCACTTATGAGTGAGAACATGCAGTGTTTGGTTTTCGTTCCTGTGTTAGTTTGCTGAGAATGATGGTTTCCAGCTTCATCCATGTCTCTGCAAAGGACATGATCACATTGCTTTTTATGGCTGCATAGTATTCCATGGTATATATGTGCCGCATTTTCTTTATCCAGTCTATCATTGATGGGTATTTGGATTGGTTCCAAGTCTTTGCTATTTTAAATAGTGCTGCAATAAACATATGTGTGTATATGTCTTTATAGTAGAATGATTTATAATCCTTTGAGTATATACCCAGTAATGGGATTGCTGAGTCAAACAGTATCTCTGGTTCTAGGTCCTTGAGGAATCATCACACTGTCTTCCACAGTGGTTGAACTAATTTACACTCTCACTAACAGTGTAATCGGGCAAGTCTCTTAACGTAGTTAGGTATCAATTACATCATCACCTAAATAATGAGATAACTAAAGAAGAGAAGATTGAGTAAAAGATGGTCCTTAAGCTTCTTTACTGAACCTAAATTCCATTGCTCAATTCCCTGATGACCTGGATGCAACATTGAGTCTATTCATAAAAGTGCTATGACCATATGCTTTGTATTCAGTGTAACTTATAATATTAAGAAACCTCATCTTTCACAATTACTCCTAAAATGAATGCTTAGTTGGTGATAATAGATGGAGACAATGGATCATATGATCCAAAATTTTCAGTAACTGGAAATTATATCAGTATCCTGTTGTCATTATCTTTTCTTAGACTACTAGCACATCTAGCTTCCATTCACTGAAAACAAAGCAGCTAGAAAGTTGGCAGTCTATGTATAATGCCATGTATGTATGATGACAACACCAATATAAATGTAATATTCATTAAGCAGATCCATAAAACAGATTCCATATATAGATAATTAACAACTAAGTGAAATACAAATTAAGATAGACACATACTTAGCAAATATGTTAGAGACCATTATGATCCAGCCCATTGGATGCAAATGTGCAAATAACACAGGATTCCTGTCCTCATGAAGCATATAGTCATCTAACTGGTTACTCTACCTTTGAGCAGCACAGCGCCCCAAGGTCCAAATGTATGAGAAGGAACTCTATTTTAAAAGATCGCAGAGAAGGCTTGAAATTCATTCAAATAGTTATTAACTCCAAGTTAAAAAATATTTCTCTCTAATATAAATATTTTGCACACCTTCTTGAACTTCTTTTATTCTGTTTTATTTCGAGTATTGATGAAAAGAGAAAAATAGCTACTTTTTTCCTGAATTGAAACCATATATGTAAAAGTATTATGTTTCTCTTTTACTATTGCAATAATTTAATATATTTTATCCTCCTCAAAGGGCTTTATTTTGCATAGACAAAACACTACAAAGATATTTATTGATTTTTAAATTTTATTTTCTATCCATTACTCATCTTCATACAGTTCTTCTGGATCTTTCCAATAGTTTTCAGTTTTTTTCTTTAGCTTAGGAGTTCTACCTTAGATACAGCAATCTAATTTAACAGTAGTAAAATAGCAAAATTAAACCATCATTCCAATATTCTAGACATGGGTTTTATTCATCCTTGCACATCTTTGTTTTCAAAACTTTGACACTTACTGATTCACAGGCAACACACTATAGTCTTTCCATCTTTTCATAAGTATTACTGCAGAATTATCTTTTATTCATTTTATATCAATGTAAGTTGTCATAACCGTCCACATCTGCAATTCTACACAGGCCTGTACTGAAGTCATTCTGTGATGTTTCAGCTCTTTCCCAATGTACTTGTCTGCAGTGGACATTTATTGTTTGTTTGTCTGTTTGCATGCCCATCCATCTTTATTTCCCCATGTTCTGGGATAAAAATCCCCTCTTCTTGGGGAGATCAGATTAGAACCAGAACCAAATATGATTCCAGTTACACTGGCCAAGGCAAGCAGGTGACCCAACTTTGGCTCAGAGGTGAATACATGACTCAAACAGTTGTCCTAGTTTTCATGGTCAGAAAGCAAGACACTTTTCCATTGGGAAATCAGATGGACTGTGTAGGCCTAGAGCTACCAGTGTCTTCCTTTTGTACTTCAGGAAGAAAGTTTGCCCAATAACAAAGGTAACAAGGGACAGCAGCGTGATGACATGTTGGGTATCTACAGCTGCCCTTCTTACCCTGATCTGAAAGTTTTTACTTATTTGAGCTACATATTTTCTTATGCTAGCTTCAGTTGGATTTTTGTCAATTGCATTTTAAATACTCCAAGAAAATGCTTTTAGTAGTTTCTTAATCCTAAGGAATTACTTACATATTGGAAGCACCAGGTTCAATATTTGATGTGGTTGAATATCAACTACATATTCAGAATATCTGTGGGTAGTAACAGCATACTTTTCTCAGCATGAGAAAAGGACATATGCCTCATTAGAATCAACACGGGGAGCATTAATGATGGCATCACACCCGGTGTAAATTATACAGCTTAAAAGGGATCATATTGGCAAAATCTGAGGTGCAATTTTTAACCAACTGATAGCACAAAGGTATTCTTTCTTCTATGAATTCAAGTAAAAACTACCTGTATATTGAGGTGAGTGTGACATCTCAATTCCCTACAGTGCATCTTTTATCTGTACCAAAGTTAGTTCTTAGGGCTCTGGAGAGAATCAGGTTCCCTGTGTGTATATATCTAAGATGTTTGCTGTCACTGAAATAGAAGTGAATTTATGAGACAAATCCCCAAGAGGCTAGTTAATTCTTTCTAGGCACTCTGCCTGCACAGATGCCCATGCCAGAAATCTGAGAATCATCCACAACTTTCTTTTTCTCCCTCTAGATCAAATCAATCACCCAGGTCTGACAACTACGCTTTACAAAAATATTTTTTGAATCTATTCATTTCTCTTCATCAATACTGTCATTGTCTGTAGCCAGATTACTATTACCTCTTGCTGGGCTTATAACAATAAGCTCTCAACTCCAATGTCTACATTCACCCTTTCCCCTACAACCAATCCTTCATACAACAATGGAGGGGCATTCTAAAATGCTAATATAATGAGGTAATTCCCTTTCTTAACCTTCCACTGCATTTGCATTGCCATCAGAATCAAGTCCAAAATCCAGTCTGGCTGCTGCTATCTTACGCTGCTCTAGTAATCCTGGCTTTCTTGTAGTTTCTCTAATAATACAGGTTCCCTTCATTCAATAGGGTCTTCCTTCTACCCAGAATATTGTATTCCCTGCTCTTCACCTGATAATTACTACCAGAGGTAAAGTAACTGAAATGCTTGGGACCAAAACTGTTTTAGATTTTGGATTTTTTCAGATTTTGGAATATCTGCATATACATAATGAGATATCTTAGGGATGGAACATAAGTCTAAACACAAAATTCATTTATGTTTCACATATACCTTACATACATAGCCTAAAGTTACCTTTGTACAGCAATTTTAATATTTTTGTACATGAAACAAAGTTTGACTGCATTTTGACTGTGGCCTGTCACATGAGGTCAAGTGTGAAATTTTACATTTGCGATGTCATGTTGGCACTCAAAAAGTCTTGGATTTTGGAGCGTTTAGGTTTTTAGATTAGAGATGTTCAACCTTACTCTGTCCGTTAGGCCTTGTTTTCAAATTTTACTTCCTCAGGGGCACTTTCTTGGATATCACAAACTAGATAAGTTACTCAATATATAATTTCATAAATCTGCTTCATTTCTTCTGGTGAAGCTTATCTGAATTGCAATTAATCATCTTATGGCTTATCTGTTTAAAGCCTGTCACTATCACCAGACTGTTAGCTTCCTGAAGGCAAATATTACATCTATCTTGTTCTTTTCTCATTCCTTTGATTACAGTGAAGAGATCATTAGTTATCCATCCATCCATATAACTAACTTTATCCCCTCTCCCCCAAACTAATATATGACAATATTTTTCCTTCCTGACTTGATGGGACAAACATTGGGAGACAATTCTTTAAAGGTTTCTTTGTTTCTGGATGGCTTGCAAGCAGAGGCACTGATGGCTTTCATTCTTGACAATTTTTTTTAAGAATATATGATTTACTTTGGAGGATAGAGACAGTTGCTTTCTCCTAAAGCAGAGAGCAGATTTGCTTACTCTCTAGTAAAAAGATGTGTCCTTCTACTGCAAAGATCAGGCATGTCTGCTTGTAGCTGCTATAAAAGATTGGGCTTTCCTAAACTTGGATATCTTTAGCTGTGATGCAAAGCCACTGTTTGCACAGCATCCACCTTTGTGATGCCTGCCTGGGTCTCTGGGGAAAGGAGAACTGATGTGAACATGGAGCTGTGCTGCTTGCTGTGCCCTGAATGATAAAATTGCTTTGTCCCTGAGCCAGAAAGTTCCTGTCAGTATCCAGGCTAACTTGTTAGCTAGCAAGAAGGGTAGCATTTCAGATCCATCAGAGTCCCTGACAATAAAAAGGTCATCTAAGTTGTGTAATCTGTACATTTAAAAATATTTTATTTTTATTTTCTTGCATTTCATTTCCTGCCAAAAACTCTTAAGTAAGGGATTCTTAATCTGAGGTATAAGAATGAGCTTCATGGGCATTGTGAATCCCTGGGTAATCCCTATTTTAACATAGTTCCTTTTAAAAACAATTAAATATATACAGATATATATTGAGACAGAGTCTTGCTCTGGCTTCTATGTTTGAGTGCAGTTGCATAATCATAGATTTCTTCAACTCCAGCTCCTGGGCTCAGGTGATTCTGTCTTACCTCTCTAGCAACTAGGACTATAGGTGCTCACCAGCACACCTGGCTAAGTTTTTTATTTTTTGTAGAGACAGGCTGTTGCTTTGGTGCCCAAGGTAGTCTAGAACTTCTGGCTTCAAGCAATCCTCCTGCCTTAACCTTCCAAACTGTTAGAATTACAGGTGTGAGCCACCGTACCCAGCATTAACATAGCTCTTAAAATGAGTAAGTTACTTTTATCAGATTTTCTAAGGAGTCATTAAAAAATACTAAGAGTCGTTTAAGGATACATGCCTTACCTTCTTAGGTGAAGTATATTGTGAATTCATTTAGTATGTATTAGAATACATTTAAACATAATGATTTCATTAAGTATATTTTTAACATCAGATATCTACAATACTTAATCTAAAACCCTCATCTGTCAGCTTCCTTTATCTCATATTTTAATTCTTGAGATTTTGTGTGTAGTGTAAGTAAGTGAATCTTAGCTGGCACACGTATACAGTACCTACTAAGTGCTAGGCATAGTTATAAGATATACATATTTATATTGGGAACCTCCTAGGTGATCACTATTTTAACATAGTCCTCTTTAAAAGCAATTTTTTTAAGACAGGGTCTTGCTCTGTCATTCATGTTTAAGTGCAGTTGCATGATCATAGGTCATTGCAGACTCCAACTCCTGGGCTTAAGTGATAAACTTAAAATATTACTTACAATATCCATATGAGGTAAAAATTATTATTGTTATTATTATTATTGGATGCTACAGATGAGGAAACCAAAGAACAGAGAGGTTAAATAACTTGTCTAAGATCACACCAGCTAGTAAGTGGTGGAGGAAGATTTGAAACTAGGCAGGCAGATACATGATTTCACCTGTAATATTCATACCCAGATTGGCTTCTCGATTCAAGATATTTTTAGATTTCTTTTGCTCTAATTAAATTAATCTAGTAAATAATATAAATATAAAATAATAATTTACCATTCACAATTATATTCTTGAAATTTTCATTATCTAATAAAACCTAAGTTAGTAATATCAAAGCATTTCAGAAAATTGAGGTTAAGCAAAAAGTAGTAAAATCATTCTAAAATATATATTGGGGAAGAGAAACATATTATTTTAAAATCTTATAAACAGAATTCTTCTTGGGAAATAATCTGTTCAGCAAAACTCCTTAATCGTCCATTGGGAAGTAAGTGCATGGGCCTCAAGACAAAGACAAGGTAACACCAAGGGAAGATGGATTTGCTCTTCAACAAAAAGTGAGGAAAATTTGGTTTCTTTCCAGAAACAGCTCAAGAGGGAGGCAGTGAGAATTAAGGACATAAAAAAGGGTGGATGGCATAGAACATATGGTGGCAGGCTGGATGACGGAAGGATAGGGCTGGAAGGAGAAACAGAGCCACTGCAAAAGTCCCTGTATTACAGATGACAGGGAAAGCTTTAAAATTAAGGATGTTAGTCTGGATATAGTGGCTCACATCTGAAATCCCAGTGCTTTGGAAAGCCAAGGTGGGAGGATTTCTTGAGGCCAGGAGTTGGAGAATAGCCTGGCCAACATAGTGAGACCCTGTCTCTACAAAACAACAACAACAACAACAACAAAATTAGCATGCCTGTAGTCCTATCTACTGGGAAGGCTGAGGTGGGAGGACCACTTGCACCTGGCCATTTAAGGTTGCAGTGAGCTATGATCATGCCACTGCATGATCCAGCCTTGGCAACATAACATGGGGGGGAAAAGGATGTCCACCAAAACATCTGTTACGCTGTTTTGTCTGCTTGTCACTCTGACTTATACTTTTAGAATTTGGCAGGATGCAGAAAAGCAAAAGGAGTCTGTGTTTCACGTCTGTGTGGATAAGAGACAGAGAGAAGAAAAAGCCTGAAAGAAGCTAGAATCAGAGTGGAGAGGGAGAATACAGGGAAAGCAGAAATCCAAAGCACAAGTTTCCACAGAGATACCGGTGAGAACACTGTACTCCCTGCCTTTCTTGTGATGAGGAATTATGCCAAGCTCTTAATACTTTTATCCGGAAGGATGACTTTAGAAGGATATATTACTTGATAAATAAAACTTCTAAAAGCACATCCTTTTCTAAAATAAAATAGAGTAGTGAATGTTAATAATCTACCATGACACACTACCCTTCTTGAATCTCTTTTCAAATGCTGAGGAAACTTTGTTCAGTCTAACGAACGAGGCAGATTTTTCCATGAGTTTTGTGTTATGTAGATTTTTAATCTGCTTAAAGTTTGTACACCAGACCTTATTAGATTGAAATGTAACATGTTTCTACTTAGGCTGACCTTGGCTGGTTTTCACAAGCCTCAGCAAAATGCTTAGGTAACTTCCCAGCCTACACTAGATTTGGTCTTCTAGCTATATTTTGGAAGATTTGGAGGATAGAAAACAATCACACTAAATACAACTTTAAATTTTAAAAAATGTGGAATCTATTGATAAAATCAGGTTATCACAAAACTGTAGTTGGTCAGGAATTTCTGCATGCTTTATTTCTGCAACTTTATTTCCCTAAGTTAGGAAATCAAAATATTTGGTGACTTTAATAAGAGAAAAAGAAATGTTAAATGAATAATGTCTCTGAATAATGCAGTACTCAGAATATGAAAAAATATCACTAAGATTTGAATATCTGTTAAATGTAAAAATGTGAAAGATGGACTTCGAATCCATAGGGTTGACAGTCCCCGCCTCAGCTCTAAACAAACAAATTCCTTAAAAAAAAAAATAAGAACAATACAATTGGGAATTTATCATCTAACTCAAAATTTGGAATCATAAATCCTCATGTGCCAAAGATAAGGCCACAACAAAATGTCACACTGGTTAATAGGACTGAAGCCCTGCGACTCACAGAGCAATCAGGACTGGGAAGGACAGAGGAGCTGTCAGGGCCCTGTTTGCACATCTCTAGGACTGAATTACATGCAGACACCTAGAGGCCATGAATGGCTGCCAAAATCATGAACAGGGCATCAGAAAAACCTTTGCTCACTGCCTGGGGAGAGCGGTGAAGAGTTACCAGTCGGAAACCTGAACTTCAAACCTTGCCCCATGTAGAGGTAGCATCCAAATTCACACTATTCACATAGATCAGGAACATGAAGCTGAAAAGTTAAGACAAAACTACTCTAGAACCTTTAAATTACGTAGGACCCCTATCAAAAGGCACAAAGAATTCGTATAGAAACTCTTCTCTAGTCACACTATAATTAAAAAAATTATAAACCACACAAGGAAATAAAGGTCCTTGTGTCATCCAAGAAGAAGATAAAGACTTTATTAACTTAAAATATTTTTAAGTATATGTATTTATAAACCATACAAATTTGTAAACAAAAAAGTAAAGTGTTTAAGCACATCAATGGGAGGAAAGCAAAAAAGGAAGCTAACAAAAAGCTCAGTGCATGGAAAACACAAAGTAAGTTAGTAGAAATAACTCAATGTTTATTAGCAATCAACATAACTGTAAATGTATAAATCCCACTAACAGGGCTCTCGACTTGATATAAACAAATCCAGATCTGTGCCATATCAGATTTACCTAAAATAATGAATGACTCTTAAAGTTTAAAGTAAATGGCCCGGAAATGCCACAGCAGAACAGAAAGCTGGGGTAGTAACACGGATAGGAAATCATGTATAAGGTAAGGCTTTAAAACACTCATAGATGTTAAAAAAAAAAAAAAAAGGTCAAAAACAATTTTCCCAGAAGATATAACAATGTAGATCTATAAGCATCTAAGAAAACAGCCTCAAAATATATAATTCAAACACTAACATAAAGTAACATTTACAAATCCAAAACCATAATGAGAGATTTTGTTTCTTTCAGAAACTGACAGATTAAGTTGAGAAAAACAAAAACTTAGTAAGGCAAAGAAAGAATAAATTATATAATTAAGAGACTTAGTAAAATATATATAATTATAATTACCAGAACAAAACAGACAAGACAAAGTGGTTAATGACTCAACTGTAGAAAGTAAAAAGAAGATAATACCAATGATAGAAGCCAATATGGGTAAAATAAAGACAAATGAAGGCAGCAGAGATAGATGACTTTAATTCATCACTACATGTCTGTTGTTACCACCTTAATCCAAGTGACTATCATCTTTTGCCTTTACATTGCAATAGCATCATACCTCTTCTACTTGACTTCCGTTTGGATTTAAAACCATGTATCAGATATGTCATTACTCTCACAGCCTTCTTAAACTCAGAGTCATTATGCTTACCTATTCTGACTTCTCTCTTCTCCCTCTCATTCACTCTACTGCAGCCACACTGGCCTCTTTGCAATTCCCAGGCATGCCCAGCATGCTCCTGCCTTAGGGCCTTTGCACTGGCTGTTTCCTCCACCAGGAATATTACTTCTGGGAAGCTCACATGGCTAACTTTCCTGCCCCCTTTAAATCTTTGCTGAAATCTTATCTTCTCAATAATATTTCTGCCCACAGTCTTTAAAACTGCAGCCCACATGCTGCTCCCAGCATGCGGCACTTCTGATTTTCCTCACTCTTCTTCATTTTGTTCATAGCATTTATTATCTCCTTAACACATCATATAATTATTTTTTCTTTTTTAAAAAACTTATCTCTGCCTCATAAAATCCTAAAGAACAGGTATCTAGATTTTATTATTTTTTACTTTTTTAAAAAAGTAATCCAATTAGTTAGAGTCTGGTATATAGCAATTAATAAAATTTATTGGTCACATAAATGAAATATAATTGTTTAAAGAGCTAATTCTTTGAAAAGATACTAAGAATCTTTGGCATTATTGATCATGAGAAGAAAGAAGGCACAAAAACAATGGGACATAACCTTAGATATAAGAAAATAATATGACTCACCATATATTTGAATACTTAATAAACTATTATTACTTTATAATACTACTACCTTATGAAATATTTCTAAAAAGAACTCTCAAGGGCCAGGGGCCACGTGTGACCCACCACAGTCACAGGTTCTTAATCACTAGTAGTTGGTGCTCCAGACTGGCGGCGCTCACCTTTCTCTAAGCCTGGGGGCCTAGGGGATTTACTTTATGGTGGCTTTCTCTGAAATGCCAAAGCCACTAGCTTATTCAGAGCTCTTTAATGCTGGCCATAGGAACAGGAAGGTTTTCGGGACCATTGCACAGACCATGGAGAATGACGAATTTCTGTCAGCGGATGAGATGAATTGCAGTGGGATTGTATCTGCTAGCAAGTGCAGCAGCATTTTACTACGTTTTCAAAATCAATGAAACTTACAACAAGCTGGTGTTGGAACACATTCAACAGCACCCTGAGGAGCCCCTTCAAGGAACCACATGGACACACTCCTTGAAAGCTCCATTATTCTTTTGCCTTTTCGGTTGTAGACAATTATTTTTCTGATACCTTACTTACAGATGTTTTTGTTCCTTTATTCTTGTATAAGAGCACTAATTCCAAAACACTGAGATACTCTATCATCCCTGTATGCATGGTAGTTATTGGCAATCACCACCAGGCATTTGTCAAGCTTCTAATCAGATCAGCAGACTACAACTGGTTGACATGTACAATCAGTCGTCGTTTTTTCCTTATGATTACAAAATTGCCAGTACTATATGGAATCTGATCACAAGATTGCAGTCTCTACTCAGATCTCAGGAAGTTGTGGTGGGGCAGAGGCTTTTCCAAAACACGTTGATTACGGGACTATCTTTATCTGAATAAAAATGAACTTTTAGGTAAAGCTTAAGATAGAGTAATACAAAATCATGTTGATGACTTCAGGTTTTGGAAGTTAATCTTGCCTGTTATTTGCATTCTTAACTTGACTAAGTACCTGAATTCCTATTCTACTGTGCAATGCAGTGATGATTCAGAAATTTTTCCTTTGGGGAAAAAATGAATATGAACATTTCCATTAAGTGTAAAAAGGTCCAGACACAATCATAAAATTTAAATTTTATATGAAAACAAAAATAAAAATAAAAAGAACTCTCAAAAGTGACTCAATAAAATAGAAAACATAGCTAGACCAAAAATTTTTTAAGAAAACAGAGTCAAAATTCACCCTACACCTCCAAAATCAATCAAGTTTTACGAGCAAAAGTTAAAATGCACAGAGAACCCCATCTTAAACAAATTGTATCATTTCTCACCACTTTATTTTTATGTTATAATTTAGACACCAAGAAACCGAAAACATATGAGAAAGAATAATTATAAACCTGCCTTGCTTAGAATGTACATTCAAAAACCTGAATTAAATATTAATAGTTTGAATCCAAGAGTGGACTAAAAAGGTTTATCTAAGCATTTCAAAGACTTTAATATTTGGTATCTATTAATATAATCTCATCATTAGCAGATTAAAGGAGAAATATCATACAGCAGTTAAAAGAGTATGGTGTTGGTGCAGGAATAAGCAAATGGAACAGAAGAGAGAGCCTACCCACATGTGAATGGTAATTTTAGTATATGACCAAGTAAATGGGGAAAGATACTACTTAATAAATACTAGAGAAAATTGGTTATTTTTAAAAAGTAGATCCCTCCTTGACATCATTCACAAAAGTACATTCCAGATGAATAAAATATCTAAATGTAAAAAAAACCAAAACTTTAAGTATTTTAGAAAACACCATAAGAGAGTATGACATTGAAATACTGTAGGTGATTTTTGAAATCAAGAGTTAAGGAAAATACTGTTTAATATTACTGTATCAAACTTGAATACTTCACTTGATATACAGAATTTAAAAGACAACAAAAACCAGAAGCAGATATTTGCCATATATTTAATTAACAAATGATTATATTTATAAAATAAATTTCTATAATCACTAAGCAAAAATAAACAACCTATTAGAAAAAAATGGTTGGACAACTATTTGAAAGAGCAAGACACCACGTGTTGGCGAATCTGTGGGGATACGCTTCAACACAGCTGGTCATGTATAAATTGTTGCAGCCATTTTTTAGAGTAATTTGTCAATATCTACTAACATTTAAGATATGGCTACATGAGGTCAAGCCATTTTATTTCTAGTTACATGTTACAGAGAAACTTTGCACATATATATCTGGAAATGTGTTCATTGAACTACTGTTTATAACAATGAAAAATTCAGGAAAATCTACATTTCTATCTATTAATAACTAATTAATAGATAATAGAGAAATAAATTATATCATATTCATACCTTGGTATAAAATGTAATAGTTTAAGTGAGTCAACTAAAGGTATGCGTATCATTTGGAATCACTTCTAAAACATTATATCGATTAAACAGGCAAATTGCTGAAGGATAGGTACATTTGCATAAATTATTTTCTATGTAGTTCATGAAGAATATAAAAAGATAGATGGAAAGAATATTGGCCAACATCCACAACGTGAAAAAGTAGAATGTGGGGTGGAATTGTACATAAATCTCTTTGTAAAAACCCTAAAGAAAAAAGTTTTAATACTTTTGGCCGAGTGTGGTGGCTCATGCCTGTAATCCCATCACTTTGGGAAGTCCAAGGTAAGGACCACTTGACCTAGGAGCTCAAGACTAGCCTGGTCAACACAGCAAAACCTGTCTCCACCATAAAATAAAAATTTAAAAATACTTAGCCAAGTGGTGATGTGTACCCGTAGTCCTAGCTACGCAAGAGGCTGAAGCTAGAAGATTCCCTGATCTCTGGAGTTCAAGGCTGCAGTGAGCCATGATTGCACTACTGCACTCCAGTCTCAGTGACAGAACAAAGCAAGACTCCATTAAAAAAAAAATCTAGTGTTTTCGCTTGGACTTTGGCTCAGACATGTTATGTGTCATGATAAATCTGCCTGGAACAGGTGGTGTTTAAAGAGGCTGGTCCTTGATGGCAGAGATGTCTTAAAACTGGAGCAGGGCAAGACATCGCAGCATGAGTAGGATAGATCTCGTATATTGTATAAGTGGTCGTGAGTAAATGGGCATAAATACTAAGAAAATATGTTTATGGGGAGGGTGTGGAATAGGCCAGATAAAAAAAGAAAAAAATGAAAAGATACCAAGACTAGCTTTAAGGATATCAAAGCCAGTCTAAAGTCTTTTGTAAATATAGCCAGAAATAAATAAGCAGTCAGTCAAGAAAGAACTGTGAGGTAGATCTGGGTAAATACAATTTTCTTTCACAAACCAGGTCTACAATCCAGGGCACCTTTGCTTCTATGGGGTCAGGTCCTCTCTGGGCTTATGGGAATAGCTGGATACGAGGGAGAAGAGGGAATAGTGGAATTGGTTCATTGTTTCAGGGATTTTGGTAGGAATTCTTTCCTAAACCATGGCTCAGATGACCTCAAAGGAGGATTCAGAAGCAGAAGCTCCATTCTTTACTCATAAATCTATCTTCTCTACTTCTTTTACAAGAAATAACAGCAGAGAAGAGTTGAAGTGCAGCCATTCACTGATTTGAAGAATTTTTTTTTTTTTTTTTTTAAAGCTGGACCTGAGTAGCAAGTGGGTCACTTGTGTCTTCCAGCATACAAAGCCTGCTATTTAAGAAATCCTGATCTGGAAAAAAAATTCTCTTAGCAACAAAAGAAAGTCTGCTGGCTTGGTAAAGCTTAGAAACCAGCAGACTCTTTGCAAAGTTCATCTCAGATTCAGTATTTATACTACCAACAATAATTGTCAATAAATTAGACTTACTATTGTACAACACAGGAAAAAGCAATGCTCCTTGTTTATCTTTGGCTGCTGTTTACTCTTAGCTCTGCTGTGGGAAAGAGAACTCAAACAATGCTAAGCTTTCCCTTAATGAGATCCTGATTAGATAGTCTGAACCAATGTATAAAGCATAGTACACTAAAGCAGGAGAGCAAAAACTAAACTTTTCATCACCCTCTCTCCTGCAAGCAAAATTGTCAGTTCATTCCAGTTTGCCTTCAGCACAGAGCAAAGCCATCTCCTCAGTGACTGCGCTTTTTCCAGAATGCCTGTCCTAACTAGCCCAATAGCCTTCTTGACTTTCCCTCTCATGCTGTTTTCATATCTTTCAAAGTTCTGGGCTGGCCTTGCCATCTTGCCAAACAAAAAAATACACTCACTGTATGTCAACTTCTCAGCACTGCAAATTAACAAAAATCACCAGTGTAGGCATTGTAAAGAGTTTGAGGGATTTAATCTATAAGTTTTCAACCTGTAAAACTAGGGGTCCAGGAACTTCATCTGTTTGATTATCAAAGAGGTTAGCAAACATTATTTAGTCCATTATTTGTTGTATAGATTAGAAGATGAAGAGCTGAGAGATTGCTCCTTTCCTCTAGTTAGAGTTTTTTTTTTTTTTTGGAGACTATGTCTCACTTTGTTACCCAGGCTAGAGTGCAGTGGCAAATAATTGGTTCACTGCAACCTCTGCCTCCCAGATTCAAGCACTTCTCCTGCCTCAGCCTCCCGAGTAGCTGGGACTATAAGTGTGCACCACCACACCTGGCTAATTTTTCTATTCTTGGTAGAGATGGAGTTTTTCCATGTTGGCCTGGCTTGTCTCGAACTCCTGGCCTCAAGTGATCCACCTGTCTCAGCTTCCCAAAGTGCTGGGATTACAGGCATGAGTCACTGCACCCAACCTAGACAGACAGTTCTTAAGGGCAGAGCAAGGACTGGTTTCTGGAACTGTGAGTCTCTAGTTCTATTCTCACCACCGTATAAAAGCTGAGGTTAACTTACATTTATGAAGACATTAATTCTTACTTATATCTTACACATTTTAACTGAGGCCTTCATTGTTATCATCTTTTGTTACCTGCCAGGTCTTTTTGACACTCCTCCAAAATCCACTCACAGCACAAATGGCTCTGTTGCCTATGAGTTCAAGAATGCTTATGTTCAAAGTGCCATGAAGCCTCCCGAAGAGCTTCCACTTTCCCTCCATAAATGAAATCCAAGGAGGTACCAATCCAAAGTCATGTCTATTTAATAGTGTGTACTTATTTCCCACTGATCCTCAATATCAAGAATAGAGGTTTAATCTTGAAATTGTTCAGTTTTCAGGACCTATGTTGGAATGCAGGGAAAGAGAATTGTACTGAGATAGAAGAAAAATATTACTTTGTAATTGAAAGGCAGGATTTTAGAATGGAGGCTTAATTAATATTTACAAAGTAACAAAGCAGTGAAATGGTCTTTGACTGACTTATTTTTTTGAAAGGCATTGTTTTATGTCCTGCTCAAATGAAATATTTCATATTTCATTTCCTGGCATCATGCTGTTCAGCTCTAAAGCATTTGCAAATATTTAATCTTGTTTGTAAGGCACAGAAGTTTCACAAAGGTTAACAGAACCATGGCCTAATGGTCCAAAGCAAGGACCTTGGGGCAGGTTCAATACCAGCTAAGTTATGTATTGCTAGCTGTGGGACTTTGCATTAATTTGATGTAATTTTTTTTTACCTCAGTTTTCTCATTTTTAAAATGGGGTGGTGATGATAATAGCACTATTTCACGGTAGCACTTAGTAATAAGCACTTATGTATTATTGCCATTATTATTAGATGGAATTTTCTTGAATATTATCTCATCAGTAAACTATGCCTAACTCTTCAAGTCTGTCACTCTTGCCTTGTTGAGAACTGAGACGTTTTCACATGTTGAAGCTTACCTGCCATGCTTACTCTTAACAGCATATTCATAGTTTCTGGATTGATCACAGTGAAACAACAGTAAAACAGCTTTGCTTCACCTCCCTGTTTCGATTATCAGTGAAAGTAACTAGAATAAATGCAATGGAAATGAAAATGTGTGGGTCTGGTGGCCCTTTTCTCTTTGCTGATTGGTGATCCCCTGGTTCCCAGGCTGCCATTCTGAATGTGCAGCAGAAGGGTGGGGGATGGGCACTCTACTGGCTATGTCTTTTGCCTGTGGCAGTCTCTTGACAAACTGTTTTATCTGACAGCATGCCCTTCCTTTATGTCTCACAAACAGGAAAAACGATCATATGTATTAAAAAGTAATTATATCTGTTATTTCACCTCTATGTCCACAAAGGTCACTGATTTTTATACTAAATCCCATATTCTTTCTGGGTAGTAGTTATGCATCTATTTTGATAATTGTATTAAAATGCTCAACTATCTGGCTTATATAAGACATGGCCTAAAAAAAAAAAATCTTTCTTTTGCCCTTAGGCCATATTATTGTTTCTCTAATATGCTAGCACCTGGCTTTGCCCTTTGACTACTTGTGTGATTTTTACGCAAGTTATATTCTGCATGGGGGAAGAGGTGGGAAACTGTGAGTAAGAGGAGTAAGTGGAAAACAGAACAGAAAGGCGGGGGAATGTTAGAGAGAGGGGGAATTATGCAAAACAGGAGTTATGCTGTAATTAATGTGTGGCAGGTGTTTTGTGATGATGAATTGGGAGTGGTCTCAAGGTTGCCAGTGCTGGTCAGAGAAGCTTGCTTATAACCAAGCTTGTAACCAAGAAGTAGCAGTGGAAACTCTAAAGCCTTTTACTTTGGCACAAATCCCAGGGAAGTCGATGGGGGAGACCCACTAGCTATGCACCATACTGCGCTATTTGACGCTTTTCATTTGGTAGAATTTTGTTGCCAAGGCTATTGCATCAAGTTACTGAAATCTTAGTGGATATAAATTGTCTCATGTGTCACTTAGCCTGGCAAGAAATTTAGAGAGCATGCCTTCTACTAAAAGGAAAGATTTAGCTTTAGCGCATTAAAGCAATAAGCAGCATTCTAAACCCTAGGGAGAACACTCATGCTATAGTTTGTATCTGAGAGAACAAAGTAAGTTTTTTTTTTAACAACAACAACAAAAGTTTTGGTGGAACCCTGGACCCTTCATTATGAAGTATGCATACAATCACGTGCATTTTTTTAGGAATTAGGAATTTTACTTTACATTTTTAAATCATTTTGTGTAGTTCAGTTTTGTAAAATGTGTGGACAACTGAGTACTGCTTTTATCTAAATCCCAGGAGAGAAACAAATCACTGCTGATTTATAGAGAATGTAAACAAGGGTTTAATGTTTTCAAATCCTAAATGTTGGCAGAGTAAGGAGAGCAGTTAATAGAGCAATATTTAGGGTTTATTAACCTACTAAAATGATTCAGGCATACAGAGGTTGCTTCTGTTTCTAAAACAGGATATTATTAACATGCTTCCTTTCTCCCTGCAGGCTGAAAATGCCCAAACCTTCAATTTCATTGTCATTCTCCTCTGTCTCAAAGTCATCCAACACTAGACAGGCTGGCCATACAATGGAAGAAATGGCTAAGATCACCAAGAGAATAATTAATTGAGATAAACAGATGTTACAGGCGTGAGTGTCTAGAGAGGAGGAACTCAATCCTGCTGCACGTCAGAATCAGCTGAGGAGATTGTAGAAAATACTCATGCTTGTGACCAAGGCCCTAGGAGCAGAAATTTGTTTAGGATTGGGCCTATGTGTCTGTACTACTTTTAAAGTTTTCCAAGTGATTCTACTGTGTACTGAAGTTTGAGACATAGTGGTTTTTTAAGATGAAAAACATGAAAACATAAACTTGAACTTGAGAGAACTGAGGTTCAGTTACATGTAGGTTCTAAAAATAAACAAAGATAATATTTTAGAAGCATTTTAGTGATACTCTGTTTTCATCCTATCTCTTGTCAGTATAGCCCCTTGAATTTTCGAAAAAGGAAATGTAACTCCAACAGCCTTGCTCATGGCTTCAGGGGAAAGCACTGCTAGGCCCCTGAGTTCCCTGCCTGCCAAGCCATCCCTGGAGCTAGGGTGGCCCAGGATCCTTTTGTCATTCTGAAATAGAAACCATGGATGGGGATATGACGTATTTCCAAACCTGATACCAGAGAGCATTTCCAAATATCTTTCGCCCAGTATTCTGGCAACTAAACAATTCAGGAAAATAAATCCTAACTCAAAAACCAAATAAAAGAAAAAGAGAGCACATATACCTTTTCATCTGAATATACAACAATAACCCTTATCTCTGGTATCAGGTATTTGCTTTCCTTTCCATTCCCACTTTATCACCTCACCTTCCTCACTTCTTTACACTATCACAAGGACCTCAGTGCTTTTCACCTGGGCTCTGGTATCTTACCCCTAACTGAGCTTGTGAATAGCTAGATTTAATCTTCTTACTCAAAAGTGCACAGCACTTGTATAAAATTCATTGTTTAGCTACACATTATGGTGTTCTGAATCACAGAGTGCTTTTAATATTTAAGCCCTAGCTTTATTAACTGTGAAAATTCAATATATGTTTGTTTAAAAGGAAAGGTTTCTGTTTAAGCATCACTTTTCCATTAGGATAATTAGTTCTTAAGTTTATCTGTGGGATCTTCAATGGGGAAAAACCAATCATTTTTATTTTAACCCACACACAAAAAGAAGTAAGCCCTGAGACAACTGTGGGCTTAATAGTTACTGAAAGATCCATAGGATCCCAAATGTCCTACCCCAAGGTGCTAGGACTTCAGGCCTAAATTTACTTATTTTTAGTTCCTGTGTCTCCTTTAAGTATGACATTTTAAAATAGCAGCACAGAAAGCTGCAGGCTAAGACTGTAACTTGTAAACCTGTTGGAATAAATTCATCCCGCACATTAAGAGAAACTAAATTACCATATTCATCTCCCCAAAATCGTTTCCCCGCAAGGAATCTAGCTTATCTGTGACCCAATTTTAGTTGTTCATGAGTGGGGGTGGGGTTCCACAAACTGATACAGTGGAAACACTGAAATATTTATGAGCCTGTAAATAGGTATTAGCCATTTCAAGTAAATACAGGCCAAACCAAACTCTTGGCTGTCTGCATTTAGCCTTAATTACAGAAGTTACACAAATAAGACTACACATGTATCTAGAACTTGGAAAATTGCTTAGAGGCTTTTCTTTCCATAAACCTTAAAGCACAGGGAGTGGGCAACCTATATTGAGCCTCTGAATCAAATCTTTTACTGAAATATTTTTTCCTGCCTATTTTTATGGCAGTTAAAAAGCCATAGAGAATTTTTGGAGCTCATACTAAACTCTCCCTGATGATAACTTTACTGGTCTCACCATTTGGGCTCCACTGACACTATGAGCGTCGGATGTACCCAAGCCCAAGTCAAGATTTAGCATAAATACTATGTTTACTTAGTTCCAAATTCTACTCATGAAGATCTGTCATCATAGATCCTAGATTGCACTGACAAACACACTGGATAGCATCTTCTATGATTGAATCTGGCAGATAAAGCTAGAAGATAATGATTATGCTATTTTAACTAGTTCAAAATGAAACTGTTTGGAGGGCTTTGATTACTATATCAGGTATTCCACTGTGTTTTTTCAATTTCAAAAAGTTTTCAAGTTACATGCTCTATCATTTGTTTGTATGATTTTAGAAACTGTATCGCTATATTCATACTCTCAATTGCCATTTTCCTTGACTAAAGACTATGCTAATATGGTGCTGACCCATTCTTACAGGTAGGCAGTCATTTACAAGTTGACCATCACTGACTGTTCCCTGGATATATGATATCTGCTCATGCGAAGCAGCTAGATCTGAATTTCAAATGTTACGGCTGTTCCAGATGCAGACATTATGATATCTTCTATCTAGGCAATACTCTTCTTTTGAAATAAAATTTGTATCTGCCTAGGTATTTTCTCAAAAGCCAGGAGAAGGATCACTGTGTTTCTGTGCCACACCAGATACAATAACTTTGGGGTGCAACCACACTGTATCTACCTGCTGCCATCCTTTCAGGATAGCTAGATACCTCTATTTGCACTTTCTTAGTAAAGATTCACATGAAAGCTGATGAGATGGGACGGGACTATTTCATACAGGAAATGTGGAGGATAAGTAGTCACTAACCTGGTTCACTGTGTGGGTTTAATTAGGTCTCTTATTCTTTAATGGGCACAGAAATTATTAGTCTCAGCTTTGATTTCCCCACCTAATATAAATAAAGCTGAGCTCATTAAACCATTTGATCTGCTTCCAGCCTCTCAAATTGGATTTTCTGTACTTAACTTTGTAAATACAACATCGTGAGGAAATTGAGAGAAAAATAATACCACCAAGGGAAAGATGTAGGCGAGGCCTCGTTTAGAATTCAAGTCATGTCTTACTTGCTAGTAAGTGAAACTGACAACCTAATGTCATTTTATATTATACTCTTCAAAAATATCATTTGCGACAGTTGTTATTGACATTCTAGAAATAAGACAAAAATTAGGTTAGATAAAATATTTTCCTTTTGCAATTCAGAGTTCCAACAATAAGTTAACTGACTTTAAATAATTGCTGTTAGGGATACAAAGCATTGATTTGTGTCTGTTTCTGATATGGAAAGATTTCCTTTAATTTCCATTGAAATTTGAAAACATAAAAAAGGCTTAAGAGAAAAGGTAAACTCTCATTTACATATTAGCAAACTGGGAATGAGTAAGCTTGAACGTATTCAAACTTAAACATATTTCAAATGAAATGACATTCAACGAAAATACTTCTTTTACTTGCATTGTGTATAAGTAGCACAAGAACTAACTTGTAGTCAAAGTCAGTACCCTTTAAATACTATATCAAAGATTTAGGTGTCAAAGCAGTGGTGTTCAGTATTCTTAATATCCTTTAAAATGTCTTCTACCCGTTCATTCCTTTTCCAGTGTCTTCCTAATGTCTCAAATTCTATCAAGCTCCCATGCCTTCCAATTGAGATGCCTGCACGATCTTCAGCCTCAAATCCATTTTGATGGATGTGCACAATGGCAGTGGGTCTTTCACACATGCTTAGCTCTGTCTCACAGTCTGCAAATGCTGGAATGGATTCCAGGCAATGGCTTGATGGAAAGAACACAGACAGTCCAGTGTCAAAGATCTGACTCTGTCATTTCTTAGTTATATAACCTGGTGAAAGTCATTAAGGTTCCTAAGTTCCACTCTTTACCTGCAAACTAAGATAGTAAGACCTCATCTGTTATGAGAACTAAGTGAGACAACGTACATGAAAGTACTTTTAAAAATGAAAAGTTCATATATAAATGGAAGCTATCTGACAAGTTCTTCTTTCTGTGATCAGCTGTTTAAATAATGCAGGCCAGTGAGTATGTCAGCACTAAGAAACTTACATAGTTCAGAGGGTTGAGAAATGGAACTGGACACATGTTGGCTTCGTAGCCCTACTCTTTAGGATTAAGGCCGGCTTACAAAACCATACACCAGTGGTAGCCTGACAAGAACAATTGCTGGAACTTACTCAGAAATAATGTAAACCAGTTAACTTTATACAGATAGGAGCATAATTTGCCATCTATGAGGAAGAAATCAAAGCCAATCTGCCATAACTGTAAGTCTTAAAAATTATAGTTAGAAACATATTTCTTCTAAAACTTTCTTAAACATGGCATACTTTGATCACTAAGGCTTAGACAGCCTCAATTATTGGGTGAACAATTTAACATTCCGGCTGCTCAAATAATTATACAGGGAGAAAGCATGAGACCTGGGGATAGAAAGGAGACAGAGAGTAGGAAATAGTTAAACAAATGAAAGAAAAAAATGTTCTGCACCAGAAGAATTAGATTTCACTCTACATATATTTAAATAATCATAGTGAATCTGAAGAGTTAACAGGATGTGAAGAAATAGAAAAAAATCATTTTTTAAGGGTCATGTTCTCAGATAACAGTATTTTCACTAACAACCAATTTGTTTGAATGACATTTATCACCAAAATCCCAGGAATTTAAGGATTAAAAAATAATCATAAAACAGTTTCCAAATCAGGCTCTTATGAAAAAACAGAGGGATCAAGTGGTATCATATCCAATTTTCCCCTACAGAAGGGAAAGAACCAAGTAAATTAATGGTACAGCAATGTTCAAGTGATTACATCTGCTCCTGTTAGCCAAGGGCAAGAAGAGCTGTCTTAATGTTGGTCTCATTTTGCACTAAAGTATAACACACTTATCAAATAGTATAAGCCTTATGGCAAGAAAAAGTGATTAAAGGCATTCTGGCTAAAATAGTCATCCATACCAGATTAAAGTAGATAACAATCACAAAGGTGGATGCACAAAAAGCCCACTGCTGCTTTCCTTACTACTTACTTATTATGATGTACCTTATAACAGACATAGATGCTAGTTGCCAGTATGACATTTATTCCCTGTTCTGGTAACAGCACTTTAGAATTTCCTTTGAAATCTACATGATTTCATCATAACTGACCTCATTCTTCCCTGCTTTTGCTCTAGCCATGGGCATATGACCTGGACAATCAATGTTATCTGCTCTCCTATCCACAGTGATAAGTTCAGGGATGGATATTGAATCCACACAGCCAACAGGACTCCTATATAGAACTTTTGTTGCAACTGCTGAAAAGAGAATCTGGACTGGTAAGCTGAAAGGATGAGAATCTGAAGCCACCAGCCATTATGTTGCCTCCCTGAGGAAGGCATCTTACAGTGATGAAATGACTGATTTCTATAACATCGGCTCAACACCTAGATGGTGAAAGTCAGAATGCTGTGACATTTTGAACCTCTGAATTCAGCAATGACTGATGTCAGTCATTCACAGGCAACTTAAGCTTTAAGGCTTAAGCACTACAGTTTATATTGGATTTCTGTCATTTGCAATAGCATGGATCCCAGGTTTGCTTCATAAAATAGGGATATTTATTGAAGCAGTATAACTCTGTTTCAGGAGATGGCTTTGTAAAGGATTCCAAATGTGACTATTTAACAAAAGGATTTAAGCTTAATTTCTTAATTTATTTGTATGAATGACCAGTTGCATTTTCCCCTTTAACCTAAAGCAAACATGATATGCAAAGACTCACAAGTTTCTTCTTTTTGGAAAGGCAAAAGTTGCCTTTCACACCTAAGAACCCAAAGCAAACACTACTTGAGGTCCAGATACTGAGTAACATAAATCTCAACCTTTCTCTCAACACCTCTCTGGAAGAGGCTTTGCCAAAACCTCTCTCCTACTATGCTGTTATGTAAATCTCCCATATCCAGTTTACCAATGGCATCTCCCATGGAATCTCTGGCCAGGTCCTGGCAGAGCAGAGAGAACTGTTTGAGAAATTCAGCTGCAGCTGAGCTGTCTGGAGCTTCAATTAACTCCATATATTTAAGGGCAGGGAGAACTGTCATCTAGGAAGACCACCTGTAGGACATTTAGGTTTCAGAACAGACAAGGTCAGAAGAGGAAAAGAGATGCTCAAGACTATGAGAAAAGGTAAGTCTTTCCCTTTCAGAACCAGGTTCTTTAGTAGGTCTCTGTATATTGTTTTCCTTTTCTAAGTGAATATAGAAGATCCAGCATGTACTTGTTAAAAACTTAGTAGGGTAGATTATGAATACTCTCAATATAATGTATTTGTTTTACATTCTTTTAGAATATCATATATACTTTGTATTGTTGAATACATAAAATTACAGTTTTCTGTTAACAATTTAGTTATGTTGATTGATTGGAAGTGATTCGTTTTCTTCTAGGTCCATAGCTTTTAAACTTCACTCTGCATTAGAATCCTCTGGGGAGGACTTGTTCAAAGTGCTGAAATGCAGGGCCCACAGTAGACCTAAGAAGTAAGAATCTCTGTGGAAGGAACCTAGAGATTGGAATTTTCTAGTGATACAAGTTACCTGAAAACCACATGCTGGAAAACATTGCCCTGGGGGTAAATTCACATCCAAGGACATACATGCATTTGTACCTTATAAATCTACTTAACAACAATTCTCATCACTAGTCACATGTCTACATCTTGATGCTTTTATCACAAAATCCAGAGTTCCAAAGAACATGTAATAATTGCTCTGACTGGTTGTTTTGTCTGCAGTCACTTCCAGTCTTCATGCCATGGAAGTATAAAGTGTTCCTGACTCACTGCTGAAGTGGCAGCACATTATAAACAGCTTCAGTTCTCCTTCAGATAGCAAAGCAAAAGACTCTTTGCTATCTGTTTCAACTTAAAATGTACCAGTGGATCCACGAAGAGTCTATGAAATAGACTCTTCGTGGATCCACTGGTACATTTTAAGTTGAAAATTTATCATGTGTTTTTTGGTGCTTATTTTTACTTTCATTTTGAACATGGAATTACAAAGAAGTACTCGCTGTATTATCTTTCACATTAGAATACATTCTGCGAGTTGTGGTCCAAATGTAGTTTAAGTGGTTTGGCAGCTGGTCAATCAGTATTGCAAGAAAGAACAGGACCTCTTAATGAAAAATATATATGTCAAAATTGAAAGTTTAGCAACAGTCAATCAAACAAGGTTCTTCACCAGTCACATATATCCATTTTGAAAGCCATGCTTGTAGTAAATCATGTTTGATATGTGTATCAATTTTGTTGACTGCTTGATACTACTAAGTACAATGAAACAATAGTTTCATAAATGATTCTCCCATTGGAACTCTTCAACTTATATCCTGAATATCCCTAGGTATTCCAATCATATTACAGTCTAGATTAATGTTAAAGTTCTCGTCTCTGTTTCTCTGTCCCCTCATTAGATTCCCTTTTCATCCCTGTATTTTCTCTTCTTATTGTCACCAAGGATAAGTATCAGAGATTCTTTTATTACTGTATCTCTAGTGTCTACTAGAGTGATTGGCATATAGAAGGTGCTTAATATTTATTGAATTAATGAACAACAAAAAATGAATGAAATAACTTTCTTTTCTTTGATTACATTATCTTTTATTCCATTTTAACTTAGTCTATCTCCGCAAGCTGGAGTAGGTGAGAGTCATCTCTGATTTTCACCATTTGCCACAGGATACATAAAATTCATCAATCTAACCTTCGTAGGATTAAAGGATTGCATGTCTATTTCTTCTACTAGTGATCCAGAGGACAGTGAATTGTTTTCATGAAATATTGGCCAGCATTTACCCTCCCTCCAAAGTCCAAAAGTTTTCTTTTTAATCAATAATCAGCTTATAGAAATTAAGACAGAAAAACAGACCAAGAAAATGACTTGGGTCACACGTGTGGTAATTTTTCCCTGCATTTGTTAACAAGTGTATGAAGCTTGCAGGGACTGAGAACTAAGGTGGGGGCTGGAGTGTGTAAGAACAAGGACCCTCCAGGGTCTGGTAATTTCTGAAGAACTTTCTACCATACAATACCTGAAACCAGATAATGAATAAATCCTTTAAAAAAATACAAGATGTTTGTCATTTTAAGACATGGCATGGCACAAATCAGCCAGTTAAAAGCTAAATAATAATTTAAAAAATATTTTTAAATCTTCAACTAAAATTTCATATCCAGTCAAATTAAGCTTCCTCTGCAAAGGAAAATAAGATCCTTTTCAAATTAGCCAATGTTGAGGGAGTTCATTACCACCAGACCTGTCTTACAAGAGATCTTGAAAGAGCACTAAATAAAGAAAGGAAGGACTGCTACCAGCTAATACAATACACACTTAAATACACCGACCAGTGACACTATAAAGCAACCACATAAACAAGCCAGAATAATAACCGGCTCACAACCCAATGACAGGACCAAATTCAAACATATTAATACTAATATTGAATATAAACAAGCTAAATGCCCCACCTAAAGGCAGAGTGGCAAGCTGGATTAAAAAGCAAGCCCCAATTGTATGCTATCTTCAAGAGACCCATCTCACACATAATGACACTCACAGGCTCAAAATGGAGGCATGGAGGAAAATCTACCAAGCAAATGGAAACCAGAAAAAAGCAGGCATTGCAATTCTAATTTCAGACAAAACAGACTTTAAACCAACAAAGACTAAAAAAGACAAAGGCATTAAATATTGGTAAAGGGTTCAATTCAACAAAAGACCTGACTATCCTAAATATATAAGTACCCAACACAGAAACACTTAGGTTCATAAAGCTTAGAAACCTACAAAGAGACATAAACTCCCACACAACAACAGTGGAAGACTTCAACGCTCCACTGACAGTATTAGATCACTGAGGCCGAAAATTAATAAAGATATTCAGGACCTGAACTCAAAGTTGGATCCAATGAATTTTCTACACCTTTAGAGAACTCTTCACCCCAAAATAACAGAACATACATTCTTCTCATTGCCACATGGCACATACTCTAAAATCAACCACATAATTGGACATAAAACAATCCTCAGCAAACGAAAAAGAACCACAATCATACCAAACACACTCTCAAACCACAGTGCAGTAAAAATAGAAGTCAAGACTAAGAAAATTCCTTAAAATCATGCAACTACATGGATATTAAACAATATGCTCCTAAATGATTTTTGGGTAAATAATGAAACTAAGGCAAAAATCAAGAAGTTATCTGAAACTAATGAGAACAAAGATACAAGATGCCAGAATCTCTGAGATACAGGTAAGGTAGCGTTAAGAGGGAAATTCATAGCACTAAATGCCCACATCAAAAAGTTAGAAAGATCTCAAATTAATAACCTAATATCACAACTCAAATATCAGAGAAGCAAGAACAAATGAACCGCAAAGCTGGCAGAAGACAAGAAATAACCAAAATCACAGCTGAACTAAAAGATATCAAAACACAAAAAAACCATTCAAAAGATTAATGAATCCAGGAGTTGGTTTTTCAAAAAAATTAATAAGATATATATGCCACTAGCTAGATTAATAAAGAAGGAAAAAGATCCAAATAAACACAATTAGAAATGAAAAAGGGGATCTTACCACTGGCCCTCACAGAAATAAAAATTATCATCAGAAATTACTACAAACATACCTTCAAATACAAACTAGAAAACCTAGAAAACATGGACAAATTCCTGGACACATACACCTTCCCAAGACTGAATCAGAAAGAAAAACAGAGTCGGTAATAAATAGCCTACCAACCAAATAAAGCCCAGCACCTGATGGATTCACAGCCAAATTCTACCAGATGTACGAAGAAGAACTGGTACCATTTCTACTGAAACTATTCTAAAAAATTGAGGAGGAAGGACTCCTCCCCCTCATTCTATGAGGCCATCATCATCCTGATATCAAAACCTGGCAGAGCCATAACAAAAGAAAACTTTACCCCAATATCCTTGATGAACATTGATGCAAAAATCCTCAACAAAATACTTACAAACCACACTCAGCAGCACAATCAAAAAGCCAATCCACCATGATCAAGAAGGCTTCAGCCCTGGGAGGTCTTTCACCTGCCTGGTTAGCTGTATTTCTGGGGTGTGTGTGTGTGTGTGTGTGTGTGTGTGCAGAAATTGTGAATGGGATTGCCTACGAGGCTACAGTAAGCAAAACAGCCTGGTACTGGTACAAAAACAGACACATAGACCAATGGAGCAAAATAGAGAGCCCAGAACTAAGGCCATACCTCTGAACATCTGAGCTTTAAGCTGACCAAAACGGACCACTGGGAAAAGACTTCCTATTCAATACATGGTGCTGGGATATTTGTCTAGCCATATGCAGAAGATTGAAGCTGGACTGCTTCCTTACACCATACATAAAATCAATTCAAGATGAATTAAAAACTTAATGTAAAACCCAAAACTATAAAAGCCTTGGGAAACCACTTAGGCAGTACCATCCTAGACATAGAAATGAGCAAAATTTCCATGACAAAGATAACAAAAGCAATCTCAACAAAAGCAAAAATTGATAAATGGGATCTAATTAAACTTAAGAGGTTCTGCAAAGCAAAAGAAACTATCAACAGAGTAAACAGATAACCTATAGAATGGGAGAAAAAATTTTCAATTATGTATCTGACAAAGGTCCAATACCCAGCATCTATAAGGAACTTAAATTTACAAGAGGAAAACAACCCCACTAAAAAGTGGGCAAAGGACATGAACAGATGCTTTTCAAAAGAAGACATACATGCAGCTAACAGCCATATGAAAAAAAGCTCAATATCACTGATCATTAGAGAAATGCAAATCAAAACCACAATGAGATACCATCTCACACCAGTCAGAATGGGTATTATTAAAAAGGCAAAAATAAATAAATAAATAACAGATGCTGGCAAGGTTGCCAAAAAAAAAGGGAATAGTTATACACTGTTGGTGCTAATGTAAATTAGTCCAACCATTGTGGAAAGCTGTATGGTGATTCCTCAAAGAGCTAAAAGCACATCTAACATTCAACCCAGCAATCCCATTACTTGGTATATATCCAAAGGAATAAAAATCATTTTATCATAGAGACACATGCCCGTGAATGTTCATTGCAGCACTGTTCACAATGGCAAAGACATGGAATCAACCTACATGTCCATCAGTGACAGATTGGATAAAGAAAATGTGATATGTATACACCATGGAATACTATGCAGCCATAAAAAAGAACAAGATCACGTTTTTGTTTGTTTGTTTGTTTTGTGAACAAGAATGGAGCTGGAGGCTATCATCCCTAGCAAACTAATGCAGAAAAAGAGAACCGAATACTGTATATTCTCACTTGTAAATTGGAGTTACATGATGAGAACTCATGAACACAAAGAAGGGAACAAGAGACACTGGCATCTACTTGAAGGTGGAGGTGGGAAGAGGGAGAGGAGCAGAAAAAATAACTATCTGGTACTAGGCTTAATACCTGAAATAATATGTACAATAACCCCTCATGACACAAATTTACCTGCATAACAAACCTTCACATGTATCCCTGAAACTAAAGTAAAAGTTTAAAAAAGAATTAAAAGCATATATATGTATCAAGTTATTTATTTTAAACATTTATGAATATACACTACAATGGACCCTGTCACAGGAGGGAAGCAAACTGCTTCTTGTTTTCCACTTTTCCCTCAGCATTGAGAACACTACTTGATACATAGGAAGTAGAGAAAGTAATGGGAGGAGAGCATATAAATGATATGAGAAAATATGTGGTAAGTCTAAACAGAAAGCTATTCATAGGAAGGAAGCCACCTGTAATGGAAATAAAGCAAGGCTTCTAGAAGGTCATGGTATTTAACCCTAAAGAATTTAAAGGTCTAAAGAATATAAGATTTTTGTAGACAGATGATAAATGAGAACTAAAGGCAACTTATTAATACAAATGGTATAAGAAAATGGGTAGAGAAAGGAAAGCATAAGTTGTTGAAAGGGGAATAATAACAAGTATTCCAACTAGACTGGAACAAATGGAAGGTCTAACAGTTATAGACCAAGCTGAAAGGTATCCAGGGACCTTGAGCACTGGTTTAAGGGAAATCAAATTTTATTTAGGAGTAAGTAGAAAACCAGTTACCAGGTAAATGGCAAAAGGGGAAGCTAGAACAACCTAGCCCCAATGTAAAGAAAAACGGAACACTGTTAGCAAGCTATTGAAGTCGTTTATATTTCAGGTCCTGGATTTAAGCGATAATAGTGGGAATGAAAAGGAAAGGTTAAATGTGAGATACCACACTGTAATGGTTAATAAGAAGAAAGTTTTATTTTATTAGCCGTGAAGAGAGGGGTGGGAAATGAAGTCAAGCTGAGCTCAGATACCTGGGAGAATTTTCAGTGTTGAAGGAAATTGTAGCTCATTTCCCAGGGAGAAAAGTGCTTTGGTGCAAATGGATTCATCAGTTAATTGCCACTCCTATCCATGAAATGCAATTCCAAGATAATAAAGTAGCTCTATTAACTACAAAACCATTCTGTTACCATTGCTTTTTTTTCCTGGCCTTACCAAATCTAAACAGGAAAAGCCTTTGTGAATGGAAAATATAGGCAATGTCATAAATACATAATTTGATAATGATGATGCTAGTTAGAGGAAGAACACAGAAATTTAAATTCACCATTTTCTAGTTTTATAGATTAGGGATGTTAGATATATACATAATATATTAATATGTTAATACATATACAGGATCTACGAAAGTATTCTGAAGATCATAATATTCTAAATAGATGAAGTAAAATATGGAGTGAAATTTCCTAGACTCTAGGCAGTAGTGCTTGTTTGCCACTTATTAGAGTGATGATGACAAAATAAGGAAACTGATAACTCTGGAAGAAAGAGAAGCAGACACAGAACTGTGAAGAGAAGATGAATCCAAGACATCAGAAAATAACTAGAAATGACATGTTCTTAACTATAAAAATATTCAAATCCAATTTTTCTTAAAAAATAAGTAGTAATACAATTTAGTGAAAGACTATACCATAAACATTAACAAAAAGCTTCATGGTTGTCAAGTTTTTCATCCACTAACTTTAAGGTACAACTTTTTTATGTTTTCATCATTTTTATTATGAAAGTAGTAAAGCGGTTGTGATGAACACAATCAGACAAATATAAAGCAGAAAGTAAAGTACTCCTAATACCCTTTCCCCATCTCATTTCCTAGAGAAAGCTACTATTAGTAAATTGACATATATTGTTCCACATTTTTTTCTATGCATAACATTTGTAACATAAATTGAATTCAATATCTTTTTCTAAGAAATAATTCATTTATCAAATAGTGAGTTTACGTGCACTACGTCGAAAATCCAAATAACATGGGATTCTATTTTCATGAACTTATAGTCTAGTGGGAAAGAAAGAGAAGTAAATCAGCTATTACAATGTAGTATACAACACTAAGAAATTATTACTTTGTCTAATAATTATTAAATAAATTTCAAAAATTTCAGAACATTTTCAGAGATTAAGATCAATACAGTTTAAATGAATGAAGTGATTCTTAGGATGCAAATTTTGATTAACTTACAGAAAATTTACAGAAGGTTTCTAGTGTAAATAGTACATAATTTAGTATTTCAGATAAATCAGACAACGTTTCTTTGTATTATGGGGTGACTGTCATTTAAAGTACTCATTTCCTGGTGGGTTTAATGTATGAAAATATCTTTGACCTAAAACCTTTCATTTTATTTTTGGTCCACTAAAAATTCGTCTAAACAAAAGAGAACTTGATATCTCTATTTCAAATATTTTAGGACTCAGAGAAAAACTAAGCTTCTCTTACAATTCATAAATATGTCTGCACAGGCCAAACAAAAGTCAATGAAAAGTGACTCAAAGATTATCTGATTTCTGAGAGCAAGCCTGGTGTTTTAACACAGCCTTTGTGTATAGTTGAGTATTTCCTCTTCTTTTAGAAGATGGATAGATGTGTGCTCATATTTAGGTGGTTCTTTTGATCCACCCCAGGAACTGCGTATGAAACTACTGCTTCTCAGAAACGGTGAATTAGCTCATTATTTATTTCTTAGGAAGCCTGTGTGTCATGTTGCAGTTAGCTTTTATGCATCCCCATTCATTTTGCTCCCCTATTAATATCGACTTCCTATCTTGGCCAGTTTTTACTAATTCATGTTTAAAAACTATTATGTTTGTAATTTACCATAGGCCAATTCTTACGAATGAAATGCTAAAATGATGAGAGTAATCACCAAGGTGACATAATCAAGTCAACAATTTTTTTTTTTTTGCTCTATAATTCCTTAATGGAACTCAGAAATGAAACCAAGTTGTGGTGTTTTAAGAAACACATGAAATTTGTACTTATAATTTATATAACTATCCTTAATTTATTGAAACATATTAAAATGCATGTCCATAATTTTCTGATGCTTTCAGTTCCTCTTTTTCCTTAACTTTAAATATCTAAAGGGCTGTGATAGAGTGTTTTGAAATCCACCCAATTTATTCTGGAAGATACTATAGTACAATTTTACAAACATGTATTATATTGCTTTGGTTCATGACATGACTAATTAATTTCTCTTTAGCTACTATAAAATAGAAAAAACTTAAATGAGCCTTTTATTAAAATCATACTTAAAAGTTATAGCTTTTACAAAAGAAAATTTTCAATTATTTTTCATTATATGGTTCTAAATATTTACTACATGACACAGCAAATAATACAAGTGTGAACATTTAGAATAAAAAATAAAATTTATTCTGAAATCTCTCAGAAATATCTAATTTCATGTCAAGAGGCAGATAACAGTAAGTCATTCTGTTATTTGTGAAACACACCAGAGCTGTATTATTTGCCTTGCTTGTTTCAATTGACTCCAATAGGACCAGTAAGGACAATCTGAGACTTGTGGCAGAATTGTAATTATGAGCTTCTAAGAGTTTTTATCTGAGGAAATCCCAACAATTCTTGATACAACATCTATTCTCTTTATCATCTTCCTTGATGAAAGACCATTTTGCATAGGTTCTGTGAGTAGAAAGTCATAGTTGCTCCCTTTGACCTCATATCTATACAAAGGAACATGTGATGCTTGAAAGAACTCAGGGAATGATCAACAACAGTCTTGGTGTTACTCTGTGATTTACTTCTAAGAACAACACACTTCGAGAATTTTTATGAATTGAAGAGATAGCAAGCTGCATATAAATGCAACAGATTATCTGAGGATAACATGAGTATCAATTTAAGGGTCAGAATTAATGTTCCTCCTCCACTACAAATATAAATTTTTTCTAGAACCCTCTGAAAATGTCTGTTGTGATTTGTCAATATTCACTTTCAAGGAGCCATGTAAAATACTGTGCTGGGGCTGGTTTGTACTAGCTCTATGAGAAGCAACTGTCAAATTTTCAAGAATTTGGTGAACCAGTTATTAAACACAGTCATTATTTAAAATAATATAGGCCATGCACGGTGGCTCACACTTGTCATTCCAGAACTTTGAGTGACTGAGGTGGGAGGATATCTTGAGGTCAGGAGTTTGAGACCAGCCTTGCTAACACGATGAGACTCCTCTCTCTACTAAAAATACAAAAATTAGCTTGGTGTGGTAGTACATGCCTATAATCTCAGCTATTCAGGAGGCTGAGGCACAAGAATCACTTGAACTCGGGACGCAGAGGTTGCAGTGAGTTGAGATCACACTACTGCACTCCAGCCTGCGTGACACAGTGAGACTCTGTCTCAACAAAATAAATAACAGAATAAATGAAAAGTAAAATTATACAGACATACAATTAATTAGATTAAAGGCAAAGGTAATAAATACTCAAAACTCACAACTTCTTAATTATTTGGCTACATTTTATTATTATTCATGCATCTATTATATTTGTCTAGTGGAAATGCCCCAGAATAGTGTGCCATTATGCATCTCTTTCCAACTCTGTGATCAGTGATTCTGCATTGGTAGCTACCATGTTGGGAGCATTTAAAACATAGAAATTAACTGATGCTCCAAGTCAGTTGTTTCCTGACCCCAGAAGTCAGCTGTTAAACATTTACCAGCACAACACTCTAAGGATAGGTTCCTGGATTACAAAGAAGAATGAGACACTGCCTTTATAAATATTATAACCTAATATTTATTTATCAGAGATAAATATTTAACTATAAGATATCTTCTAAATGACAAACTAGGGGTTAAAGGCATTAAAAAGAAGAAAGAGACACAATTAATTTTTCTTGAGGTGTCCTGAGAACGTCTCATAGAATAACAACCTTTGAACTAGACCTTGAAAGTTGAGTAAAAAATCACTTGGCAGAGAAGGGAAATGCTCTTCTAAAAAAGAGCAAACGGTGAGTGACATATAAAATAATACTATTAGTAGTATAATTGAATATGTACACAATAGAGTTTCTCAGATTTTTCCACTTAGAAAAGTGGCAAAGAATGAATGGGTAATTCTGGTGATTTGAAGTTGCAGCTTGAAAAGGCCCACTGCTAAGATGGAGTTTCTTTGATTTCTTCTGTTTCATCCTAAAAATGCATTGGAGTATATTAAATTATAAATGCTTAATATACTTAGTTTTAATTTAAAAATCACATAAAGTAGAATTTATGAGAATTCTGTCTTTGTTGTATAAAAATATGTAGCAATACTACAAACAGTAAGAACATCTACAGGTATAGGAACAAATTTCAATTGACCATGTTAGAGGAAGTATTCATTTATCATTCAGGCTTCTCTATAGAACATCTTACTAATTGATACCATGTAAAGAGGTGATCAAAAAGTATACAAAAATGTTGTGAAAAAATTAGAGAGGTATCTGACGACTAATAATAAAGTTATGTTATTTCTGGATTTTGTATGTTTGCGGTATTTGTCACTTTTTTTTTTTTTTTTTTTGAGACAGAGTCTCACTCCATCACCAGGCGCCAGGCTGGAGTGCAGTGGCACAACCTTGGCTCACTGCAACCTCCGCCTCCCGGGTTCAAGCAATTCTTCTGCCTCAGCCTCCCAAGTAGCTGGGATTACAGGCGCGCACCACCACGCCCAGCTAATTTTTTTGTACTTTTAGTAGAGACGGGGTTTCACCATGTTGGCCAGGATGGTCTCGATCTCTTGACCTCGTGATCCACCCACCTCGGCCTCCCAAAGTGCTGAGATTACAGGCATGAGCCATTGTGTCACATTTTTAAGTACAAAATTTGCTGTAACTTTTTTCTTTTTACAAATAAACATTCATTTTTGTATCTAATTTTGGATTTGCAATTTTGTACATGTTTCCTATGGTTGGCTCTCCAAATCACAAACATGTTAGTCTCCTTGAAACCTGGATTTGCCCCTGTAAGGCTTTGTACCTATATTCCCATTCATAGGTCATAGGGTATAACATCATGTAGTATGAAAATGATATTTTAACTTATTTACCAGCTGAGCTACTTTTAAAAATCCTAGATATTTAAATACAATTAAACTTCCAGGAACATGAGCAATGTCTATCCTGTGGCTCTGTGACTCTGGCCCTCTACAATTATTCTAGTTTGAAAAATACAGACTCAGGGCTTAGCAGGCATGAGTAGCTATGAAAGGATGGGAAAATATAGGTTGGGGCCAGTGAGTTAAGGGCATTGCACACTGTGTAGAAGAGTTTGTATTTTTTCCCCCAGAGATTTGAAAATTAATGAACTCTAGTGATGGTACAGGGAAAGGGCTAGAATGGGGGTAAATGATATAACTGGCCTTGAGTCTATTCATTGAAATAGACTTTGCTCAAGATCATGAGGACTTGAATTAGGCCTGTGGAATAAGAATGGACAGGAGACAACAGGTTTTAAGTGTTATCACAAGGATCAATAACCCTGTGACTAACAGAATGCAGAAATGGGTGAGAGAGTGCTGCCAAAGATGACTCCAAATGATCTAGCTTAGAGCACCTAGAGGAACAACACTGCGGATAATGAAGCAGGACAGTGCAGCATGAGCAGGTTTTTCACAACAGGAATAGCAATAGCAAACAAATTGGATTTGCTGCTTTAAAATTTGTAATACAACTTTAAGGTATAATTTTAAAATTCTGTTAAATTTCTTTACATAAGTATCTTGCATTGTCTTTTTCTGTTAAGAGATGGTAATTTAGGATTACAAGTCATATCCTAGGTGATATTTAGCAACTAGAAACTTATATCAGCCAATCAGTTTTTTTGAGCATTTACTCTGAAACCACCATAAATAAGCTATAAAGTTTAAGATGAATTCTGAGAAAATATACAAAGTATTCACTTAAATTCAGTGTAGGGTTGAATGTAGCGTATTTAACAACAATTAAAAAATATGTCTATACTTTAGGTTTATAAAAGACAACCAAATTATAAAACACTGAGGGAATAACGAGTTCATTCAGTTAACTTCCATTCAATGCTTGACTCTCCCAGATGATTCTCCAGGCATCCTTTTTGTCAGTATCTCAGTTCTTTGAAGAAAGCCATACTGTCACCCCCAGCACTTCTCACTTACACTTGAGCCCTCCCCCTCGCTTCTATCTGTGCGTGACCCTCTACAAGATGGCATGTGACATCCTCTTAATCATCATGACATTCTCCTCCTGAAGCCCCACTGTTTTCTAGCATTTCTCTTTAGCTTTACAATTCACAATGAACGATTCAATCAATGCTTAGATACATTTATTAAACCAATCACAAAACAACTCAACCACATTCAGTCTATAATTCACCATCTGATCCTTAAGAAAATCATGAGAGTCAAAGCCAAAGGTCACAATGTCTATAGCATTCTCCTATGTTGGTATACCCCTTGCAAAGGAAATTGGTCTAATAGTATATGTAATCTTCTAGTTTATCACCACTTTCTTTTTCTAAATGTTCCTCAAAAATCAGATGAATAAGATATGTTAGGAATTTTTTTCAGGACCAGGACGATTCAGAATCTAATTTATAGAACTGAAAAATTAGATTTTGAGGATTCATAAGACAATGAGGTTTATAAATTGGATTTATAAAAATATTTGCTTATTTTTCATTTGGTTTCCATTACCAAACTGTCCTATATACTACATTTCTCAAAGTCAGTTCATCAGATTCTCTCATATTTGAACATTATCATTCAAGTGGGAAGAGTAATGTTACTTAGAAAACCTAGATGCTTTTTCATCAGTTCACTTATCTGATAGTCCAAATCTTTTACAGGTAGCCTTCCTCCTGTCCCCAAAGATGCTATTCGACAGAGAAAATTAAAGCAAAGTAGGACTTAAGCATCTTTCCTTTTTCTAATACTATTCTGTCTTCTTATAATCTACATTTTCTCCACTGTTGATTGCACGTTTAAACTGAAAGCAAACTTTAAATGGCCTTTCCTTTCCTACAGTTATCATTTCATCATTTTTTAAATTGTACTTTAGGTTCTGGGGTAAATGTGCAGATCATGCAGGATTGTTGCATAAGTACATACATGGCAAGGTAGTTTGCTGTCTCCATCCCTCCATCACCTATATCTGGCATTTCTCCCCATGTTATCTCTGACCAACCTCCCTACCCCCCACTGTCCCTCCCCTAGCATCCCTCCGATAGACCTCAGGGTATGATGCTCACCTCCCTGTGTCCATGTGTTCTCATTGTTCAACACCTGCCTATGAGTGAGAACATGCAGGGTTTGATTTTCTGTTCTTGTGTCAGTGTGCTGAGAATGATGGTTTCTAGGTTCATCCATGTCCCTACAAAGGACACAAACTCTGTTTTTTATGGCTGCATAGTATTCCATGGAGTACATGTGCCACATTTTCCTTGTCCAGTCTATCATCGATGGGCATTTGGGTTGGTTCCAGGTCTTTGCTATTGTAGACAGTGCTGCAGTGAACATACATGTGCATTTGTCTTTATAACAGAATGATTTATAATCCTGTGGATATATACCCAGTAATGGTATTGCTGGGTGAAATGGAATTTCTAGTTCTAGAACCTTGAGGAATCACCACACTGTCTTCCACAATGGTTGAACTAATTTACACTCCCACCAACAGTGCAAAAGTGTTCTTATTTCTCCACATCCTCTCCAGCTTCTGTTGTCTACAGATTTTTTAATGATCACCATTCTAACTGACATGAGATGGTATCTCAATGTGGTTTTGATTTGCATTTCTCTAATGACCAGTGATGATGAGCATTTTTTCATATGTTTGTTAGCCTCATAAATATCTTCTTTTGAAAAGTGTCTGTTCATATGCTTTGCCCACTTTTGAATGGGCTTGTTTGTTTTATTCTTGTAAATCTGTTTTAGTTCTTTGTAGATTCTGGATATTAGTCCTTAGTGAGATGGGTAGATTGCAAAAATTTTTTCCCATTCTGTTGGTTGCCAGTTCACTCTAATGATTGTTTCTTTGGTTGTACAGAAGCTCTGGAGTTTAATTAGATCTCATTTGTCTATTTTGGCTTTTGTTGCCAATGCTTTTGGCATTTTAGTCATGAAGTCTTTGCCTATGCCTATGTCCTGAATGGTTTTGCCTAGGTTTTCTTCTAGGGTTTTTATGGTGTTAGGTCTTATGTTTCAGTCCTTAATCCATCTGGAGTTAATTTTAGTGTAAGGTGTCAGGAAGGGGTCCAGTTTCTGCTTTCTGCACATGGCTAGCCAGTTTTCTCAACACCATTTATTAAACAGGGAATCCTTTCCCCATTGCTTTTTTTTGTCAGGTTTGTCACAGATCAGGTGGTTGTAGATGTGTGGTGTTGCCTCCGAGGCCTCTGTTCTGTTCCATTGGTCTATATTTCTATTTTGGTACAAGTGCCATGCTCTTTTGATTGCCGTAGCTATGCAGTATAGTTTGAAGTCAAGCAGCGTGATGCCTCCAGCTTTGCTCTTTTTGGCTGGGATTGTCTTGCCTTGCAGGCTCTCTATGGTTCCACATGAAGTTGAAAGTGGTTTTTTCCAGTTCTGTGAAGAAGGTCATTGGTAGCTTGATGGGGATAGTGTTGAATCTATAAATTACTTTGGGCAGTATGGCCATTTTCACAGTATTGATTCTTCCTAATCATGAGCATGGAATGCTTCTCCATCTGTTTGTGTCCTCTCTTATTTCCTTGAGCAGTGGTTTGTAGTTCTCCTTGAAGAGGTCCTTTACATCCTTTGTTAGTTGTATTCCTAGGTATTTTATTCTCTTTGCAGCAATTGTGAATGGCAGTTCATTCTTGATTTAGCTCTCCTTAAGTCTGTTATTGGCATATAGGAATGCTTGTGATTTCTGTACATTGATTTTTGTATCCTGAGATTTTGCTGAAGTTGCTTATCAGTTTAAGGAGCTTTTGGGCTGACACCGTGGGGTCTTCTAAATATACAATCATGTTGTCTGCAAATAGAGACAATTTGACTTCCTCATTTCCTAACTGAATACCGTTTATTTCTTTTTCTTGCCTGATTGCTCTGGCTACAACTTCCAATATTATATTGAATAGTACTAGTGACAGAGGGCATCCTTGTCTAGTGCCACAATTCAAAAGGAATGCTTCCAGTTTTTGCCCATTCAGTATGATATTTGCTGTGGGTCTTTCAAAAAGAGCTTTTATTATTTGTGATATGTTCCATTGATACCTACTTTATTGAGAATTTTTAGCAAAAAGGGCTGTTGAATTTTGTTGAAGACCTTCTCTGCTATTGAGATAATCATGCGGTTTTTGTCTTTGGTTCTGTTTATGTGGTGGATTACATTTATGGATTGCATACGTTGAACCAGCCTTGCATCACCAGGATGAAGCCTACTTGATCATGATGGATAAGCTTTTTGATGTGCTATTGCAATTGGTTTGTCAAGATGTTGCAAGATTTTTGCATCTATTTTCATCACGGATATTGGCCTGAAGTTTTCTTTTTTTGCTGAGTCTCAGTCAGGTTTTAGGATCAGAATGATGTTGGTCTCATAAAATGATGTGGGAAGGATTTCCTCTTTTTGGATTGTTTGGAAGAGTTTCAGAAGGAGTGGTACCAGCTTTTCTTTGTATGTCTGGTAGAATTTGGCTGTGAACCCAACTGGACCGGGACATTTTTTGGTTGGTAGGCTATTAACTGTTGCCTCAACTTCAGCCCTTGTTATTGGTCTATTCAGGGTTTCACGTTCTTCCTAGTTTAGGCTTGGGAGGGTGCAAGTGGCCAGAAATTTATCCTTTTCCTCCATGTTTACTGGTTTATGTGCATAGAGTTGTTTGTAGTAATCTCTGATGGTAGTTTGTATTTCTGTGGAGTTGCTGGTGATATCCCCGTTATAATTTTTTATTGCATCTATTCGATTCTTTTCTCCTTTTTTATTAGTTTGGCTAGTGGTGTGTCTATTTTGTTGATCTTTTTTAAAAAAAAACAGCTCCTGGATTTATTGATTTTTTGAAAGGTTTTTTTGTGTCTGTAGCTCCTTTGGTTCTGCTCTGGTCTTAGTTATTTCTTGTCTTCTGCTAGCTTTTGAGTTTTTTTGATCTTGCTCCTCTAGCTCTTTCAATTTTGATGATTGGGTGTCAATTTTAGATCTTTCCTCACTTCCCATGTGGGCATTTATTGTTATAAATTTTCCTCTAGACACTGCTTTAAATGTGTCCCAGAGATTCTCATACGTTGTGTCCTCATTCTCATTGGTTTGAAGAATATCTTTATTTCTGCCTTCATTTCACTGTTTATCCAGTCAACATTCAGGAGCCAGTTGTTCAGTTTCCATGAAGTTGTGGGGTTCTGAGTTAGTTTCTTAATTCTGAGTTCTAATTTGATTGCCCTGTGGTCTGAGAAACTGTTTGTTATGATTTCAGTTCTTCTGCATTTGCTGAGGAGTGATTTGCTTCCAATTATGTGGTCAACTTTAGAGTAGGTGTGATGTGGTGCTGAGAAGAATGTATATTCTCTGGATTTGGGGTTGAGATTTCTGTAGATGTCTATTAGATCTGCTTGGTCCAAATCTGAGTTCAAGTCCTGGATATCCTTGTTAATTTTCTGTCTCATGATCTGTCTAGTATTGACAGTGGAGTGTTAAAGTCTCCCACTATTACTGTGTGGGAGTCTAAGTCTCTTTGTAGGTCATTAACAACTTGCTTTATGTATCTGGGTGCTCCTGTATTGGGTGCGTATATATTTAGGCTAGTTAGCTCTTCTTGCTGCATTCATCCTTTTGCCATTACGTAATGCTCTTCTTTGTCTCTTTTGATCTCTATTGGTTTAAAGTCCATTTTATCAGAGACTAGGATTGCAACTCCTGCTTTTTTTTGCTCTCCATTTGTGTGGTAAATCTCCTTCCATCCTTTTATTTTTAGCCTATGTGTGTCCGTGCATGTGAGATGGGTTTTCTGAATATGGCACACCAATAGGTCTTGACTTTTTATCCAATTTGCCAGTCTATGTCCTTTTTGGGGGGCATTTAGCCCATTTACATTTAAGTTTAATATTCTAATGTGTGAATTTGATCCTGCCATTTTGTTACTAGCTGGTTGCTTGGCTCGTTAGTTGACACAGTTACTTCATTGGTGGACAGTCTTTAACATTTTGCACATTTTTGAAGTGGCTGGTACTCATTGTTTCTTTCTATGCTTAGTGCTTCTGTCAGGAGCTCTTGTAAGGTAGGCCTGGTGATGAAATCTCTCAGCCACTGCTTGTCTGTAAAGGATTTTATTTCTCCTTCACTTACGAAGCTTAGTTTGGCTGGACATGAAATTCTAGGTTGAAAGTTCTTTTCTTTAAGGATGTTGATTAGAATGGCGATCATTAAAAAATCTGGAGACAACAGATGCTGGAAAGGATGTGGAGAAATAGGAACACTTTTGCACTGTTGGTGGGAGTGTAAATTAGTTCAACCATTGTGGAAGACAGTGTGGTGATTCCTCAAGGACCTAGAAATAGAAATTCCATTTGACCCAGCAATCCCATTACTGGGTATATATCCAAAGGATTACAAATCATTCTACTATAAGGACACGTGCACACGATTGTTCACTGCAGCCCTGTTTACAATAGCAAAGACCTGGAACCACCCAAATGCCCATCGACGATAGACTGGATAGGGAAAATGTGGCACATATACACCATGGAATATTATGCAGCCATCAAAAACGATGAGTTTGTGTCCTTTGTAGGGACATGGATGAACCTAGAAACCATCATTCTCAGCAAACTGACAGAAGAGCAGAAGATCAAACACCGCATGTTCTCACTCATAGGCGGGTGTTGAACAATGAGAACACATGGACACAGGGAGGGGAGCACTACACACTGGGGTCAGTTGGGGGGAAATAGGGGAGGGACGGGGGGGGGTGAGGAGCTGGGGAGAGATAGCAAGGGGAGAGATGCCAGATATAGGTGATGGGGAGGAAGGCAGCAAATCACATTGCCACGTGTGTACCTATTCAACAATCTTGCATGTTCTTCACATGTACCCCAAAACCTAAAATGCAATAAAATAAATAAATGGGAAAAAAAAGATTAAAATAAAAAAAAAATTTTTTTTAAAAAAAGGATGTTGAATGTTGGCACCCACTCTCTTCTGGCCTGTAGGGTTTCTGCTGAGAGATCTGCTGTGAGTCTGATGGGCTTCCTTTTGTGGGTAACTCAACCTTTCTCTCTGGCTGCCTTTAGCATTTTTTTCCTTCATTTCAACAGTGGAGAATCTGAGGATTTTGTGCCTTGGGGTTGCTCTTCTTGAGGAATATCTTTGTGGTGTTTTCTATATTTCCTGGACTTGAATGTTGGCCAGCCTTGCTAGGTTGAGGAAATTCTCCTGGATAATATCCTGAAGAGTGTTTTCCAGCTTGGATTCATTCTCCCCGTCATATTCAGGTACACCAATCAAATGTAGATTAGGTCTTTTCACATAATCCCATATTTCTTGGAGGCTTTGTTCATTTCTTTTCACTCTTTTTTCTCTAATCTTGCCTTCTCGTTTTATTTCACTGAGTTGATCTTCAATCTTTAATATCCTTTCTTCCACTTGGTCAATTCGGTTATTGAAATTTGTGTATGTTTCATGAAGTTCTAGTGCTGTGTTTTTCAGCTCCATCAAGTCATTTATGTTATTCTCTAAGCTGGCATTCTAGTTAGCATTTTGTCTAACCCTTTTTCAAGGTTCTTAGTTTCTTTGCATTGGGCTAGAACATGTTCTTTTAGCTCAAAGAAGTTCATTATTACCCACCTTCTGAAGCCTGCTTCTGTCAATTCATCAGACTCATTCTCTACCCAGCTTTGTTCCCTTGCTGGTGAGGAGTTGTAATCCCTTGGAGGAACAGAGGTGTTCTGCTTTTGGGTGTTTTCATCATTTTTGCACTGGTTTCTTCCCATTTTTGTGGATTTATCTATCTGTGGTCTTTAATGTGACTTTCGGATGGGGTCTCTGAGTGAACACCCTTTTTGTTGATGTTGAAGCTACTTCTTTCTCTTTTCCAGTTTTCATTCTAACAGTCAGGCCCCTCTGCTTCAGGACTGGTAGAGGTTCATGCCAGACCCTGCTGGCCTGGGAATCACCCGTGAGGGCTTCAGAACAGTAAGGGTTGCTTCTGGTTATACAACAATAACAGACTAACAGAGAGCCAAATCTTCTTCTGTTATCTTTGTACCAGAAGGGTACCTGCCAGAAGTCAGCCAGAGCTCTCCTTTATGAGGTGACTCTTTAGATATATAGGGGTTGGGGAGCCACTTGAGGAGACAGTCTGTCCCTTATCAGAGCTCAAGTGCTATGCTGGGAGCTCCGTTGTTCTGTTCAGAGCCACTGGGCAGGTAGGTTTAAATCTGCTGCAGCGGCACTCATAACTGCCTCTTTTCCCAGGTGCTCTGTCCTGGGAAGGTGGGGCTTTATTTATAAGTTCCTGATGTGCTGCTGCCTTTTTTCAGAGATGCTCTGCCCAGCAAAGAGGTAGTCTAGTCATAATCTGCCAGCAGAGGTATTGCTGAGCCGCTGCAGGCTCTGCCCAGCTGCTGTGTAAACTTCCTTGCGGTTTTGTTTACAGAGGTACAGTTAGAACTTCCTCGGTAATGGCAGTCAGCCTAAGTATTGGTGGACTGCCTCGGTAATGGCAGACTGCCTCTGTAATGACAGACTGCCTCGGTAATGGCAGACTTCCTCCATAGTGGCAGACTGCCTCAGTAGTGGTGGGCTGCCTCAGTAATGGCAGACTGCCTCAGTAATGACGGACTGCCTCAGTAATGGCAGACTTCCTCCATAGTGGTGGACTGACTCAGTAGTGGCAGACTTCCTCAGTAGTGGCGGACTGCCTTGGTAGTGGTGGACTGTCTCGGTAGTAGTGGACTGCCTCAGTAATGGCGAATGCCCTTCCCCCACAGAGCTGAACCAGCCCAGGTCCAACTGCACTTGCTGCAAAACTCTCAATCCAGAGCGTTTCAGATTGCTGGTCTTTGTGTGGGTGGGACCCGCCCAGCCAGATCACCTGGCTCCCTGCTTTCAGTACCCTCTTTTTCAGTTGAATAGGTGGCTCTGTCTACCAGGCATTCCAGGCACCAGTTGAAATGGCAGTCCCGATTTGTGTGTTTTTGCGCGGACACCTGCTGCACCAGCTGAGTCGTGGCACTTTTCAGCCTGGGAATCTCCTGGTCTGTGGGCAGTAAAATCGCAGGAGAAGCCCAGTATCTGAACTGGAGTGCTAGAGTGGATGGAAAAGCCCCTGATGGCCTCTGTTGGGTAGGGAGGGGGTCCTCCAGGGATTGCACTTCTGAGGTGAGGCAGCACCCTACCCTGCCTTGGCTTGCCCTTCTTGGGCTACACCCACTGTACAAACAGTTCCATTGAGATGCACCCTGTACCTCATTTGGAAATGCAGTGATCATTCACCCTCTGCATTGCTCTTGCTGGGAACTGCACACCAGAGCTGTTCCTATTCAGCCATCTTCCATTTCATCATTTTTTAACCAAGCCTCACTTTGTTCTAGATTTACGCTTCCCTTTTTCTTACATTGACTACTCTTTTTCCATTAATGATACTTTCCTACTTTCTTTCATTATACCTGTCCTTCTTACATCTGAGTCCATGAGGAAGAGTACGTGTACCCATACTGATTTTGATGACTGTAACCATTTTTCTTTAGGGTTATTCCCAACCATTCCATTTGAACTTAACTTTTGAAGCTTTTATTCCTCTGGCACTCTTTCCTTTCAGCACCTCTCTTTGTGAAATATCCAATTTTTATCTGAGTGTTTAAAAATGGATCTTCCTAAATTTTAGTGTGCACACACATCTAATTATGTTCAGGATTTCCCTCCTGTTTATCAAGGGCTCCACAAGGCGAGAACTGTTTTCTCCTGGGATCTTGTCATTTCTATGTATAGAATTGAACAGAATCATGCCAAGTAGTTTGCCTCACTCCTTCCTCTACCTTCAGAGAAACTGTCAGATATTCACATAAAATATCACAGAATAGGATTTCTAGTGTGTGTCTGAGAGTAGCTATGGATCTGTGGTTAAGTCAGACACATGTGGTTTAATTCTAGCTGTGCTACCTACAATATTCTGCCCTTGTACTTCTTTACACCTTAGTTTCCCAAGAAGAAGCAAGTTACCTAATGGTTTACCTGGTAGTCTCTCAAAATGGGCAGGATTTCTATCAACTAAAAAGCTGGGCAGCTCAAATAATTTCTTTTTCAGACTGAGTACTACCTTTTCTACTGCTAGCAGTCCATCCCTTCAATCAGTCCTAATTATCTTTATACATTGTTTAGAGGCTGCAGCTCACCAATTCCACAGGAGTAGCTGAAGTAAAAGGGACTGTGTTAGAGTGTGGTACCCTGGGAGGTAAGGAAAGATCTATTACACAGGTACCAAGACAAGAAAAAACCCAGGAGCAGAGTCTACTGGGGTGCTGACATTTTCCATGTATTTCATTGTTTTTAAAGTATCAGATAACTAGGCTATGCAGGTAACAGTAGATAAATACCACTTCCATCCTATAGATCTGTAGTAAATGAATGCTTACTAACTAATCACTGTTAATTGGGCTATTACGATATGTATATATTTAAAATTAGACTCTCCATTTCAAAATGGAGATTCTAAGAACAAAGTGAACAGAACCAAAGTTGTAACTTCATGTACTGGACAACATGACACCCCATGGGGATCTCATTCCAGAATGAGTGAATAAATTTAACAAAACATATTCACACGGGTACATGAGAAGAAAAAGTAAAAGCCCTCAAATTAAGAAAAAAAAAACCAATATTTTTGAAAATTATTAAAGGGGCCAGAAAAAAATTTAGAAAATGGCTTCAAAGTCTAAATAGGATACAAGAAGAAAAACCCAAAGTAAAGAAGCAAAGTAAAGCCCAGACAAAAGTTGTCTGAGGGATTTAACAAAAGAGGAAAAGAAATGAGGGAAAAAGAAATAACATCTGATATCTACATTGGAAGTAGTAATAAGAAGAATGATACCGCAGAATCAAAATAACTTTCATGGCAGACAAATTGGAGAAGCTGTGACAGATGCATGGGATAAGGTCACAGAGCTGAAAACTGGTTTTAAAAACTATGATTATTATGAACATGAAAGACAAAGTACTCACAATACTTTGGTATTTCTGATTCCAGAACAATAGAAAAAGAGCAAATAGAATGTGTAAGACTGAAAAATTTCATTGAGCAGAACACACCATGTCTGTGGACTTATGAGCCTACCCAGGACCAGAAAAGTTTAAGAAAAAATAGCTACAATTATATATATTCAGCTCAAAGTTTTACATTATAGAATTAAAAATGTAAAGACGTATAAGCACTCATGAAGATGAAGAAAAAATTTGCCTAAATGGAAAAATAATATCAGGCTAATCTCTTTAACACAAAATGCTAGAAAATAATACTATCATATTTTCTGAGTTCTGATGTGAATAACATCAATCAAAAATAATGTTATGATATTTAGTGTGGGAAATAAACATAGCTTGCAACTGAATTAGCAACAACTGAGTGTGGCAAATATTTTCATTAAATATTACAAAGCAATATCTTTAATAGGAACAAAGTTCTCACAAGTCAATAACAAAACAAGAAAATGGACAAAAATACAAATAATTTATAAAAGAAGTTCAAAATGGCCAATGAATGAATAAGAGTATGTTCAAAGTCCCTGTTCTCATTAAAGAAGCAACAACAAAAACAATAACATATCATGACATGTGATGGTTAATTTCACGTACCATCTTGAAATATGACATAGTACATTCTCTGCAGACTTCTTAAAAATTGAAAAATGGCCAGGTGTGGTGTCTCTCACCTATAACCTCAGCACTTTGGGAGGTCATGGATGGAGGATTCCTCTAGGTCAGCAGTATAAGACCAGCCTGGACAACATAGTGAGAACTGGTTTCTATAAAAGATAAAAATATTAGCTAGGTATGGTGGTACATGCCTGTAGTCCCAGCTACTCAGCAAGCTGAGGCAGGAGAATCACTTGACCCCAGAAGATTGAGGCTGCAGTGAGCTGTGATTGTACCATTGCACTCCAGCCTGGGCAACAGAGTAAGAAGACTCTGTCTCAAAAATAAAAGAAAAATGGAGACACAAAAGAGAACCTAACTTGACAGATATTTGGTCAAACATTATTCTGGGTGTTTTTTTGTGAGAATGGTTTAAGATGAGATTAAAACTTAAATTGGTGGACTGAGTAAAGCAGATTGTTCTCCCCACTGTAGGTGGGCCTTACCCAATCAGCTGAAGGTCTGAGGAAAACAGTCTGATACTTCCCCAATCAGAGTGAATTCTTCCTGCCCAGTAGCCTTTAAACTGGGACATTTTTTTCACTGCCTTTGTACTCAAAACATCAGTCCTCCTGGTTTTCCAGCTTGCCAAGTAACCAGAGATCTTGAACTGGCCTCCATTATAGCGTGAGCCAAGCCTTACAATAAATGTCTTTATAATCACACACACACACACACACACACACACACACACACACACACACACACCCTGTAAGTTCTGTTTCTCTGGAGAATCACTGAAAGTAATGGCAAAAACAGCAATTACTTTTGCATCAACCTAATACGCAATATTTACTACTAAAATCGTAATGCTAATAAAACAATCAAGACTACCTCTTGTGTTTGTAGACTGGTAATTTCAAAAAATGTTAAGACTGTAAATTTTTAACCTTTCTGGATCACAGTTTGGTAATTACAATATTTCTAAAAATCTTATATACTTAATCTAGTAATTTCATTTCAAGGAATATGTGAAGTGGAAATATAACATAGCACATTCACCATAAAAACCCTAGAAGAAAACCTAGGCAAAACCATTCAGGACATAGGCATAGGCAAGGACTTCATGACTAAAATACCAAAAACATTGGCAACAAAAGCTAAAATAGACAAATGGAATCTAATTAAACTCCGGAGCTTCTGCACAGCAAAAGAAACAATCATTAGAGTGAACTGGCAACCAACAGAATGGGAAAAAATTTTTGCAACCTACCCATCTGACAAAGGACTAATATCCAGGATCTACAAAGAACTAAAACAGATTTACAAGAAAAAAACAAGCAAGCCCATTCAAAAGTGGGCAAAGCATATGAACAGACACTTTTCAAAAGAAGATATTTATGAGGCTAACAAACATATGAAAAAATGCTCATCATCACTGGTCATTAGAGAAATGCAAATCAAAACCACATTGAGATACCATCTCATGCCAGTTAGAAGGGCAATTATTAAAAAATCTGTAGACAACAGAAGCTGGAGAGGATGTGGAGAAATAGGAACACTTTTACACTGTTGGTGGGAGTATAAATTAGTTCAACAATTGTGGAAGACAGTGTAGCGATTCCTCAATGACCTAGAAATAGAAAACTCCATTTGACCCTGCAATCCCTTTACTGAGTATATATCCAAAGGACTACAAATCATTCTATTGTAAAGACACATGCACACGTATGTACACTGCGGCACTGTTTACAATAGCAAAGACCTGGAACCAACCCAAATGCCCATCGATGATATATTGGACAAGGAAAATGTGGAATACTATGGAATATGCCATGGAATACTGTGGAATATACCATGGAATACAATGCAGCCATAAAAAATGATGAGTTCATGTCCTTTGTAGGGACATGGATGAATCTGGAAACCATCATTCTCCACAAACTGACACAAGAACAGAAAAACAAACACCTCATGTTCTCACTCACAGGTGGGTGTTGAACAATGAGAACACATGGACACAGGGAGGGGAGCATCACACACTGGCATCTGTTGCAGGGGAACAGGGGAGGGACAGTGGGGGGTAGGGAGGTTGGGGAAGGATAACATGGGGAGAAATGCCAGATATAGGTGACAGGGGGATGGAGGCAGTAAACCACCTTGCCATGTATGTGCCTATGCAACAATCCTGCGTGTTTTGCACATGTACCCCAGAACCTAACCTAATGTGCAATAAAAAACATATATATATATATAAAAGCAATCCACTAAGCCTGTATTCACATTAGATAAAATCTTCCTGCAACGCCCCCTGCCAAAAAACACTAATAAATTACTATTTTTTAAAAAAAAAAACATAGCACATTCACTGCAGACTTTAAAATATTGAAAATGAGGACAGAAGAGAATCTTAATGTTCAATGCTGAGGAAAGGTAAACATGTTTGATAAATCTATTATGAGTCAGACATTGTGAATCTATTAAAAAATGTTGAGGTATACTCAATGGCATGGGAAATTCTAATAATACAACATTAAGTGAAATAAGTAGGAGATAAAATTGAGAGATCTCAATTTTCTATTATAAAACAAAAACGTGTAAATCTAGACATAAACAAACACATCAAGTGCTTATGTCTGAATAATGAGGATACCTCAGATTTTTATTTTTATTGTGTTTTTCTGCTTTCCATAATTTCTAAACAAATATTGATTAATTTTATAAGCAAAATATAACATTATTTTAGGAAACAGAAAGAGTGGGCAGATCCTTGCTTCTAAGAAGCTACAGAGTAGATAATACAAACCCAAAATCAATTGTCAGAAAATCCTTTTGAGTCAGGAATGGTTTTTCTTAAATTGTACGAAGTATCGTGTTTGACAAGCTGCTTACATCTGTGGGTATTCCCTTTTTCATTAGAGACATCTACAACAGAACTTCCTCTATAAAGAACTGCTTTCTTTCCTGAGTAATACACACTTGACCATCTGTGGTTGTATGAGCTTTTTCAGTTTTCCAAATGGAAATCTTTGAAATATTGCAAAAGACTTTGTATTATAGAGCTTCTGACAATAAAGGTGCCCAATTTTCCATTTTATTCCCAAAATTATTAAAGAAAATAAGAGAGGTGAAACTTAATCTCATAAACATCTCTATCATTACAAATCTACACCCTGTGGCTTTACAATTATCTGTTTCCTAATGCTCTATTCGCTTGATATTTCAAATGCCTAAAGTCTTAGCACTTTGCATTAAAAAGTAATCATTAATCTTCCTGATTCTGCCCTAGTTAATAAATTAGGATGAATACAGACTGAGATTCTTATGGCAGCATATGTTTTCATCATTTTAACCCTGAGTAAATAAATGTTCTCAACTTGTTAACTGTACTATTACTGTGGTTGGAAAATTGAATTAGCACAAAAATATTTAAAATAATTCTCTGAAATAAATTGATATAAAAACTCATCTCACATTAAGATATAGGAGAAAGATGTGTTAATAGAGAAATAAAAATTCAAGACAGACAAAAGCTAATAGCCATAATACAGCATACCTCACTTCCAAAAGAAGGAAACAAGAACAAGAACAAAGTACTCTCCAAATCACTGAAAAACATGAGCAAACAATTACAAAAATTAACGTATGGAGAGGAACAAGTAATTCAAAAAATAAATAAAAATGATGAATAAATCTATGCAAAGATATTCAAACTCACGGGTTTGTATAAGAATAAATGAGAATATGCACTTAGTATAGTGTCTGGTACATGATAAATGAAGCTATTAAAACACAATAATAATTAAAGAAATACAAATTTAAGGTACTACATATATGTATATTTACAAGTATGCAAATCACACTGGCAAACATTAAAAAGAGCTTATGATGCCCAAAATTGGCAAGAATGTGAGGAAACAGGCACTGCCATCATTCGCTGCTTTAGTATAAACAGGGGCATCATTTTTTAGAAAACACTCTGAAAATATCTTTTAAAGTAAAAACTTATACTTATATCATTGAGTCATTCCACTGCTTGAAATTTATCCTATAAAAATATTAACATAAGTGTACAAAGATACCTATATATGGATATTCATCACAGCAATGATGTAAAGAAGAATTGGAAATAGATCAGAAGTCTGCCAAAAGGGTTGATTCAATCAGCACAATAGAACATTATAATACAAAATGCAATGAGTATTACATACTGATACAGAAAACTTCCCAGTAAATAAAAAGTACATTGCAAAGTACACAACATCCCATTTTTGTCGTGATTGTGTGTAAAAGAAAATGCTCACTGTTTAAGTCATCCAGTCTATGGTATTCTAGTACAACAGCCCTCACTGACCAGGACAGTGACTGGAAGTGTTAGAGACATTTTTCTTTCTCATTTATGATGGAAAAAAAAACAAACTCCTAACTTAGGTTGGTAGAAGCTTCTGAGTTTCAGAAATATTAAAGAATGTTGTGCTTGAAATTCTTATGTCAAAGATGAGTGCAAAAGAAAAGGATGGAAATGATGTAAATAATACTTCAAATTAGCTGGAGATAACAAAATGGTAAGCAACTCTTCAGGACTTATAAGGTCAACAATATTTAACTGGGCTTGTCTGATTGCTTACGTGTAATTACTACTTCATATGAGACACACAGTCATAGACCTATACATGTGGCTTTCACTTATTGTCTCCTCCTCTGTGTCAGGTACTGTACATGCATTTTCCCTGCAAGCATCATCTCACTTAATCCATATCACAATCCTAGAACACAGATTTTATGATGCTTAATGCACAGATGGAAAACTTCAAGCTCACAGAAGGTAAGTAACTTGCTCAGAATCACTCAGCTAGAATATCCCTCAGTCAGTATTTGACTCCTCCTCTGTCTACCTCCAAAGCCCCTGCTCTTTCCACTGTACTCCAACCAAGGATAATTTTAGAGGCATATCTTAAGATATGTACAATAGGTTTGTGAAAATAAAATTTTAGGTCTTTGTATTTCAGTACAGGGTATTCTAGATATGAAGCTTTGTTAGTATGTTCTCACACGTCTATAAAGAACTACCTGAGACTAGGTAATTTATGAAGAAAAGAGGTTTAATTGACTTATAGTTCTGCACAGGAAACATGGCTGGGGAGGCCTCAGGAAACTTACAATAATGGTGAAAGGTGAAGAGGAAGTAGGCATGTCTTAAATGGTGGGAACAGGAAAGAGAGAGCAAAGGGGGAGGAGCTACATACTTTCAAACAACTAGATCTCATGAGAACTCTTATCACAAGACAGCACTCTGGGGATGGTGCTAAACTGTTAGAAACCACTCCCATTATCCAATCACCTCCCACCAGCCCCTACCTCTAACACTTGGGATCACAATTCAACATGAGATTTGAGTGGGGATATAGAGCCAAATTATATCATACCGCCACCAGCCTCTCCCAAATCTCATGTCCTTACATTTCAAAACACAATTATGCCTTCTCAACAGCCCCCCAAACATTAACTCGTTTCAGCGTTAACTCAAAAGTTCAAGTCCAAAATCTTATCTGAGACAAGCCAAGTCCCTTCTGCCTATGAGCCAGTAAAATAAAAAACAAGTTAGTTACTTCCAAGATACAATGGGGGTGGGTTTAGGCATTGGGTAAATGCTCCCATTCAAAAAGGAAGAAGTTGCCCAAAACAAAGAGGCTACAAGAGGTCCCATGCAAGTCCAAAACCCAGCAGGGCAATCATTAAATCTAAAAGCTTCAAAATAATCTCCTTTGACTCTATGTCTCACATCCAGGCCATGCTGACACAAGGCGTGGGCACACAAGGTGTGGGTTCCCAAGGCCTTGGGCAGCTCTGCTTCTGTGGCTCTGCAGGGTATAGCCTCCACGGCTGCTTTCATGGGCTGACATTGAGTACCTGCTGCTTTTCCAGGCACATGGTGCAAAGTGTCAATGGATCTACCGTTCTGGGGTCTGCAGGACAGTGGCCCTCTTCTCACAGCTCCACTAGGCAGTGTTCCAGTGGGGACTCTGTATGGGGACTCCAAACCCATACAGAGGCTCTCCATGGGGGCCCTACCCCTGCAGCAGACTTCTGTATGGATATCTATGTATTTCCATACATCTTCTGAAATCTAGTTGGAGTCTCCCAAGCCTCAACTCTTGCACTCTATGCACTCACAGGCTTAATACCACGTGGAAACTGCCAAGGATTCTTACGACTTGCACCTTCTGAAGCAGTGCTCTGAGACATATCTGGGGCCCTTTTTGCCATGGAGTTGGAGGGGCTGGGATGTAGGGTACCATGTCCTGAGGCTGCACAGAGCAGTGGGGCTCTGAGCCTGGCCCACAAAACCATTTTACCTTCCTAGGCGTCTGGGCTTGTAATGGGATGGGCTACTTTGAAGGTTTCTCAAATGCCTAAAAGGCGTTTTCCTCATTGCCTTAGCTATTAACATTCAGCTACTCTTTACTTATGCAAATTTCTTCAGTTGGCTTGAACTTCTCTGAAAATGGGTTTTCCTTTTCTACCTCAGAGCCAGGCTGCAAATTTTCCAAACTTTTATGCTTTTCTTCTCTTTTTAAGTTCCAGTTTCAGGTCATTTCTTTCTTTATGCAAATGAGCATAGGCTTTTAGAATCAGCCATGTCACATCTTGAACATTTTGCTGCTTAAAAATTTCTTCTGCCAGGTACCTTAAATCATCTCTCTCAAGTTCAAATTTCCAGAGATCCCTAGAGCAGGGGCACAATGCTACCACTCTCTTTGCTAAAGCTTAGCAAGAGTAACCTTTACTCCAGTTCTCAGTAAGTTCCTCATATCAATCTGAGGCTACCTCACCCTGGACTTCATTGTCTATATCACTATCGGCATTTTGGTTACAACAATTTAACAAGTCTCTAGAAAGTTCCAAACTTTCCTTCATCTTCATGTTGTCTGAGCCCTCTAAACTTTTCCAGCTTCTGCCTGTTGCCCCATTTCAAAGTTGCTTCCACCTTTTCAGGTGTCTTCATAACAATGCCTCACTCCCAGTACCAATTTTTTATATTAGTCCATTCTCACATTGCTATAAAAAACTACCTGAGGCTGGGTTATATATAAAGAAAATAGGTTTAATTAACTCACAGTTGAACAGGTTGTATACAAGACATGGCTGGGAAGCCTCTCTAGACTCATATAGCCTTGAAAAATAGTCTGCATTCTGGATATAGTCTGGCACCTACTGGGGAGGAAATTTGGGGAGCAAAATGAAGCTGGAGCTCTTTCAAAGTTTCAGTCCCAAAGAAAATCCCCACTTGCAAGGTTTTCTATATTTTACCTATCTCAGAGCTCCGCCAATGCAAAAAAAATCTATTTCTTGGGTATGAGGTAAGGAGACAGGGGGTTGTTTGTTAAAGGCAAGTGATTTAACATCACAGCTATCTGAGCCAGCAGATAACAACAATTGAGCAAAAAACCTCAAAAGCTTAAAAGAAAAGCTGGGGCATTAGATATACACATAGGCTTTGGAAAGCTCCAATACATTCCTGGGAATTTAAAAGGCCATGTGCATGCTTGAGGCTTTGTTCATGTTCAGGAAAAACTTGAGAAGGCTCTAGGCTCTCTCACCACTGGTACTTTGAGGGTATACACAAATGAAGGCTAAGACAGTTACTAACTTCCTGGAGGAGTGTTAAAGTCATGCCCCAACATGCACATGCAGTCTTCTAGCAAAGACTGGGAGATTTCTTCATTACAGGCATGTAAGCAGATCTCTGTTCAATCAATAGCTGACCATTAAATTAATGAAACAGAGATGTCAGTGGCCACATGTGACAAAGAATATAGATTTATGAAATTAAATGTGTAAATTCAGAAAACTCAATAAGCAAACGGCAGCTACTACTATAAACAGAAACAACAAACCCTGAGAGAAAAAAATTATCTGATTTCCAAATTTTCCACACAGAATGTCTAATTTTCAACAAAATTTACAAAATATGCAAAAAACCAAGAAGGTAGGTATGATGCATACACATAGAAAATAATGAATAGAAACATCAGTTAACTCAGATGTTAGATTTACTGAACAAATAAATTAGTTGTTTTAATTATGTTCAACATAAAGGAAACAATGTCTATATAACTAAATGAGCATATGAGAATGGCATCTCATCAAATAGAAAATATCAATATAGAGATAGAAATTATAAAATTATAAAAAAGAACCACATAATTAAAAAAAAGAACTGAAAAGTACAATAACTAGGCCGGGCATGGTGGCTTATACCTGTAAACCCACAATGGGAGGCAGAGGTGGGCAGATCACCTGAGATCAGGAGTTTGAGACCAGCCTGGGCAACATGGTGAAACCCCATCTCTACTAAAAACACAAAAATTAGCTGGGCATGGTGGCATGCGCCTGTAATCCTAGCTACTCCGGAGGCTGAGATAGGAGAATCACTTGAACCCAGGAGGCAGATGTTGCAGTGAGCTGAGATTGCACCATTGCACTCCAGTCCTGCCTGGGCAACAAGAGTAACTCTGTCTCAAAAAAAAGAAAAAGAAAAGTACAATAACTAAAATGAAAATTTCACTAATGATGCCAAACAACAGATTTAACCAAGAAGAAAAAAAAATTGTTAAATGTGAAAACAGCTCAGTTGAGGTTACCACATCTGAGGAACAGAAAGAAAAAAGAACAAAGAAAAATGAATACAGCCTTAGATTTGTGTCAAATGTCATCAAATGTACCAATATATGCATAATAAAAGACTCAGAAGAAGAGGAGCAGAAAGGATATTTGATAAAACAATGGCTGAAAACTCCCCAAGCTGATGAAAAACCTTAATCCACACATCTAAGAAGTTTAACAGACTCCACTCAGAGACCCACACCTAGACAAATAAGCTGCTGAAAGACAAAGACAAAGAGATAATCTTGAAAGCAGCAAGTTAACTCATATGGCCCAATAAATTCTACTCCTAGACATATACTCAAGAGAAGTAAAAACATATGTTCATATGAAAAAACTTATACTTTAACACGGTCATTCTAGCCAAAAAATGCATAACCTCCACCTAATCTTGAAAAATCATTAGATAAGTTTGGAGTTATTCTATAAAATAATTGACCAGTACTCTTCAAAAGTGAAAACCAAGGAAAGACAGAGAAATTGTCAGACTGCAGACTAAGGACACACAAGCACTAAAGATAACAGAACATATTTTTTATTAGATTTCAGAATACAAAAAAGACACTGAGGAAAAAACTGGTCAAATGTGAACAAGGTCTGTAGTTTGGTTAAAAGGTTTTATCATTGTTAATTTCCCAGTTATGATCATTGTGCTATAATTATGTAAATATGTATGCACACTGGATTAAAGGTGTATGTGAACTCTGTATAACTTTTGTAATTTTTTTGTAAGTTTAAAATTCTTAAAAGGTAAAAAGAAGAATTGACATAGAAAAAGTTTAGAAGAGATCTATCAAAATAGTGAAGAGATGTTGCATGAGAAACTATATAAACCAATCAGAAATGTTTAGGTTGGAAAAAAGAACTGGGAGAGATATTCAAAAGGATTATCATGTGAAAAATATCACATTATTTTGCTTGCTTGCTATGAACCCAGCAAATGGATTTAAACCAAAATCTAAGAGATAGTTTCCTTTTCTACACAAAGAATTCTTGGGAGAAAGTGTGTGTTCTTTCTCATGGAAGAGTTCAAACATAAAGTGAAAGAATGTTTGTCAGCAATGCTGTGAAGGTTACTCAAGAATTACATGGCGATGGGATTAAAAGCTTGATAAAGTTCTCTTTATTCCAAGGTTCCACCTTCTGTGCAGAGGAGGATCCAGGAACTAAGGGAAGCCAAGAGAGATATAGCTCAAAACATTAGTTGGAGTTTTTCTCAGAGAGACAAAGCAGTAATCAGTAAAGCTGAGGTTGTTGCTTAGAGTGATAATACTGTGTATTAAGCGAACAGAACAAGCTATTAGCAGAATTGTATAATTAATTTCCATAAAAAGTCAGATATACTGAGCATGTTTAAAATAAAAATGTGAAGGAGCTAACAAGCCTTTGAATGAGAATTCGAATCATGATATGTTTTCAAGGATGTGTGGGAAAGTTTATTAAGGCAAGCTAGACATTTTCCAACTCTTAGATTCTATTATTCTAAGAAGACTTCATAAGGAAGGGTACTTTCAAGATTTTTTAATTTTAGGGTCTGAAGAGATAGAAAATGCTAGTCTAAGGTTGCTATTTTTATGTGGATCTATTTGTATTTCTGTATGTGTGTACATGTGCACCCATAAGCAGTAATATAGCCCTAACTGAGCAAATGCATGAAGAGATCTTGACATTTTTTTTCAAAGATGAATGGTAACTTTGTTCACTCCTCAGACAATAAGTAAGCGTGCTCTCTAATAAACACTTTTTTCATGATTCTCTTTTAAAGTAATTTAATGAAAATAAAGACTCTCAGATGATATCATATAGTACAATTACTTCTCCTTAGTTCTAATTTAGAATAGAAATTTATCCTCTATATTAATAACATTTCTTCTAATACAGCTTGCAAAATTAGATTGTTTTGAGATGATTTAGTAAAACTGGTAATTCAGTTCAGAAACAGGATAATTAAAGTAGGTTATAATAAAGTTTTTTCAGAGTATCTAAAGTAAAATATAATGCTGAAATACTAAAATGCCAAAATACTAAAAACTAGGCTGGGCGTGATGGCTCATGCCTGTAATCCTAGCACTTTGGGAGGGAGGAAAATTGCATGAGCCAGGAGTTTGTGAATAGCCTGGGTGACACAGCAAGACACTGTCTCTACGAATTAAAGACAAACACCAGAAAAGCTAAAGAACTGTAACCCATTTTAAAATTAAGTTATGAAGTTATGCAATCTTTTTCATTACAATCAAATTCTAAGCCTAGACAGAGAGAATTCACTTAAGCCTTTGCATATAGTCATTATTCAATAAGTTATTTGTTGATTTTTCTTAAGTTTGAATTCATATGAATTAGCAAGAATAAAAAGCAGACATTTGAAAGTACAAAACAATCTAACATCTTTATTGTGTCATTTTTACTTTTATGGATGTGTTGGGGTTGCTTAGAAGTAAGAATACTGAGATCAAAGTAAGTAATGTTTTCACTGTCCTCACTTCCATATGCCATGTCTTTGACACTCATTCCAATCACTCTATCAATATTCACATAACTGAGGTTCCAGATAAATGGCATATTCTCTGTTTAAGAACACTCCTCAGGACCACATTCTCTTTACTTTCACCCTGGGTCTTGACTCTTCCTATATTCTCTTTTCCCCTACACTTTGCATGATAAGGTCTCCTTTAACTTGTTTTCTTTACCTAAAGTAGCCAAGAATCTGTCTCAAGAAAAATCGATGACTACTTCCAAAGACATTCATTATAAAACTACTCAATATAAAACTACTTCCAGGTACACTCAATAGAGTTACTTCTGGTAACCAATAACAAACAGGGACAGATTTCATTTACTTTTGCCTTTGTTTTAGTTTAAGCACTGTTCAATTACAAAACAGAAAGGAAGTTAGAAGCATTTTTAGCACTAATTTCAAAAGTTGATTAATATATCCTGTAGAGGTCTCCAAACCCAGGGCAGTGGACTGGTACCTGCCCATGGCCTATTAGGAACTGGGCTGTACAGCAGGAGGTGAGCAGTGGGTGAGCCAGCATTACTGCCTGAGATCTGCCTTCTGTCAGATCAGTGGAGGCATCAGATAATCATAGAAGTGTGAATCATATTGTGGACTGTGCATGTGAGTGATCCCGGTTCAGCGCTCCTTATGGGAATCTAACTAATGCCTGATGATCTGAGGTGGAACAGTTTCATCCCCAAACCACTTCCCACCCCCATCCCCCATTTGTGAAAAAATTGTCCTCTACAAAAATGGACCCTGGTGCCAAAAAGGTTGGGGAACGCTGCTTTAGAAAACTTGGAAAGTGTAGGTGCCTCCTTCTATTAACTTGGAGTAGAATATGATTCCTCATAGATCCATAGGATCATCTGGTTTAGTGACGAAGCAACAATATTAAGTCTACGCTGGATTTTCTACTTTATAGAAAAAAGTACATTTAAAATTTTATAGGCACTTTTGGCTTTTATTCAAACCGGATTATTCAATTTAAATCTAGGTTGAAAAATACGTTTGCCTTAGTAAATTAGAATTTTATTTTTTATGCACATATAAGAAAGTTTCTCTCTTATAAGATTTGACATGCCTCATGTGGTATTTAAAATATTGAGATACTTAGCATTTGGTGACCTTAAATATATTAGATATTTTTACTAATCATATTGTTGTATGAAATCTTTATTGTATGTGTATATGTTATTGTGTAGAGAAAACATGAAAGTTTTTTCTAAAATCACATTTGTGTAAATTCACATTGGATTGTTAAGGCCCTCCTTTTTCTAGTTTAGATAGTTCCACTAAGGGATAAACTTACCAAACCCTTACATATAGTCTGTAAGTAATCACTGTTCTCCAGCTGAATTTCAAGTTACGTAGTTGGCATAAACAAGTATCTTCAATATATTATAATTAGTACAATCTTAGGATTTATGAAAGGTTATGAGTCTATATAAAAGGCTATATATAAGAGATAGTGTTTTAATCTGAAAACAGACACTTTACTAAGTTGATATTTAAGCTGCTTCGAGGAAGAATAGGGACTTTGTAGGCAGACAAATGAAAGAAGGGCATTTGAGATAGAAAAGATATATTCAGGCTGGGCGCGGTGGCTCACGCCTGTAATCCCAGCACTTTGGGAGGCCTAGGTGGGCGGATCACAAGGTCAAGAGATCAAGGCCATCCTGGCCAACATGGTGAAACCCCGTCTTACTAAAAGTACAAAAAAATTAGCTGGGCGTGGTGGCGCACGCCTGTAGTCCCAGCTACTCAGGAGGCTGAGGCAGGAGAATTGCTTGAACCTGGGAGGCGGAGGTTGCAGTGAGCCGACGTCACGCCACTGCACTCCAGCCTGGCACCTGGTGACCGAGTGAGACTGTCTCAAAAAAAAAAAAAAAAGGAAAATAAACATATATTCAAAGGTACCAAAATAAGAGATCACAGGAAACATCAAGGAAGACAAGGGAGGAGAGTGGGAAGAATGATTTGGTTCAGCAGTTTAGTGTCAAACCATGGATGACCTATCAAGCTATGATCTTGAAGGTAATGAAAGGCAACTGTTGGGTTTTAAGCATCAGAGTGATACGATAATTTGCATATTTCAGAATTTAATGAATAGATTATAAAATGAAGAAATTAGAGATGGGGCGCAAGTTAGGAGGCAACCCAACATACCAAAGAAGATAGAAGCTGAACTTGAGAGGGAGATGAAATAAGAGATGACGGTTGAAATGAGAAACTAGATTAAGAAGGCAACCATTTAGGAGTTAGGCTAGAAAATAATTTGTGATTATAAAATATTGCGTGTAAGGTGAAAGAAAGAGAAAGTAACTTGAGTTCACAGCCTATGTATGTGGGTGGATAGTGGACATTTCATAGAGAATGTGGGTCAAAGCATTTTAGGATATCAATTTTAAACATACTAAATAGGAAAGAGCTGTGTATTACTCTGGTAAAGATGTTTATAAAACATCTGAATATATAATATAGATATGGAGCTCAGAAAAGTGTTTTATAGGCTAGAGACACAACTTCAGGGGGTTATCATAGAAAGTGGCAAACCATAATAATAGATAACAATGCATAGAGAGAAAAGTAGGCCCAAGTCAGCACTTAGGAACACAAATATTTAAAGTGTTTTCACTGCTATTTACTATTACTGCTTTCCATAAAAATTTTAACCCTAGATTATATAAATTATTTGGCAAAATTTTTGTCTTTGGCTGTATTTAATCAGTAATACTTAACCAGCGTATTACTATTTAAAATGCAGATATGCACACTTTCTATAAAATCCATCTTAAAATACTGAACTATATTTAATGAAACAGCTTGTAGATGATTTATAATTCCATCTAGAATAATCAGAAAAAATAAAGTAAAATCAACCAAACAAAACCATTTGTTTGAAGGCACTGGAAAGTTGTTGAGGCAGCCATGATTTAAGAGGCCAAGCTTGTAAAGAAGACAAGCTGGTTGAAATCAGTGCTATATTCAGCATACCACTTTTCCCTCCAGGGTATCTGCCTATTAATACTTGGAGAAGAAAGACTGACTGAAAATTCAGGACTAGGAAAGATGCTGAGAGTCATGGAAGCCAGCGGAGCATCTGGTAATCTCAAAGAGCTAAGGAGACAAAAATTAGACTTCAGAGCTGGCAAGAAAGAGAACTTGAGAAAACGCATTCCAGAAAGAAGTGAACAAGATACTTGGAGATTTTCCCCTTGAGGCATTTAAAAAATTCTTAGCTCTTCCATAGGGGAAAGAGCATAGGAGACAAGCAAAATGCTACGAAGTAACCACTGCCCAACAGAGGAGCCATTAGCTCACACAACCATAAATCCTACCATGACCTCTAGAGAAATGGCATGTTTTAAAATGATGATATAGGTATACAATATTTAATATAAATAATGTATCAGTTTATATCCTTAAATTAAAATAGAATATTAAAGAAATAGAATATTTACAAGATAGAATGAATTCATATGGGAATGACTTAGGAATATTCTTTGTGAATTAAGGAGAAAAGTAACCTATAGTGCAATAGTTAGACACTCTGGTCTAATAATTCTTTAAGATTAAAATCAGGTAGCAGTAATTATAATGTATTTTTCACTTCACTTATAATTCACGTGGTCACAGAGAACATTTGGCAAAAGCTTAAGAAGGCAAATAGTTTCAGTAAGTTCATTTGGACGTTCTTTGATCATAGTTTATTTCTCCCTTTAAAAATCCTTTTAAAAGGATCAAGAGAGTTTTTTCTAATTAATATTACATTCATTGGGTTCATTTAGCAAGTCTGGATGGGTACACATGTAATGTGTTTTATTTCCTAAAACTAAGTAAGTCCTGTCTTGCCAGGGAGCTCATGAAAGGAATGGTCTGTCAGCCACCACAGCTTGCTTCATGGTTACTTTGCATGTCACAAAGAATGATGTAGAATTTTCTGAAATTAATCCTGGCAGCCCACGATTTAAATTAATGCAAGGGGTGGTAAAATGTAAAAAATCATAATATAATTCTGAGAAGATGCCATTGTTTCTTTTTAGAAGAATACAGCAATGCAGACTTGTGTATGCATAAAATACATTATAATATTATAATCAGTATGAAGGAGTCTTCTTAAATCTCAATAAAAAGAATTACAAAAATGTATATTATATATGTGTTGTGTTTGCATGTTTGTGTGTGTATATTGTGTGTTTGAGTGTGTGTTTTACATAGCTAGTCTCCATCTGAATGTGTTATGGGGTATGTGTCTGTGATTGCCTATCATGAAATACATTTGTATATATCAATAACGAGTATTTATTCAGTATATAATTGATCAGAAGCAATAATTCTATTAAAATGACTTCTGCTGATACACTTTAACTTTCAATATTTTTAATGTCTATTAACTAATTTTATCTTCATAATAACCTGTGAGATAATTATGTAATACTGTCTTCATAAGACGGTGAATAGGCTATTTTTTCTTATTTAGAATTTTACTTTTTCTCTTTCTTACACCAAAGGAGTTGTTTGAGCTTTATTAATGCAAAGTGTGTTTCCACCCCCTATATGCAGAGGTAATAAGAGGGTCTCAGTGGTCCTCAAAGCTACAAGATACCAGATTTAGGATTAAGTCATACACACACGTGTGTATGACTCTCCATTCATTGTGATATAGTCATTTGGTACATTTGATATTCAGGGATTTTATGGGTGATGGTGGCTGCTATCACCCTCTCTCACCAAAAACACACTGCTTAATGTGCCACACCCCAGATATTTTCAGTAATCCTTTATCAAAAATTTCACAATGCCCTGATTTTGCTAAATATTATTGTTTGCCTCAATCTAATAAACTAAATGCTAAGGTACAAATTACCATTAACTGTTTGATCCACCAACTCACTTGAGAAAACTGCATCTATCAAAGAAACTTGAGAGGCCACAGTTTCCTATTTAAAAGAGTAATTAATTAAATAGAGCTTCAAACAGTGTGGCAGGAAAGCAAAGGTCTTCCTGGTACTTAGCCAGTCACAGCTCTTATGTAACTGCTTCCACTGTCTACTAATAAACGTGCTTAGGTACATGAAAGCTAGGGCAATGTGTTATGTGGAGGTACTTACAGGTCACCATGAATGAGTCCATAGATCTGTGACATGCTCTGATGATAGATTCCTCTCAAAATAACTATGAGGAGAATCATCACAAAAGCTGGTAGTCCCCAGCTCAGAAGGAAGAACAGCAGATATCTCCTCTCTGTGTGCTCATCATTCATCACCAGCACGTACCAGAAATTCACAGACTAAAAAGAAAACAAGATAAAGTGAACAGGCTCTTCTTTAATGGCACAGAACACAAACTCATCTGGCTTAGGCAGTAAGTTACCGACCAACAAAGGGCAGTTGTTATTTACTTAATAATTAGTTTTGATTATTTTGTTGTTGTTAGTTCATATTCTTTCACACATTCAAGAAATTCGGGATACCTCAAAATTCTGGAAACACAGGGAAATATTTAGTTGATTTATTGTATTTTTATTTGCCTTAATTTGCTCTGATTTACTCTCAGTTACAATCTTCTATGATTGTTTTATAAATGTGTCTTTGAAGAAACAGACACTGATATGCAAACCTACTTCCCATAAGAGCTTTCAGGTGATAATGATGTAAAGAGCTCTATATTTTGAAACTTATTGGCCAGTTTTATTTTTTGAGGGCCTATCACATGGCAGGGCCAGATAATGTTTAGTGGGGAAATAATGGTGAAGATAATCTTGGTCTCAGTGTCCAGTACAAGACATAGACAAATAAACAGAAAATGATTGCACAGAGAGAAGGTACTATAGTGGGGTTTGTTTTGTGGTCCCTGTGTCTCAGTTTATATCTCACCCTTTTGTTCATTCATATGACAAATATTTATTGAGTGCTTACTAAATTTCACAGACTAGTGTAGGCACTGGGGATACAGCAGTGAAAGAGATGGGGTGGTATTTACTTTCTTGAATCTTAGTTTCCAAATAAGTGGGCAATAAATAAGGGCAATATTTCCTTATATTATATCACATCTTTATCTGTTACTTCTAATTGAGATAAAACATATAAACAGGCTAAGTATGTAGCGAGTGGGGGGGATGAAGGGATGAGGGGACGCGTTAAACAGAGTAAGAAAACTGAGGCCTATAAATATGTTGTTGGCTCCAAATCCCACCCCTAACTTGTATCTAAGTCTTCTAGTGTCTTCTTTCCATGAGGAATGCTTATATTTAATTATCATTTAGTACACTAACAATATTGAATGTCATGCCATACATATTTCAAACAGCAATATCTATTACCTGGATAAATCTTCCTTCTCATTTTTGTATGGTGGAAAGAGTATGAGTATAAATGAATTATGTATTATATCTATATAATTATATCTCTATATACTTCATTCATACTCATGAACGTTATACTTTAAGTGGATAATCTTGGGCAAGTGACATTTTCAGAACCTCAGTTTCATGTGTACAAGGTTACTATAAAGATTAAATGAGATATTATGTGTAAAGTGCTGAGCACATATATAGTCAATGCTGGAAAATGTGACTGCCTCTCTTAAATCTCCTATTAGGAGGTCGGACAGTGTGAAAGACAAAAGATAAATACTTTTCTATTTGAAAAATAAGCATTCCTAACATTTGTGGGAAGGCTTTCAGATGTTTTATTTACTGAGGCTTCTGAGTAAGATTCTATCTTTACCAAATTAGCCTTGAGGGATTAGTATTAGGCTAAACCAGGGAAGGATAAGAATGTTTGTTTACTTAGAGATTTGTGTCTCTGAATTTTATTTCCTGCTAGCACTCCATATCTTTATGTACATTTGCTTATATCTGTAATTATGAAGCACGATTTGAGTTGTTGCTCAAGTAAATTTGTTCCAACTCATTTTTAAAAATTATTAGATCTAACATTTTGTTTTTCTTCTTTCTATAATTAGTATAGGGATCTGGACTCAAATAAGTGGGGTTGTGTCAAGTGTTGTCGCTGAAGTAATCAATACTGCCTGTTAAAGAATGAAAATTCATACAAAGCAAGGGTCATTGATTAATCCATCTTCTAAACAAAAGTACTAATTATTTATGTTGGGTAGATACTTGTGTGCATCCACGAACATGATAACTCAATGGGGTACAGTAGGTGGATGAGTCAAGGAGGAGGGTACAAATTGGTAAACGACTCTAAGTTGATTCATCATGATAAAGATTGAGACATTTTCAAAATGTCTGCTTTTATACAGATGGACATTAGTTCCATCAGTTTGAACCACTCAACCTTTCAGCAGCTGTCTGACCTTGACCACAGGCTCAGATAAGACTGAGACAAATGGAATTGTTAGATTTATACATGCAGTGCTTCTGTCCCAAAGAGCTCAAGGCACAGTGTGGCTGAATTATTGAATACTTGGTTAAGCAAAACAAGCTTCAAATATCATGAACTTTTGTGAATTATAAATAAAAAATATTTAAATTTCTTCTTAAAAGAATATAATCACTGAAATATACTCTAAGAGAAGTATTTCCTGTAACATATCATTTTTAAAGCTATGGACTAGAAATACTAGAATGTTATGCAACAACATTTAATTATTCTAGAAACAATACATGGCCCACACATAAGATTTGTGTTGGCTAGCTCACTACAAGTTTGACTTGAATTTTATTTTAATGTAGTGTGGTAGGCACTTTTTGGTCACATGCCTTGCTCATGAGCACCCTTTTTCCAAACCCTGCCCCTCGAACCCTCCTTCTACCACATGTAGAGCGGGCTCAGTGTGCTCGGTGTACTTCCTGACGCTGCTCCCCCGGGCACAGCTGATTTGATCAGGGGAGAAGCCTGGCCCAGCCTGAGCCAATCGTCTCTACATGGAATTCCTTGATGTTCCAAGGCAGTCTAAGCTGGTCCACTGAAGTAAGAGGACACAGAAAGGGGGCCGCTATGAGCACAGTGAAGCAGAGGTCTGCTAGTAGAGAAGAATGGACAAAGCCTTCCATTCTTGCTCACAGTCCCTTGTGAGGTCCAACTGTAGGTACAGTTCTTAGGTTCAATGAGTTATCCAATATGTCTTTACAATTTCATTGTTTGTTTACATTAGCTCAACTTAGTTAACGTAGTTTTTCTTTCTTCTTCTGCCAAAAACTTCAGTGAGATATATTAATGTATTGCTTTCCCAAAGTAGTGGGGTTAAAATCTCCAGTTACTACCATTTTTTTTTTTTTTAAAAAAACCAAAAGAAGACGGTGGAGCATTTGACTACACATACAGTATGTTCTCACTTAACATTGTCAATAGGTTCTTGGAAACTGCAACTTTAAGTAAAAGAAAGTATTATGAAACCAATGTTAACATAGATTAAATGATATAGACAAGAGTTACGTTCCTTTAGCATGTTTCTGGTCACAAAACAATGACCAATCTTCTAAGTAAAGACCTAAATACTTCTCGTATTAAACACTGAAATAAGCGTGACCTATACATATCTTTAAGAAAGATTGATAAAAATTAATGCGATGATTATTTTTTAAAAATTATCATTTTTTAGAGAAAGAGTCTTGCTCTGTCACCCAGGCTGAAGTGCTGCAGTGGCATGATCATAGCTCACTGCAGCCTTGAAGTCCTGGGCTCAAGCAATCCTCCCACCTCAGCCTCTCGAGTAGTAATTATTTTACCCAGGTTTTGGTGAATCAATGAGTGGTAGTGGTTGTCGTGATGGTGGGTTAAATCAAGGAATAAATATTTGCAAAGTGAAATTTAATAACTCTAAACATTAGTATATTAGAACTACCATCTTCTTATTTTCATTGTTGCTTATCAGGAAAGGATGGTGTACTCCTGAATCCTCACACGTCTCACGATTACCAGCATGTCGTGATCACCTAGGGACTGTACTTGGAAGTACTTAATTAAAAGCCCATTTTAATAAATGTAAAGAAAACTATGTAATGCTATTTTTGAAAATTCCCTATTACAAACAGAATCTATATAAATACAGAAAGGGAAGATTTACAAAGGACTCCTCCAAAAGTAAAGCTCCAAATAAATAATAAATATATTTTTTTAAAAAATCTGCAAAATTCAAAAAAACACAATGCTTAGTAACTTGATTTGGGTCTGTGACATGTTTGGCATACATAAACTGCTTTTGGCCACTATCACTTGGCTTCTCTGAGTTTTAGTTTCCTCCTATGGTAAAAGGAGAGGTTAAACTTTTAGTTATTAATAATTTCCTAACACTTTGTGATTGATTACTGTGGAAATGACAATTCTTAAGTAAAAAGACTAATGGCATGGATGTATACAGACAATGATTTCAGCCACACACAGATTTTACAGATTATCTTGCCATATCCTTTTATGATGAAACTGTGGCAATGAAAGAACAGCATAGCTTTTTCATCTTCTGGTTAGCTACAGAACTAGGAGTAGAACATAACTCCAAACTGCCTTGTAAAGACTGATTATATTTAAGATTTATTTCTGTAGAAATTGACACAAATAGGCTGGGCACAGTGGCTAACACCTGCAATCCCAGTACTTTGGGAGGCCGAGGTGGGCAGATTGCTTGAGCCCAGGAGTTCCAGATCAGGCTGGGCAACATGGGGAAACCCCGTCTCTGCAAAAAATACAAAGAATTAGTCAGGCATGATGATGCATGCCTGTAGTCCCAGCTACTCAGGAGGATGAGGCAGGAGGATTGCTTGAGCTTAGGAGGCAGCAGTTGCAATGAGCTGAGATGGCACCACTGAACTCCAGAACAGAATAAGATCCTATCTCAAAGAGAAAAAAAGAAAAGAAATTGACATAAATATTGACAATATTATTATTTACATGAGAGCTTCTCGTCCTCATTTCTTCCTCCACTCACTTTATATGCCAGTGGAGATATGTTTTACTTGTAGAAGTAAAACGATAGCCTGTTTTGTATCTTCATTTCTTTCCCAAGACTTAGGGAAAGCTTATAAAGGCTTATCAGAATATAAATACCTAAAACAATTGTGAACTGTGGAAGATTAATTTTTCTTTACCTTGTAGTACCTAGTGATATGTTTTGCATGTAATTTTAATTGAGAAATATGAAATAAATGAAGATGTACACAATTTGTTTTCAGTATTTAAAACATTTTATTGACTTCAACAATAATTTTATAATTTGGTTTAATATTTGGTTTAGTTTCCCATAAATATATATATACACCACCTTGTTCAAAAAATAATTTAAATGTTTTAAAATTTTTAATTAGAATGTGTACATAATAGGAATATATTTATGGGGTAGGTGTGATATTTTGATACAGGCATACAATCTTGTAATAATCAAATCAGGGTAACTGGGGTATCCATCACCTCAAGCAGTTATTATTTCTTTGCATTTGAAACATTCTAATTCCACTCTTTTCATTATTTAAAAATACACAATAAATTTTTGTTGAGCACAATCACCCTATTGTGCTATCAAATACTAGCTCTTATTCATCCTAACTATATTTTTGTACCCACTAACCATCACCTCCAGAAAGAATTTTAGGAAGACTCCATAATTTTAGTTGATTTGGCTAGACTCCTAACGAAGGATAAAAGTTAACTGGTGAAAAGTGAAAAACATTGAAGGTAATAGTTTAACAGAGGAAGAATTAAACAAATATTTATTAATTGGTTAATAAATATAGACCAAACATAAAGCTATATATCATTTAATCAAGACTTCTCTCCTAGGTTTTACTATGCTGTTTACATCAGAGGAAACAGCATGGGAGAAGTATATTTCTCAGAATTAGTGATTCAGGTTATTGGAATTTAAACTGATTCTGTGTAAGATGAAAACAACCAATTGAAATACCCAGATATAATTTAGGTCAAATATAGATAGTAATAAACTAAAAGCCTGTGTCTAGAAGCTTATTTACTTGCATTCCTACACAAACCTATTTATTTTTATAATAACACTTTCCCTACTATTTTTCCCAGTGTCCAAATAGGAAAACTGAAGACACACCTTGTTAAGTGTTTTGACTGTCATAGGCCATAATTAGGCTTTCCCATGTTCCATAAACATACATTCATTAGCTTATTCATATATATTCATATAATGCATATTAGCATATGAGTAAAATATAAAGGAGAAATCCCTTTTATTTTAAAGTTAAAAATAGGCTATTTGAACTCCATAATTCATGGTATATGAAATAAAGATTGGTATCCTGACTGTTGTTTAATATTTGATTAATAATTGTGTCACCAGAATCCTTGAACTGACCTATAGCATCAAGTTTAGTCAGAGATCACACATGCTATTAATTCTGTCTATTACCATATGCTCTTAATCATTCATTTCAGATGAGAGTCTAAGAAATGTTATCTCTAGTCCTTGTCCCAGTTCTCCTCCCTCTTTCTTAACATTTATTGCATGAAATAAATTGCAATAGTCCGTTTTCAGGACTGGAGAATTCAGTATTTTCTGGGTATGTCATTTTTATCTTGGTGATTACCAGTCTGTTGTCCTTAATACCTTTGATGTTCCCCCAAATTAAATCAATGATGAAGGAGAAACAAGACTAATTTTAGCATTTCCCTTCCTGTTTTGCTATGGTTGGGTACTAAGTAGCCTTTCTACCAAGGAATAAATAACGTGCATTTTCTTGTTCATAGCCTGGTTATATTGAGAAATTAAGGCACAAGATGTGAATGCTCAAGTACAATTGTAGAATGACTTCTAACCTTATTCTACCTTTAAAAAAATATGTTCTTCAATTAAGCTTTAGTTTCAAAAGAAAAGATATTTCAAATTAAGCTGTGACTCTAGGCATGAGATGAACAGACTACAAGAATAATGCAAGGTTTGGATATTTTTCATAATTGATGCCGATTGTAATACAATCATTTAATTTGGTGACAGGAAGTGATCATAAAACTTGTCCAAATGAATATACAGGCAAAAATTATGTGTCTATTTACCTATATCATATACGAATATCTCAAATACTTTACTTGCAATTTATGTACCTCATGATTTTACATGTTTCATGTAGACATGAATAGTAAAGGCATAAATCCTAGGAATTTATTCTATGGATATGGTCCAAGTAAACAAATATTCAGAGTGCAAGGATGTTCAAGGACACATTGTTTACTACAGCAAAAATTAACACAATAACCAAAAAATAATGTAATTTTATCAACTGGAGGCCAGAAAAATGAATTATGTAATAACTATATTATAGAATAGGAAAAAGGTATATCATGCATGGTAAACTTAAAGATGTCCATATATATACACACATACATACCTATACACATAACACAAATATACACTATATGTAAATATACACTATATTTAAATAGATACACTATATATATACACACACTATATATAAATGTATGTTCACTATGCATATACAAGAACACATGTGTGTTTATTTATATATTTATAACTATTTGTCTATGCATGGAATATTTATGGAGAGATACACAGGAAATTGGTATTGACATTAGACAAAAGAATGGAGACTGCAAGAAATAGAAAAGAATGTATTTTTTATTTTATATTTATCTGTAGTATTCAATTCTGTTTTGTACCATTAGTATATGCTATCTCAAAAATGAACAAATCAGAACAGAAGGAAAAATAGAACAAGTAGCAAAACAGAATAAAGATACTTCATGATTTTAAATTCTCACAGCCAATTTTTTTTTAAAGTAGACACAACCCTGCCTTCTTAAGGAAGTGAGAAATGATTTCAGTAGTTCCATGGAGTGATCTTACATGACAAGCGAACAGAAGGATAATTTGATATCTGTGGCCAAAAATGGAGTTTATGAATTGTTTCCTTTTAAAAAATAAGCAAAATAATTTGTTACTGCATCCTTGTCTTGCACTGTATGACTTCTCTGTCAAAGAAGAGGGAATCCTGGAGCAGAAAATCAAACACCGCATGTTCTCACTCATGTTCTCACTCATGAGAACACATGGACACGGGGAGGGGAGCACTACACACTGGGGTCTATTGGGGGGAAATGGAGGAGGTACAGTGGGGGGTGGGGAGTTGGGGAGAGATAGCATGGGGAGAAATGCCAGATATAGGTGAAGGGGAGGAAGGCAGCAAATCACACTGCCATGTGTGTACCTATGCAACTATCTTGCATGTTCTTCAAATGTACCCCCAAACCTAAAATGCAATTAAAAAAAAAGAGAAAAAAAAATAGGAGGGAAGCCTGGAGAAACAGTGGCAAGGCTGTTATTTATGGAGCCTGCTATGAGCCATGCATCTACTTTAATAAGAGGTCAAAGGTTCCCCAGCTTGCTAAAGCTTTGCAGCTAGTTAGTGTCCAGACTCAAAATCAGACCTCTTTCCACTACATGAAGCTTATTCTCTTCCATTTAAAACAACATATAAATTATATTGGAAAAGCAGAATATGCAAGATGTTTTTAAATGTATGAAATTTTAGCCACAACATATTATCTTTTATATATATATATATATATATAGTACTTTAGGTTCTGGGGTACATGTGTAGATCATGCAGGATTGTTGCATAGGTACATACATAGCAATGTGGTTTGCCTCCATCCCCCTGTCACCTATATCTGGCATTTCTCTCCATGTTATCCCTTCCCAACCTCCCTACCCCCTGCTGTCCCTCCCCTAGTCCCCCACAACAGACCCCAGTGTGTGATGCTCCCCTCCATGTCCATGTGTTATCATTGTTCAACACCTGCCTATGAGTGAGAACATGTGGTGTTTGATTTTCTGTTCTTGTGTCAGTTTGCTGAGAATGGTTTCCAGATTCATCCATGTCCCTATAAAGGACACAAACTCAACTTTTTTTATGGCTGCGTAGTAGTCCATGGCGTATATGTGCCACATTTTCCTTGTCCAGTCTATCATGGATGGACGTTTGGGTTGGTTCCATGTCTTTGCTATTGTAAACAGTGCCACAATGAACATACATGTGCATGTGTCTTTATAATAGAACGACTTACAGTCCTTTGGATATATCCCCAGTAATAGGATTGCTGGGTCAAATGGAATTTTCTATTTCTAGGTCCTTGAGGAATCACCACTGTCTTCCACAATGGTTGAACTAGTTTACACTCCCACCAACAGTGTAAAAGTGTTCCTATTTCTCCACATCCTCTCCAGCATCTTTTGTCTCCAGATTTTTTAATGATCACCCTTCTAACTGGCATAAGATGGTATCTCAATGTGGTTTTGATTTGCATTTAACATATTAACAAATAATATTGGTAAATGTGTACAGAGTACGCAGTCTGTACAATGGTATCCCAGACACCATTTCAAGCTCATTCTATATGTTAACTCATTTTATCTTTTCACAGTTTGTAAAGAGAGGTACTGTTATTACAGCTTAAGTTTTCAAATAAGAAACTATGCTCAGAGAGTTTATGTAACTTGTTTACCAATAAAACTTATCCTAATATTCTAAAATACAATCTAACTTTACCATAAGGTACTGAAAGCATAGGATATAAAAGTAAAATAATCTTCAAGATAAAGTCATTTAAATGTATTTATTCTAAGACTGAAGATATGATGCAGATAAAAATAAACATGAACAATTCTGACATGTTTAGCCCCATAATTACGAATTAATGATTAATGTATTGTCATTATAAGCTATGCACAGTCATATGTAGTGTCACATTCTCTCCTATGTTACTAAAAAAAAATATGAAGTAGAGTCATTAAAGTAAAAAATTATCCCAATTCAACGAATAGAATTGAACTAATAACAGTCTAACCTTCTATACAATGTTTTTTAAATGGATTTTAGAAAAAAACAGATTTTAGCAGTCACTATTTTATAAATGGGAAAATGTAGGTTGGTGCAGTGACAACCTCTGATCATAAAATAATTCATTAAAAGTAATCTAACTAGAATTCAGAACTTATTGACTTTGTCCCTTGTGGTCACACCACAAACCATGAAAAATGTGTGGTGTACCATCTGAAATACATTAAACTTCACTGGTACTTTAAATAGTTTCCCTAAGCCATTCACTATTCAGAAATCTAACCGGTCTACTAAATGTGAATCAGCCACAATCATATTTACCTAACTCGAAGAAGAGATGTAGAATACACCAATCTTCATGAACTTGGGTGAAATCTTATATATGATTTTGTCTAATGCTCCCTGAAAGCAGGAAATCCATCTAAAACATGTTTGAAAGTTGGTCTTTTCCCTCTCAATATATTTCAGTGATTGAATTCACTCTACTTTTGGAAAAGTCTTTTCAACTTTGAGAGTTTTACTGGCTATGAAAATTCCTAACCTGAATCAAAAATTTCCTTCCCTACTTTTTGACCCATTTGCTCTGGTTCTGCCAAATGGAGCTACACAGTCCACCCTTTCCTGTAGTAGCCTTTTCGGTATTTGTAGACAGCCATCACACCTTCCTAAATTCTTTCCAGGTTAGTTATGTCCAGCTGCCTCAAAGTTTCTTAGATTGGTTGTTTTCCAACTTCTCATTGGATATTTAATGTTCCTGCTGAAACATGACCCATGAGAGTGGTTGCTGGGTCCCAAAATAGTCTGAATTTTATAGATTACAGTGTAAACCATGTCTGCTTCCATACCGCTATCAATGCAACCTAGGTGTGTGTTGTTTTTGTAGTTACCGTAGCTACTATTGTTAAGTGTTCTGGTCAGCTATTTGACTGCTGTTGAGTTTATGTTAAATTATAATTTTGGGTAATTTACATTAACTTCCATCAGATGATGTCTCTTTCACTCTAGTTTTTAACTTATCACAGTACAGTTTCTCTTTATTGGCTCTACCTGTAATCTTAATGCAGGTAGCTCTGTTGCAGCTGTCCTTTTAGTTCTGTATCACGTGCATAGCTGATAAGCAATTTCCTGTGTTTTCATCCAAGTCATGAATCAAAAATTCTGAATAGGTCAGGGACATGGACCAAGACCTTCAGCATAGCACTGGGGACCTCAATCCAGACAGATAGATAACAACATGAATAGGGCACATTTTGAAAAGTTTAATTAAGATAAACTCTTAAAGAATTTGACAATCAGAAAATCTTGCAAATGTTATTCTAATTTCAGCAGATATGTAAGTTTTATGTTATATGGTTTAAATTTACTTTTACTTGTAAATTTTTTTGGGGGGGGAGCTTGAAAACACCATAAATTTTCCATGACTAGAACTGCTCCAAGAACTGTATAATATTAATAATAATTCTATGAGTTAGGAATTATTATCCCTATATGAGGATTTAGAACCAAATATTGGAGAGAGTTAATAGCTTGACTAAGGTTACACAGATAGTGGAAAGGTGGAATTCAAGCCCAGATCCAGGGTGCCACTTGTTTCAACTAGTTCTATTAGTTAAGTAGCTCAGTTCTCTTCTTCAGCCCCCACTATCATATCATACTGGAGAAAACAACAACACTTCCTTGAGCCTGTGTCGTATTCTCTCATAATATCACCACCTCACTTTCTTCCTCCTTTTATCATTATTTCACTGTTGCTACATAATCAAGTCCCACAACCTTCTTCTTTAACAAGATAAAAGAATATGCAAGGGCCTGAATGCATCTGTCTTCATAAAATAGTTCACATGCATACTCGGAAACACTGTGTTACATGAAAATCTTAACAATACCATTACGTAGAATGCATTATCAAAGGCAGCATTTCAGTTGAGCCATTTAATTAGTGATATATACTGCGTCCTCCTCTCACTTTGGCCTCTTTATCAACCAAATCAGCATAGAATAATGGAGAGAATTTGGGATTTTAGTATGAAAAGGAGAATTGAAATTTCTCCCCCAACATTTACTAGCTCCTCGGGTGAGTATGCTAGGACTCTGCTGGTCTCACTCTATACCTTCTCCTCAAGTAATCACTTCCAAACCAATGGCTCCATTTTCCAACTCTAAGCCAATAACTTCCCCAGACATTTCTAAAGTGCAGGCCTCTCTTCTGAGCTTTAGCTTCATGTATCCCCCTTTCCTAAAAGTTCCCACTGGAAGTCTCATAGGCGCTTCACATTCAGCATGTCCCAAACGAGACTCAAGAGCTCTTCCCCATTGTCCAGTGTTCATAACTTCAGCTACCGCTACCCACCACATACACAGGCCAGAAATTTGGGAAGCATCCTGGGTTCCACCTTCTGCATTCCTCAGAACCAAGCTCCACATCCTATAGTTCTCATTTTAATAAATCTCCAAAGCAGTCTACTTCCCTTTGCTTCTACTGCTACCTCTCTAGTTCACGCTACCATGATTTCCCTGTGGCTACAGCTAAATCTGCTTAATAGGTTCTCCTAGACACTCTTTCCTGTCTTGAATTCACTACAAACAAGACACTAAAAAATCTAAATTTTATCATGTCACTCCTTGGCTTAAAATCATTCTGTTACTTTTTCCAGAAAAAATGTTCGAATTTCCTACTGTGCTTTATAGGACTCACATTGCAGACCTCATCTCTAACCACTCCCGTGTTTCCAATCCTACTAGATTTCCATAATTTCTTCAAACTCACAATGCTCTCTAATGTTGTACAGCTTACAGGGTGTATTTTTTGTTTGTTTGTTTGCATTTATATCCTGAGAATGCACTGATGGATATATGGAATTACTTCGACTTCAGTACAGAGTAGCAGATATTAAGACCACTCCACCCAGATTCATTAAAAGATGAAAGGGGCGGGGAGAGGGAATGAGGTACCAACCTGAATGAGCATCCAGCTAAACTGGCAAAGATACAGGTAATGTGTGACAGCAGCCATAGCTGAGCAGCTCTCCTCGCTGAGTTGGGGACTTGTATATGCAGACGCCAGAAACAGAATCTGTAAGAAACAGATACTTCTATTTTTAAAATATGCTAAAATTGATGAAGAATATTAAGAAAGTAAACGGCTTTCTTATCTAAATCTATGACTCAGCGATTCAACGGGAAAGTAAGTTGACCTGTTGCCCAAACTGATACAACTAAGAGTCATTCTAAAAATGGCAATATATGGATTTTTATATTTCTAAGAAATAATGAATGATATGAAATTATGCTACATGTTGCTCTAGGCTCTCGAAAAAATTCTCAAAGTAAATCTGTTCTTATTGCCAGACAAAAATCCCATGAAATACATTTATTTTAGCTAAGTAGAAAATAGTGGAAATACCACTCTTTGTATAAATCAAAGCTAATGGGAGAGAAAAGAAAGAGTAATAAAATCTTTGACTTTACCAACACCTGCAGCCTCTTGCCAGGAAGTAACATAGATAACAAAACAGACTTAAAATGAGTTTAAAAAATTCAAATTCTATGATTATCCTAATCTTTGGATTTTTATTTCGAGTGTCTTTGAGCCTTTGTTCAAAAGTCACAAGGAGGCCTCTCTTGACCACAGTATTTAAAATTGCACCCTGCTTTTTAATTTCCTTCTCACACACATACTTCCGCTAACTCTACTTTCTCTCTCTCTCTGTCTGTCTCTCTCTCTCTCTCTCTCTTTCTATTTTTTAAACGAGCACACATCACCTTCTAACATGCTCTGTAATTTTTTTTTTTGGGCTGTTAGTCTTACCCCCTAAAACATAATCCCTGCAAAGACAGGATTGTTGACTGTTTTACTCACTAATGTATGACTGTTTTACTCACTAATGTAACCCAGGCACCTAGCACATGGCAGGTACTCAGTAATACTTGCTGAGTAAATGAGCAAATTAAGTGAAAGACTGTGATTTCTATCCTTTTGTGTTTTCTCCAATAAATGACTACCATGTCAAATATTGCAATGATGAGTGTAGATGGCAGGAGAAAACTTGGAGCAATAATATTGTCCTATAAATTCTCAGTGAATAAACTCTGGCTCTCCCTTACAGACAGGAATCAACTTTTTGACTATACTTTCAGGGGCTACCACTGTGCCTGGAATATAGAGGTGATCCATAAACGTTTATTATTAAAAGAATGAATGATTTATTCCAAAAGGACAGAGGAGAAAATGAATTCACTTATGCCTTAAAACCTCTCAACTTCCAAAAAGAAAACATGAATGCCTTTAATACCATTTGACTTTATTTAAAAAAATAAATAATATGCTCAAAAACAAATAAGACCATGGGACAAAAAGTTGTTTAAATTTCAAGTGAAATATACACCTCCCAATCCTCTTGTTATCAAGGACACGTCCCTCAACTCCCCTTGAAAATTTCTGCTCAAGTGTATTGGTAGGGCAGCATCCCTGTGGTAAATTTGCTAGGATCTTCAGTGACACTTTGTATGTTCCCAGCATCTCAATTTCACAATGGAAGATGCACCTTAACCTTATTCTTCAGTCAACTGCATAAAGCCCAACATGCTAATTAAAAATTAATCTATTATTAATAATTATAAATTACCAATAATATAATTGATATTAACTGTAAATTAATCTGCAATATGTATCTCATGTCATGCTGAAGTGACTCTTTCTTCTCACAAATTATTCATTGAGTACCTTCTGTACCTGATCAAATACAGAATGAAAATATTCTTTTTTTTTAAGCTATGGACACTGAACAAGTCATTTTCTCCTTATAATTCCATCATCAATAATAGAAGGAAGTTGGAAAAAAATCAACTCTAAAATCCCTTTCTACTCCAGGACTCCAGAATAATTTTTAAAATGAGAAGTACCTTGATTCAACTTTCTTTCTTTCTTTCTTTTTTTTTTTTTGAGACAGAGTTTCACTCTTGTTACCCAGGCTAAAGTGCAATGGTGTGATCTCAGCTCATCGCAACCTCCGCCCCCTGAGTTCAAGCAATTCTCCTGCCTCAGCCTCCCAAGTAGCTGGGACTACAGGTGCACACCACCATGCCCAGCTAATTTTTGTATTTTTAGTAGAGACAGGGTTTCACCATGTTGACCAGGATGGTCTCGATCTCTTGACCTCGTGATCCACCCGCCTTGGCCTCCCAAAGTGCTGGGATTATAGGCGTGAGCCACCCGCGCCCGGCCTTGATTCAACTTTCTATTTACTTAGCCCTGGATTTGGTACATTTGTAAAACACACTATTAAAAATGATGCATGCCAGCATTTAAAGCAGAAAATAGAAATTTATGTAACATTATTTTCTGGCAATCTGGTACAAATAAGTTCCCTTAAACAATTAAGCCCACAGGCCGGGCGCGGTGGCTCAAGTTTGTAATCCCAGCACTTTGGGAGGAAGAGGCGGGTGGATCACGAGGTCAAGAGATCGAGACCATCCTGGTCAACATGGTGAAACCCCGTCTCTACTAAAAATACAAAACATTAGCTGGGCATGGTGGCGCGTGCCTGTAATCCCAGCTACTGAGGAGGTTGAGGCAGGAGAATTGCCTGAACCCAGGAGGCGGAGGTTGCGGTGAGCCGAGATCGCGCCATTGCACCAGCCTGGGTAACAAGAGTGAAACTCCGTCTCAAAAAAAAAAAAAAAAAAAATTAAGCCCACAAATTCACCTTTCTAGAACACACCACCATATAGCTTTTGAATTATTAGAGACTATGCTTAGATTTCCCTTGACTTTATTGTCTAACTTTATCATTTATTCTGACCTTTATTATAGGTCATAAACTAAACCTTCCTAAATTCCACAATTATTCCTTGAACACCTTCTATGTACTAAGCACTGGAACTATGACTTAAGATTATGGTATGGTTTAGCCAAAAAACAAAACAAAACAAACAAACCAAAAAACAGACAAAAAGAAAAACCAAAAAGATTAAAAAAAATCATTTTAACATTTCAAGTTCTGTCTTTTTACAAAGGTGCATCTATTTCCATAAAGTCTTTATAAATGTACTTAACAATAAATTCAAGCTTATCTAATTCAGATTCTATTATATGGATTGTGTTGAAGTTTACTTGGTAGTTTTGGTCTAATCAACATAAATAGGGCGTTATGTAATAAAACAGTGTAATCCAATTTATAATTGAATATGTTTAGCTTTAAGCATTCTATGAAACTATTTATAAGTATATGCTAACTTTTATAATTCTTTTCTTTTTCAGTATGTTTTCTTTGAAGCAACTAAATCAGTATAGGTTCTTGTTTAAAACTGTATTTACTTTTCAGAATGGTTTTAACAATCAAAATTCTATTCTTAAGGTATGATTTCATATTTTATTATATTCTGATCTCCTTTTCTAAATTATAAGATCAGTTACAAATCTACTTTTGTAAACCATGCAGGTTGTTCCAGATTATTATCTAAATTATGGGAACTGCTTCTGTCTGTACAGGAGATTAGTCAGCAAGAGGAGGCTGTGCTGTCACAATGCACATTGCTATAAAAGGGATGTGCAAAGAATACTTGGAGAACTAGGTATTATATGTGACCAGGCCTACTCAACATTTCATTAACTTAATTTAAGATAGAAATAAAATGAAATCAAGTAAACAAAATAAATAAAATTTCCCAGCATAGTTAGCTGTCTCTTTTTTAAGGATACATAACCTAAAAATAGATGGAGTTTCATCATTGTTTTTTTATTGAAACACAGAGATTACTAGAAAAAAAGGTTATGTTCACAGTCAGTTCTCTGAAAGCATTAAGTGGAACATGATAACAGAAAAAAAGCAATTTTTCAAAGGTTCTAAGTTGTTCTGATTTATTCAGTATGAATGAATGCTTAATTATCCACTATCCATAAAGTATTGTGCTAGGCAAGAGGAAGTATCTGAAGGCAGAAAACTGCTGTATACCAGCATGGTGCTACATATTTTATCTTGTTCTTTTGTGTATAACTCACATATTAGTGACGTGAAGCCATTATGGTTTTTATCCCAATTAAATAAATAACAAAGGAAGAACTATGGGATAATTAACATGTTAAAAGGTCCTTAAACAAGTTTTAAAGTTAAATTGGGATTCAAATTCTGGCATCCTGATTTGCAGAACTAGCATTCTTTCTTATACACCAGGCCACTGCCTACAAAGCTAAATCAAGCACAGTCCCCTCTCTGATGGGACTGTGTCACTGTTTCTCAATTACTTTTACTCCATGGCCCACCACAGGCTCATAATGACAATTGAATATAATGTCAATAGCAAACAGAATACTATTCTCAATTCCATTTTGATATAACATATATACAACTTAACTAAAGAGAAAATAAAAATATATTTCTTCCCCCAAAATATCTGAGATATTCTCTTTTTAAAATGACTTATAAAAATTCTCTGTTTATTCTGATTGCTTAGAGCTCTGCTGTGCCAGCCAATGAAGGAAATGACGAGTAAATGCTTTTTCAGAAAACTTATATATGCAGCACGTGTCTCTGTTGCTTGGGCTAAATAATGACAAATATTGGTTTTCCTATAAACCTCAATTCTCAGTACTCCTTAATATATATACCCTCTTCCCTCAATTTACTATGGATACTCTCTCTCCTTTCCCTATAAAATTATTCTTGAAAAGACCCCCTTCTTTTTTTTTTTTTTTTTTTTTTTGAAACGGAGTCTCATTCTGTCACCCAGGCTGGAGTGCAGTGATGCAATCTCGGCTCAATGCAAACTCTGCCTCCCAGCTTCAAGTGATTCTCCTGAGTAGCTGGGACGACAAGTGCATGCCACCACACCCAGATAATTTTTTGTATTTTTAGCAGAGACAGGGTTTCACCATGTTAGCCAGGATGGTCTTGGTTTTCTGACCTCATGATCTGCCCACCTCAGCCTCCCAAAGTGCTGGGATGACAGGCGTGAGCCACCACGCCCGGCCAAAACTAGTCATTAAGGCCAAAACTAGTTCAAATTCTACCTGCTTACTCTGATCATGGCAGCTTCCTAGACTTTTCCATTTTTTAAAGTGGGACATCCCTTGTTACTGAGCATTTATAATGAGGCAAATGACGTCCTTTCAGATAGAAGAGTGCCTAATTAGGGGTGAAGCTAGACACAAGATGCAATAAAATGTGACAAGTATTGCAGCAGGGTATTGAGTAAAATATGAGGAGAACGCAGAGTTGAAAGTATTAGCGCTGCTTGTGGGAATTCAAAGAAATTTTCAGAGAGGAAACCCAAGTCCCAAGTGCCCCACTTTCTCTTCCTAAGTTTATCTCCCATAAGACCCTTTGTACACCAAATATTCTATCCAAATGCATTTACTGCTATTCCCTAGACATACTTCTTCCTGTGCTGACTCTTGCCTTTGTTCTTCCTCTTCCTTTTATCTAGAATTTCACCTTTCAAAACGTGGTAGACCTCTGTCATGAATACCTGGGAATTCTACCTGCTTACTCTGATCATGACAGATCCCTAGACTTCCCTATTTGTAAATACCTGGTTATTCCTTTAAACCATAAACGACCTTTACCTCCTCTGGATTTTTAAAATAGGATTTTATTATGATAAGAATTTATTTTCACCGCCAGGTGTGGTGGCTCACGCCTGTAATCCTAGAACTTTGGGAGGCTGAGGTGGGTGGATCACCTGAGGTCAGGAGTTCAAGACCAACCTGGCCATGATGGTGAAACCCCATCTTAAAAAAAAAAAAAAAGAATTTATTTTCTTATAAATCTCAATTTTTAAATAAAATTAATTTTAATATCTTTGAAAACTGTCAATTTCTTAAAACAATTTGATCTTATCCAGTCCTATAATTATTTTAAAGTACATTTTGTAAAAAAGAATTCTGTACAGATTCTATCATGAGTTTGAACATAGTAGATGTTTGTTTAAAAAACAGCTTATTGACATATGATGGACAGACACAATAAAGGTGCATATTTAAAGTATTTGACCTAAGTGATTTTTGCACCTGTGAGGCCATCATCACAATTAAAATAATGAACACACACATCTGCCCCAAAAGTTTTCTTGTGCCCTTTGTAGTACCTCCCTGCACCACCACCTCCCCTACAACCCTAGGCATACACTGATCTAACACATTAGTTTGCATTTATTAAATTTTATATAATCATATGTGCTCTTTTGTGTCTAGTTTATTTCACTCAGCATAATTATTTTGAGATTTTTCCAGAATAATGTACCAATCTTTTTTCAGCATCATTTGTTGAAAGACTGTCATCTTTCTTCCAGTGAATTGCCTTTGTGTATTTGCCTATATATGCTGAGGTCTATTTCTGGACTCTCTAATCTGTTCCCTTGATCTGTTTGTCTAGGTTTACAGCAATACTACATCATCTTGATAACTGTAGCTATATTTCTTGAAAAGGGTAGTGTTAGGTTCTAATTTATTCTTTTTCCTAGTTGTTTTGGTTATTCTTAAGTCATCTGCCTTTCCATGTGACTTTTTTTTTTTTTTTTTTTTTTGAGACAGAGTTTTGCTCTTGTTACCCAGGCTAGAGTGCAATGGCATGATCTCGGCTCACTGCAACTTCCACCACCTGGGTTCAGGCAATTCTCCTGCCTCAACCTCCTGAGTAGCTGGGATTACAGGCACGCACCACCATGCCCAGCTAATTTTCTGTATTTTTAGTAGAGATGGGGTTTCACCATGTTGACCAGGATGGTCTCGATCTCTTGATCTCGTGATCCACCCGCCTCGGCCTCCCAAAGTGCTGGGATTATAGGCGTGAGCCACCACGCCCGGCCCTCCATGTGACTTTTATGATGAGGTAATCAATTTCTACAGAAGAAAGCTGAATCTCAATCTAGGGAGAATTGACATATTAACAATATTCACTCTTACATCTCATGAATACAGTTTCTTTCTCCATTTATTGAGGGCTTCTCTAGTTTCTCTCAGCAGTGTTTTGTAGTTGTCCACATATACCTCCTTCATACATTAAAAAAAAGATTTATCCCTAATTATCTTATATGTTTGATATTGTTGTAATTCATATTTATTAAATTTTAGTTTTTGATTATTCCTTTCTGACACATAAAATAAAATTTATTTTTATATTGATCTTTTATATATTGATCTTGTACCCTGTAAACTTACAGAAATCACATTATTTTGAGTAGCTGTTTTGTAGATAACATTGTGTTTTAAGTATAGGATCATGTCATCTCTATATAAACAGTTTTACTTAAGTTTTAGTTAGAATGAATTGTCTTATCTTGCATATTGTACTTGCTGGGAAAAATATATGCACACACACACATGCACACACACCATTAAATAGAGGTGGCAAAAATGAAGATCCTTGTTTTGTTTCTAATTTTAGGGGGAATGCATTCAGTCTTTCAGCATTAAGTGTTGTTATGGGCTAAATTGTTTCCTCTCCAAATTCACATGTTGAAGTCCCAACCTCCAGTACTTCAGTATGTAACTGTATTTGAAGATAAGGCTTTTAAAGAGGTAATTAAGTTGAGATGAGGTCTTTTAGAGTAAGTCCTAATCCAACATGATGGTGTCATTAAAAAGAGGTGAAAATTTTGGACACAGACACCCACAGGCACAGAAGAAAGATCACGTTTAGACAAAGGGAGATGATGGCCACCTAAAGCCAAGGAGAGAGGCCTCAGAATGAAGTCAACCCTGCAGACACCTTCAACTCAGACTCTAGCTTCCAAACTGTGAGAAAATTCACTTGTGTTCTTTAAGCCACCCAGTCTGTGCTATTTTGTTATGGCAGCCCTAACAAGCTAATACAAGTATGATGTTACTTACATAGTTTCATAGATACCTTTATCTGGTTAAGAACATTCTTTCTGTTCTTACTTTGCTGTTGGCTGAGAGTTTTATTGGAAACTGACATTAAATTTTGTCAATTCTATTTCTCATTGAAATTATCCAAAAAATTTCTTTTCTTTTCTTTTTCTTTTTCCATTTTTTTGTTTGTTTTTTGAGACAAGGTCTGGCTCCATTGTACTGTAGTGCAGTGGCACAATTTTGGCTTATTGCAGCCTCAACCTCGTGGACTCAAGCGATCCTCCCAGCTCAGCCTCCCAAGTAGCTGGGACTACAGGTGTGCACCAGCTTGGCTAATTTTGGTATTTTTTCTTTTTTTTTTGTAGAGTCAGGACTTTGCCATGTTTCCTGGGTTGGTCTTACAATCCCAAGGCTCAAGCAATACACCCGCTTCAGCCTTCCAAATAAAAAATATTTTCTATTTTAGTTTGTTATTATGGTAAATTACATTGATTAATTTTTGAATTTTAAGTCATCCTTGCATTATTGGAATCGCTATCATTCTGTTGTGATATATTATCATTTTGATTGGCTAATATTGTATTAAGAATGTTTGCATCTATGTTTATGAAAGACATTGGTTGGTACCCTACCACTTCATATATAGCATAAAAACCTCACAATAATATACTTTATTATTTTCTCTCCTGATTTCCTGGCAAATATTCTACTTTCATATATGCTGTAAACCTCACACTATTTGGCTATTATTTTTGTTTCAAGGGTTAATTATCTTTAAAATAGATTTAGATACTGGGGCTTCACAAGGTTTTTTATATATATATATATATATATATACACACACACACACACACACACACACACACATATATATGAGAGAGACATATATTTATATACATGTAAAATATATTACATATATGGTTAAACTATATTACATATATTAAACTATATTTGTAATATATGTAATTTGTATGATATATGTAATATATATTACATATTAAACTATATATGTATAAACTATGTTATGTATACTAAATACTAAATATATTTTACATATAATATAAATATATGTATATTTATATATGTAAAACACATTACATAGTTTAACTATATATGTATAAACTATGTTATATATACTATATATGTAATATATATATATATTACAGTTGAAATTTGTAAAAAAAGGAAGCAAAAATTATTAGCCCTCACTACAGAATTTTTATAGAGGTATTTTAGTATGCTTTTATTTTTTCTCTTTTTTAAAAAAAGCCATCTTCTGAGAAACATCTTCATGAGTCATTAATACCAAGACTAGTTTTTTTCATCTGATACACAGCCAAAGAAGTACTAATTTATTTTTATAAGAAATAGTAACTGTAGTAATAATAATAGTTATCATTTAATGAATGGTTTTCATGTGCCAGGTACTGTGCTAAAGGCCCTAGAGATATTACTTCATCTTATCTTTAAATAATCTATCCAATTTAGAGATCAGTGCTTTTTTTTTATTTCATAGAGAAGGAAACTGAGGCTTAATAAAAGTAAATACATTTACCAAGGACACAGATCTAAGGAAACACTACCATATTTTTTTCCTCCTTAATTATGCTGAGTAGAGATTTGCCTGGACCACGTTCCTCTTGGAATAACGCCATACTTAGTTTCTTGCATTTGCTGCATCTTTTTTTCATTACCTTGTGCTCACATGTTTTTTTTTCCTTGTTTGTTTTTTTCCCTGGGCTAGCATCTTTTTCACTAGTGTTTCTACTCTGTCCCTTAAGGGAATATTTAAGTGTCAGGAATATTCTGTCAATACCAAATCTTAACATTTGCTGTTATTGATAGCATCTTACTTAACATTACAGCTCTTTCCACTGATGTCACAAAGCTATACCTAAGATATGACAGACTCAAGACTTGAGCCAAGTCTGCTGACTCCAAAGTGTTTCTAACCACTAAAATAACCACTTAAAATGATGCTAGTATGTATTCCCAAAATCACTAAAGCCACACACTCATGCTTCCTGTTTGTATAGGAGATTCTCTAAAAGTACATAAAGTCCTTTCATTTGAAGGAAGAACAACTAGTGCAATGGCTGGCTGAAATATCAAGCTGAAACATCAAGATCATTTGAATATTACAAAGGTTGAACTAAATGTTTACATGTAGACTTAGATTTTCAAAGTCACATTTCTTAGTTCTGTAATGACAGTTACAAATTCTGTGGAAACAAAAAAGTCTCTCTATATGAAGTGAACATAATTAAATTCTTTACACAGAGCACACTGAGGTTTGTATTCTACTATTTTGCTGGTGGTACTGGGTTATTATTCAGAAAATTCAGATTTTAGATGATTTTGTTGTTGTTATTACTGTTGTTGAATGATTAACTTGTAATAAAATCATGTTCATTTTTTCATTTTGGTAGTGGATACATGGCCAGAATCTGAATACAACTGATACATGGTCTGAATACAATTTAGAATCTACAGTCACTTCAAAATTGCACAATAAATTTATTTGAAATATATACTGAGACATTGCTCTTTTTGCTTCATAAGTTATCAGTTAAAAATATTTTGAGCCGGGCGCGGTGGCTCACGCCTGTAATCCCAGCACTTTGGGAGGCCGAGGCTGGTGGATCACGAGGTCAAGAGATCGAGACCATCCTGGTCAACACGGTGAAACCCCATCTCTACTAAAACTACCAAAAATCAGCTGGACATGGTGGCGCGTGCCTGTAATCCCAGCTACTCAGGAGGCTGAGGCAGGAGAATTGCCTGAACCCAGGAGGCGGAGGTTGCGGTGAGCCGAGATCGCACCATTGCACTCCAGCCTGGGTAACAAGAGCGAAACTCCGTCTC
>NW_022436941.1:49308725-49420605 GCF_009761245.1 Sapajus apella
AAAAAAAAAAAAAAAAAAAAATTTTGATTCAACTTCTCATGGAATTCCTTGGACTTAGATAAGCATACATATCAGCTGGAAAGGAAACCTTATGGGATGGAATTGAAGAGAAATTGAACAAGACTAATAAAATTCTAACAAATCTAACAATAGTGTTTATTAACTCATAGGTCATAGCCTATCTTACTGTGCAAACTCCAAAGTTTATACTTTCCCTGCCTGAAGCATAAAACAAATCAATGTGTTTTCTCTGAGTGGAGTGATATTAGGTGTTTCTTATAAATAAAAACATTTGTTATTCCTTCCCATATTACATCGAGGATATGATTGCTTGTCTTTAATTATTGAGAGAGTTGTATTTTCCCTGCTATGTACGCCTATATTTTTAACTACAAAGTGGAATTCCCAAATATTTTATCCAATGTAAAAAGTTGGCAGAGATGCCAACATTAAAGACTACTTTTATTGTGCAATTGCTTTAGTTAGAACTCTTTACCAAGTACAAAAGTGTCGCATGATCTATAAAAGGATAAACAAGAGGGAGAAAGTATTTCAATAAGTGAATATTTAAAAAATCAGAATCATCTTTTCATTCCTTTATCTAATCATTCACTCATTCCATCAACAAATATACTCTGTGTGGTTGCTACATGCAAGAGCCAAGTTTCTGTTATTTTAAATCACATTCTATTTCAGGTTGGGGGTTATTTTGAGAAGGCCTGGGATATATGAATAAACAAACATACACAGGACTCTCTGCTTTGGGGTAAGAGGCAAGAAGTATAGACAAAATATATAGGTATTTGGAACAAAAAAATGGAAAATTTATTTTCAGATAGAAAACAAGAAAAATATGATTTTGGTTTATTTGCTCTTAAATGAGGAAGAAATGTGTCCAAGTCAGTTTGGGATATTATGACAAACATGCCCATAGAGACTGGGTAGCTTAAACAACAAACATTTATTAATCACAGTTCTAGATGATGGAAAGTCTAAGATCAAAGTGTCAGAACATCTGGTGTCTGATGAGGACCCACTTCCTGGTTTGCAGAGGGTCACTGTCTCATTGTGTCCTTACATGGCAGAGAACAGAGAGAGAAAAAGCAAGCTCTCTCCAGTCTTTTCTTCTAAGTGCACAAATCTCAGTCATGAAGGCTTTACTGTCATGACCTAATTACCTCCTAAATAAAGGCCCCATCTCCAAATACCATCACTCTGTGGATGAACTCGGGCAACTACTAAACAGCAGACACAAAGTTTGAGGAACACAAAGATTCAGTCCAAGCAAACCAGAAACATAGAGCAGCCAGTGTATGCCATGAATTCATTATAATTAATTAGTCAGCTTTCTAAGCCACAAAATCATTATTAACTAGATATCCTAGTAGATAGAGGATTGTGTAGCACATAAATAATGTATTTGTTTACATGTCTCCAGTTAACCTATGGAAATATAAAATCACAACTAAACATTTTGGCCTACATTGAATTATACTAGGCATAGAAATAACAAAGAAAAATGCAACATATATATACATATATCAAATGTTTATACTTTTTAGACTTTGAAATATGTTTATATGTAGTATATCATAGTCATAATTTGGGCAAGTAAGAGAAAAGGTAAAGCTTTATGTTTTTAAGATTTTGTCCTAATGTTTTCACATATAATGTTCCATCTTTGTTTGATAGTATGGCATGCCTAAAAAGTAGCAGTTACTAACTCAGCAGTTTTGCCTTTTCATATTTCTTTCGACTATTAAAAACGGTGAGTTAGTATTTTATAATGTATAATAGAAAACATGCTAACCCATACAGATCCAACATTTAGTGAGCACATATATACAAATCAAAGCATTAGCAAAGTGCTTTAAGGGATAATAAATTTCATCCCCCTACTCTCAACCACAGGCTTTTAAATCTTTATAAATAAGATGATTTTACAAAAAAAAAAAACAAGGCTAGGAAAAGAAGCCCTATGTTTTTCGCAAGGTTTTACATAACAGGTGGATATCTAATATATTTTGTTATCATTAAAAAGCCACATTAGTTGAGTTACCACTTAGTTGCCTTAATATTTGTTTACATATATAAAGTATTTTTAAATTACTATTGGTAATTATTTGATCAATCTGTTGGCATAGTTAAAATAAAGGAGTATAGCAGAAATTTGATTAACATTAGAAAAATAAAACACATGCCTACAGGTCTTTAAAGAAAACGGTTCTTATTTTTTATCTAAATGTTTAAGGAATAAAAAATGAAATAAATTTCCTACAACCATTACCATACTCTTCCCTTAACGCTTTTCTTTGCACCGTTTTCCCTTTAGAATTATGCAAGAAAATTATGTTAGAACAATTATTACAAAGGAATGACACACATTGGTTTTATTATTATTTTCAATTCAAACTTTTACTTCAAATTAAATTAAATACCTACATTTTTATATGTTTTAAACTTTGAATAGTTTTTCTTCAAGAGCTGTTTTCATTTTGTGTGACTGTTAGAGAAGAAATATCAAGGCATTTATGAGTTGTTAAGAGTCTTCATTATCTGAGTAGGCAGTTAAAAAACAAAACAAAACAAAAAACTCCCAAACTGCTAAAAATAAACTAGATCCTTCAAGAAAATCCAGAATTAATAGAATTGGAGAAATAAACATAAAAATTTTAGAATCATCCTAAAATATTGAACACTGTGGGAACACTGAGTAATATTTTGACTCAACTAAATGAGGAGGGAAGTAATTATTGGATTCTTACAGTGTGGTAGGCTTTCTATGATTTCTACACATAAGTGATTTCATTTTCATCCTCATAATAGTCCTATAATGTTATTGTCCCTGTGTGATAGCAAAAGAAACAAAGGTTTTACAGTTAACAAATGACAAAACTTGTATTGCGCTTACCTGACCTCAGCTCAATTCTCTTTTTGCTATTCTCTGCTGCCTTTATGCTGTTTTACAAAAACTTCTGAAACTCAAACAAGGGGTACCATTAGCTCTTTGAATTAATGGAGACAATATTGAGATTTTTTCACATGGTTTTCAAAGATATTTCCGTTAATACCAGTGTTCCCATACACTTGGTCCAAAGTAACTAATGAACCTCACTGGTGAGTAAAACTGTGGTTTTTTTCAATGAGTAATTGTTAAACTTGCTTTCTATTTATTTTATGTGAACACTAAAATTTATATTCTCTCACTGACAAAATAGGTGACAAAACAATTATCAACAGGAAACTTAAGCAGCTTTCTTAAAAAATAAAGAAAAATTCCTGATACAGACAATCCAGTAGCAGATGGGAAATAAAAGAGCTCTGTGTAGAAGAAAACAAGGCAAATCAAGAGAGACAAGTCAAGATGTACCTAAAAGTTCACTTCTGAATCTAAATGGAAGAAATTTTAGAGGAGAGTTGAACACTTTCCACTTATTATTATCTGTACAGACAGCTTACCTGAGTTCAAGCCCTAAATAGAAAATGTTCTCCTAAGTCATAAAATAATATTTGGAGTAAGATAAGGACTTCTGGAAACTCAACTGTACTTTAATTATATTACATGTCCTGGATATCTGTAGATCAGCCTTTCAGCAACTTCAAGTGTTTAAAATGCTCCAGACGTCAGGGTAGCCCATCTTTCCACACACCCCAGTGTGTATTGTGACTCCCTCCCTTCATCATAAATGAGTTTTAACACAAAGGTAGTACTCTTGAACAGCCAGCAGCAAGGAAGACGAAAAGGGCACAAAGATAACTAATGGTACTCCACAACTGGCTTATCAGAAAGAAAAGTGCATCCCAACTGCCTAAGAACACCCATAGACAATCAGTTGTTTTGAATGACAGTGAATATTCTCTGGAGAAGTGGCAGAAATCAAAAGAAAGAGAGAAAACAGATGGAGGTGAATGTGGTAGCAGCAGGGCACAGAGATTAGCAGTGGAGAATAACCAGCACTAAAAAGGGAGAAAGACTTTTAAAAGCACACCATAGACTATGGGCAAATATACATTGTTAGTATAATGAAGTTTTGGACAGACACATAAAATTTTTTAAATTTGACATCTATGTAGAAATTTCAGTACTCAATCTTTAGAGAAAATTCTTACTTCAAAAATTACAAATAACTGAGCTTTATCAGTATTGCCATTGATTTGCATGAGAGTATTATTATGGCGATTTAGCTATTGTCTGGAAAAATTAATACAGCTTTACATACAGTATAATTTATATTCTTAAAAATAGTACCAGCTGGGTGTGGTGGCTCATGCCTGTAATCCCAGCTCTTTGGGAGGCAGAGATGGGTGGATCACAAGGTCAGGAGATGAAGACCATCCTGGCTAACATGGTGAAAGCCTGTCTCTACTAAAAATACAAAAAAAAAAAAAAAATTAGCTGGGCATGCACTCGTAATCCCAGCTACTGAGGAGGCTGAAGCAGGGGAATTGCTTGAACCTGGGAGGCAGAGGTTGCAGTGAGCCAAGACTGCACCACTGCACTACAGCCTGGGTGACAGAGAAAGACTCTGCCTAAAAAAAAAAAATTAAAGAAAGCACAAATTCCTTATAACTGGATTTAATGAATTCTAAGTTCAGATCTTAAGCACTTTGAGGGCAGGGATCTTATTTTTTAATGTATCTCTAGCACTGAGCATATTGGCTAAGATCTGAAAATTTAATATATAGTTGTTGAATAAACATTGGTTATATGCAGTATTCTAACTTATTCAGAAACATTTACAAATCCATGATTTAAAATTTAAGTTTGAATTGGAGACATTCACCTATTGCTAGCCCCATTAAAAGTTACAAACTTTAACTATACATTATTAACTATAGTATATATCAATTACTGATAGCCCTGACACCTAATAAAATGTAAACTGCATTAATGTAAATAAAATACTAGTTTTTAGGAGTAAACAGTGACAAAAACTTAAGATTGTGAGGAAATGATTAAAATTTTATTGTCTATTTTTCAAGAATCCACAATAATTACAGAAATGTTATTCACTCTTTCCTCAATAAATGAGCACAGATGTCTTCAAAACTTTGTATTGCTTAAAAAAAAAAAACCAAAATTCTGACTTGTCCCCAATTCAGTTTTGGAAAACAAGCATTTTTATTACCTCTCTACAATCCAATTAAAGTAGTTATTTTCTAGTAGGCAGAGACTACCTAGCATGGAGGTGGGCTCTACGGAAGAGTTTACTGAGCAATGAAATGTTTCCTACTTGGAAAGAGTGGACCATCGAGATGCAAAAAGAGCAGATGCAATTATCAAGGCATGAGCCACATGTCAGCTTCCCTTTTGCCTATTGTTTTTATGGTTTCACCACAGTTTTTATAACAAAATTGCTTGTTCTGCAAAGTGGAAATGAGGATATAAAAGAAAAGCAAGGCTTATCTTTGTTGAGATCAATAATATGAACTATTAATCATTATTTTTTAATTAGCCATATCACCCATAGAAAGAGAGATACAGGTAACAAAAGAACATTATTTATAATTCATTTACTACTTAAGTACTCACCACAAGGTGCTAAGCTGAAATTTTGCTCCTCTTCAACTAAAGTACTCTCACTATTCCAGTGTCTGTGTATCACTCAGCAGTTTAAGTTACTCAAGATTTTGACTGCCTTTTTTTCCTCATCCTGTACAATTCGTTCTTAAATTCTATCAGTTTTATTTTTAAAATAGTTATTTAAGGCTGGGAGTGGTGGCTTATGCCTGTAATCCCAGCACTTCGGGAGGCTGAGGTGGGTGGATCACCTGAGGTCAGGAGTTCGAGCCTGGCCAACAGGGCAAAACCCTGTCTCTACTAAAAATACAAAAATTAGCTGGGCATGGTGGCAGATGCCTGTAATCCCAGCTATTCAGGAGGCTGAGGCACGAGACTCTTTTGAACCAGGGAGGCAGAGTTTATAGTGATCCAAGATCGCCCCACTGCACTCCAGCATGAGCCACAGAGGGAGAATCCATCTCAAAATAATAAATAAATAAATTAGATTTAAATATGTTCATCCCTCCCCCTTTCCACTGTTACTTCTCACCTGGAATATTTCCTCTCCAGAATGAACAGTGTAATTACCTTGATATATAGCAATACATGTACACCAAGACAAGTATACTAGTATATCTTAAAGACGGGAATGATGAGACATTCCTTTTCATCCAGGAGATAAATGTAGTTTAAAATGTGGCATGGTACTTTAAAATCTATTCATTACTACATTTTTAATTGAAATGGCTACCACATCTTAATGAATGTATCTCCAGTTCCCCTACATTCAGAAACATTCAATTGTTAAGATGCTGATAGGGATCACGGATCAACCATTGTACAAAGTTCATGTTTAACAATGTATTATTCTGGAAATGATTAATGAAACTTCAGTAAAGGCATCCCTCCTTTGTCAAAGAAATACCACATCAGAGCACCCTGCACTGTAAGTCACTTCCAAACAGTCAATGGAACACAGTTCATTTTAAAAAGAGAGGGCTGGGCTGGATGAAAGGTAATACACCTTGTCTTACAGCTTTAACATTTTATAATTTGTTTCTTTTTTTGCTTCTTTCTGGCTTATCATTCAAAGGCATTTCAGAATGCTTTCTTCAGACTCTAACCAAATCCAGCCGTTCTGTGCAAGGACACCCTGTTAGGCAAAAAGCCCTTAGAGAATTTCCCTGTAGTGGGAAGGTGACATCTTCTCTCTTTTTTCCCACCACCTGTCCTTTTGGTAACCTATTCTGGGACTTGCTCTTCCATTTATTACCTCTGCCATCTATATCTATAATGTTTTTTTACGAATTTCCCATTCATTTTTAATTTTATATTCATTAAGAGGAATGCATGTATTACATGATTTGCAAGATTGAATAGTTTTATAATAAGGTTATAACAGAAAGGTTGTTAAAACAGCTGCTACCTGGGACTTCCCTTTATCATCACCTTAAAAATTTCTCTTGTGTTTCTCCTATGCTGTCCATAGCCATATATTTCCTGGAATCCACATCTTCCTCTCCTGTTTTAGTGAAGCACATCTCTTTTGGCTGTCTCAGATAAAGTAACTCCAGATTACAAATGATGAAGGTAATCTTTTGAGGCCTTGAATGACTGAAATGTTTTACTTTTTCTGTTAATCACAGGAAAGAATTCTGGGATAGAAATAATGTATGATCAGAATTCTAAAGTTAATATTTTATTGCCTTCCAGTATTGCTGTTAAGAAGTCTGACGCCATTCTGATTCCTGCTATGAGACATTTTGGTGGGGAGAGGGAGGTCCTATGGAAATTTTTAGATTTTATTTATAGTGTTTTAAAATGTCATGATAATGATGTGCTTTGTTCTGTTTTGTTTGCTAAACACCTGAAGGGCTTTCAGGGGTCATATTCTTTAATTTGGGGAAATTTTATGCTATTGTTTCTTTGGCAATTTCTTCCTTTGTATTTTCTCTTTTATTACTTTCTAGGTCTACTATTCAGATGTTGGATATCTTTTATTTACTATCTATTGATTCTCCATTCACTATCCTAAGATACCTAAGGAAATGTGCTTTTTAATTTTTTAGATGGAAGTCTAACATACACACAGTAGGGGGCACTCACTTTAAATTATAGTTAAAGTTTACACACAGACCTATATAAAGTCCACAAACATGATCACGGTATAGAACTTTTCTAACACCTTTCAAGGTTCACTTATTACCCTTCCCAGTCAGTAACCTGCAACCTGAAGTATTCAGGTATACTTGCATCATCATTAATTTTGGCTATTCACGAACTTCATATAAATTGAACCATGTAGCATGTACTATTTCATGCCTAGTTTATTTCTCTTAACAAGTATCTGTTTGATTAACCCATATTGTTGCATGTAGCAACATTTCACTTGTTTATTGTTGCATAGTATTCCACTGAAAGAAATTATGAAAATGTGTCCATTCTATTTCTGATAGACATTTGAGTTGTTTACTATTTCAGGCTAGTGTTAATAAAGGTGAAATAAATATTTTATATACAGATGACCTCTGACTTATGATTGACTTACAATTTTTTGACTTCTTGATGGTGCAAAAGGGATACATATTCAGTAGAAACCGTATTTGGAGTACTCATACAACCATTCTGTTTTCCACTTTCAGTATAATCTTTAATCAATTATATGAGATGTTAAACACTTTATTATAAAATTGGCTTTTTGTTAGATGATTTTGTGCAACTGCAGGCTAATGTTAGTGAAATATTTGTTGCAGCTTTATTAATAAGTAAATATTTATTGCAGCTTTATTAACACTTGCCTGAGTACCTGTACTGACTTTCCTCACCCGATTTCAGGACCTGCTTTCTCTTCCTCCTACCTCTCTTAAATATTGGTGTTCTGGGCCTTCTTTCATGTGTCTTTTATATCCCCACTTTCATCCACCAATACTCTAATGCTGCCTAAACCTGTATTTTAGCTCCAATTTCTTCCTGAGAATTGCATCAGCATTTAAAATAATCCCATCTAAGATTTCATGATGAAAACATCAAAAATATTACAACAAAAGCAAAAACTGACAAATGGGATCTAATTAAGCTAGGCCTTACAGAATGGGAGAAAATTTTTGCAATCCATCCATCTGACAAGGATGTAATATCCACAATCTACAAGGAACTGAAACAAATTTACAAGAAAATAACAAACAACCCCATTAAAAGTGAGCAAAGGATATGAACAGACAGTTCTCAAAAGAAGAAATTTATGTGGCAAACAATGAAGAAAAAGCTCAACATCAGTGGTCATTAGAGAAATGTAAATCAAAATCACAATGAGATACTGTCTCATGCCAGTCAGAATGGCAATTATTAAAAAGTCAAGAAACAACCAATGAGAGGGAGGCTGTGGAGAAATAGGAACACATTTACACTGTTGGTGGGAATGTAAATTAGTTCAACCATTGTGGAAGACGTTGTGGCAATTTCTCAAAGATATAGAACTACAAATACCATCTGAACCAGTAATCCCATTTCTGGGTACATATCCATAGGAATATAAATTATTCTATTACAAAGATACATGCATGCATATGTTCACTGCAGCACTATTCACAACTGTGAAGATATGGAGTCAACCCAAATGTCCATGAATGACAGACTGGATAAAGAAAATGTGGTACTTATACACCATGGAATACTACGCAACCATAAAAAGAAATGAGATCATATCTTTTTCAGGAACATGGATAGAGCTAGAGGCCATTATCCTCAGCAAACTAACACAGGGACAGAAAACCAAACACCACATATTCTCACTTATAAGTGGGAACTGAACAATGAGAACACAGGGAGGGGAACAACACACACTGGGGTCTGCTGTGTAGAGGGAGTGGGGGGAGGGAGAGTATCAGGATAACAGCTAACGCATGTGGGGCTTAATACCCAGATGATGGGTTGATAAGTGTAGCAAACCACCATAGCACATGTTTATCTATGTAACAAACCTGCATGTCCTGCACATATATCCTGGAACTTAAAATTAAATTTTAAAAAATCCATTCAATAACTATAGCCAAACAGATATGGCAAAATGATAATGTTTAAATCTCAATTCATTATATTCTCTTTTACCAAAGATCTACCTGTCCATTTCCACTAACAGAGTGATTCTTACAATGTATTTAAAAATCCTTACCATAATCTTGCAATGCCCTATATGATCTTGCCCTATCTACTCTGTCACCTCATCATCTATACCACTGTGCCCATTACTCACTCAACTGTGGCACTGCAGTCTCTTTTCATTTTCTTGAATAAACTAAGCCCTTTCTTGTTTTAGATTCTTTGCACGTGTTCCTCCCTTTCCCTGGGATATTCTCTTTCTAGGTGGCTCTTGTCCAACTTATTGATCTCAGTTCAAATGCCATTTCCTTGGGAAGACAATCCTTGACCATACTCCTAGTATTACTTTTTATTGTATCAGTCTGCTAATTGTCCCTCCTCCCTCTCTCTCTTCCCTTTTTTTGAGACAGGGCCTCACTTTGTCACCCAGGCTAGATAGAGTTGACTGGCACGATCTTGGCTCACTGCAACCTCTCACACCTGGGGTCAAGTGCTCCTCCCATCTCAGCCTCCAGAGAAGCGAGGACTACAGGCACACACCACTATGCCCCACCAAATATTTGTATTTATTGTAGAGACGGGTTTTGCCAGGCTCTGCTCAATCTCTGGGCTCGAGTTATCCATCTGCTTCAGCCTTGCAGAGGGCTGGGATTACAGCTGTGAGTACTATGCCTGGCTAAAACTATTATACTGCTTTATGATAGCTTCAGCACCCAGCACAAGCTCTGCATCAGAGTAGGTGCTTAATAAATATCTGTGGGACAAAGGCATTAAGTATCATCCACTGTTCCCCTTCCCATCTAGCACCCTCCCTCAATAGAGTTCAGTTTTAGTCTTTTGCCCCCAAGGCTACTATCTGTTGTGCTGAAAGCAAGCCCTGGACTGGCCAATGCCCTCCACGGAAGTCCCTCACCAATGCCTTCCTCAGTGTTGGTCAAGTCCATGTGACTGAGCATCCTTGGAGACCGAAGACCCCTGCTACCCTCTGAAGCCCTGCCTTGAACCACACCCTGCTTGATTGGGAAGGCTGGAAATAAGTGGTCCTGCCTGATACCTGGCCCCAGTCCTGCCTTCTAATAGTTACTGGGGGCTCAGGCTTCCTCTCTTGTTATTGAAGTGATCAGTTTAGAATATAAAAGAGAACAGAGAAGAACAAAAAAAATCTGTTTTCAGAGTAGTAAGGAATTCAGTTCATTAGCCATGAAGTGCCCTGTGGTTTTGCTTTTTTAACCTCAGAATTTAAACAGGGCCTAAATTTATAGATAGAATTGAATTGAAGGCATCTGTAATCAACACCATAACCATGATTGTGTTGGTGATATTTCTAGCAAGATAAAATATGTTTATGGACAAGTTTTTTGTTTAGTAATGGCCTAAAAATATTAATATAGTCAGTTGTTTTCGATTTTGCCACAGAGTCATCTTTTGTTTTTAAGTGCTTAGAAATTTTGGAATTTAATTTTAAAAAGTAAATATTTCTGCATTAAATGCAAACAAAATCATGTTTAATCAAAAGGACTTCCCATTTTCTCAGCAGTGAAATTAAATGGATCTTTTTTTCTTGGCAGCATTTAAAGGTCCCAAAGAGGATGTTTCAGCAACACTGTACTATGAAAAGTGTCAGAACTGATGACATATTTCCAACAGTTTGTCAATTAAATAATTCAAACTGATAAATTAACTTCCATGGGAAATAATTGTTCTACATCTTCTTAAATTTAAAAAAATGAGTTACTTTACACTCCTATGGGAGAAAAAATATTGAGGTAGAAAGGTCTTTTGGGTACCAGCCACTCTGAGCATAAGAATGTAAATTGCTTGAAGATTTGGGGTCCAGTCTTCATAATGTCTAGTCTATTTACTACATAGCACAGAATGAGTGTTTGCTACACTTAAATCAGAATATATAACTTTGGTTATCTTTTTTATAATTCTTTCTTCAAAATCAGGCAAACCAATAGGTATCTCAATGTCATGTGTTTATTTTTTCCTCTTTTTCTTCAAGTAGGACCTAAATGGAAGGTACAGTATAATCATCATAATAAAAAATTTTACACATGTAAATACCTGCTACACTGATTCACAGAGTAACTTGGGGTCACTGAGCATCTGGAGAAAACAGAGTCACATACTACTGGAACTGCAAAGTACCCTAAAGACTAGCAATTCCAACCCCATTATTTCATCAGTGAAGAAAATTAGCCCGGGGGAAAAAAGATTACTTAATATACTAAATAAATACTTTTTGGTTAGCTTTTAGATACCAAAAATTACCTAGGCATTGAGAATACAGAAATGAATAAAACAGACTTAAAACTTGCCTTCATAGAATTTCCATGTTAGAAAGATAAACAAATTAATATGTAATTACAAATAGAGTAAATACAATAATTTAAAAAGGGGGTTGGTACTGGGTTGAGCAGTGCCCACCCCCCACCCTAATTCATGTATACCTGGCACCTTAGAAGTTGACTTTATTTGGAAATTGAATTTTTGTAGATGTTATTAGTTAAAATGAGGTCTTGCAGAATTGAGTGGGCTCTAAATCCAATGAACAGTGTTCTTACAACAAGGCCACATGAAGAGACCCAGACACACAGAGGGAAGAAGGCCATGTGACCACAGAAGAAGGGGTAGGAGTGTTGCAGTGCAAGCCAAGGCACACTAAGGATTGCTGGGAACCACCAGCAGCTCAGAAGAGCCAGGAGGGATTCTTCCCTAACTTTTAGAGGGAGGATGCTGCTGCAAACATCTTGAATTTGGACATGTAGCCCCCCAGTTTATGGTAATTTGTTACATTAGCCCAAGGAAGCTGATAGAAGCTCCAGTTTAGATGGGAAGGTCATGGAAAGCCTCTCTGAGGAAGTGACATTTTAGCTGTGATCTTAAGGACAAGAAAGTGACAGTCAGGTAAAGGTAAAGAGAGAGATTTTGCAGGTCAGGGAACACAGCATGTGCTTTGGCCCCAAGATGAGGAAGAATTTGCCAGGTTCATAAGGCCAGGAAGTAGCAAAGTTGGGACTTGCTTCCAAGTCTTCTGATTGTAAGATGAGGTGTTAAAGCTTTTCCCACTACATCCTATATCTCAGAAGAACCTTGAGAACTAACCAATCCACCCACCCCTCACTGTTCAATTTTCTGAGCAATTACAAGCGAAGTGTGGCTAGAGGCAGGTGGTGCAGATATTGCAGGCAAAAAATACTTTTTGAGAGACAGAGGAAGGCCAGCTTTAAAGAACTGCAATCTAACCCCCTAGCCAAAGCACCCTAAAGAACACATGTGATAGCCAGTTTAATCAGTCACCACGTCTTGCTGATTCCTTATTCCAATGTCTTCCTAACTCCTAATTGCAGAAGGGGCCGAAAAGGCTTCCTGGAGTCTGTAGCTTGGGTCCACAGGTTTTTCCCATTCAAAATCACCAAAAGGTAACCATTGTGATTACCTTCCTAAAATATTCATCATATTTCTGGCCTGACTAAAAAGCTCCAAGATCCCCTTTTCCTACGCAGTTATGGGTATAGTTGACCTGTTTAGTGTTTTAAAAATTCAGGTATTTCGAACAATAGTTCAGATAATCAATTTCTCTTGAAAAATAAGAAATCTTTGCCACAGGGAATGGTTAGGTTGAAGTAAATAATGGCTTCCTCTTAGGGCACATATTTACCTGTTACCACTTCTGCCAGTCCCTAGGGTCTCGCTGAAATAGCTTTCCTGGCCCCTAGAAGGCATTTGGGTTTTTGAGCCCTGACCTACAAAAATATTAACTTTACAATCTGTATCTGTATCTGTACACTCAAGCTGTATCTGTACTGTATCTGTACACTCAAGATATAGTATTAAACCTGAGAAACTCTCCAATCTTCCATAGCTATTTCATACTATTCCTTCTCCTCTCTCCTTTCAGCCAGTTGACCCCTCCTCCAGGGAATAACTCAAGTTGTAGCCTTTTCCAAATACACCTAGTCCACTATTTTTCCAGAATTAATTCATTATTGTGTCTGCTACTTAAGAGTTTTCTTAATCGATGACTGCCTGGCATTTTTTAGTTTATTGTCCAGTACATACGTTTATCCAAAGATTATGGGATCATCATAAACTCACTTGCTATCATCTTAGCACTTTAAGGCTACAATACAGATTAGCTTTCATTAAATGTTTGGCCAATGTATGGTGTCAACGAGTCAACACCAAAGAAAAAGTGGCTAGTTAGCAATGAAAATTACTTATTTTAAATTAAATAAGCTTTTTGTACACCCTCTTATTTCTGGACAATTCCTTCCCCCATGGGTATCTACCAAAGAGTGAGGAAGAATAAAGAAGGGCATGTTTTCTTGTGAATTGCTCTAATACAAAGGTTTGGGAGAAGAAAAACTGAAACCAATGTCTAAAATAAGATTATTAGATTATTCAGGCTTTTCATGACTACAATTATCATGGAAATTTTAAAATCAATTGCATCATCACATTTTGACTTCCAAAGTCATTACAATATTATGAGTTAATTCTGGATAGCACCTACTAAATGAAATGTCAACATACACTCCTAACTTAGCTGTGGGTTTTATTTCATATGCACCTGAACTTAGATTACCCCTGTGCTGCTGAGAATCTACCCTAAAGTTGCTGAATCTTTAAATTCCTAAAGATGTCTGCGTGAGAGTGTTTGGGTTAGACATTTCTCCCAGTTTTGTCTCCAGTCCCTATATTTCTGGTAGGGGGAGGGAGTTGGCAGTGACTCCTAGAGTGGAAACCATCTAGCAGGTTTTAAATGGTTTTGGATTTCTGCCTAGTAGTAGTAAACCCTGAAATTAATGAGACAGAACTGATTTGAGAATGATGAGCTTGAAAGATACCAGAAGCCCTATAATCACCCTCTTGCCCACTCAATTTAACTCATTCCTAAAAGTCACTGCATTTTTAAAAATGGCTATTTGTATTGTAAATTTTCACAAGACTGATCATATAATGTTAACCAATTTGATTGCCTTTACTTAAGAAAGTCTTTTGCAACTTCAATTTTCACCAGATGTTATAAACAATATCCTGTCTCTACTGATTTAAATGGAGTTTCTTTATGCACATTCTACCATATAAAAACTAGATGTCGTTTTGAAGTAGTTTTATTTGCTTTTGACGGTGTGATCTGCTTAGACTTTAAAAAAAAAAAAATTTTCCTTGCCATGACCTTAGAAATTCTCTAGAGCTGGTTTTGTTTTTATTTTTTTCTCAGGAAATGTCCAAAGCTATGGATGCTATTTTACCAGTATCCATATTCTATTCTGAATGGGAGGTGAAAAAAGGCAAATCCCAGGAGAGGAAATGCAGAAAGCACTGCTGTAACACAAACAGCTATTTCTGTGCTTTTTTCACAGAAGAATAAGAATTTCGTCAAAACATTAGGCCTATAACCACACATTTAAATTACATCCTCTAAACGGCCTTTACAGTGAACCTGTGAAACGAGGCAGTGGCTGAATGTAATTCCCCTCTGAGTCGAGTGCTCCTCCTTCCTGCGCTGGTCCCACCTCTTTTCTCTGTCATTACTAACTAGTGCCGGTTCAAACTGGCTGGTTCCAGCCTTGGCAGCATCCTTTCTCTCCTTCTGTGGGCTTTTGTTTGAGTTAGAACAGAGCAGGGCTTTTTGCTTCCATGCAGTTTGTGAAATTAATCCACAAACTGAAAAACATCGCAGCATATCACTCAATAATTTATTACTGACCTGGTTACCTAAAAAAATAGTATTAATCTAAGGTAAATGTAGCTGCATTTTATTATCATATGTTTTTGCATTTCATCTATTTTCCTAGTTCTGGTAGTTCAATAGTTTTTATCCCTTGGCTAGTTGTAAGTCATTCTGTATAATTGTTCTGTTTGTGGCTTATGAGGTTCTAAAGAAATAAATCATTTGCAAAGAATTCAAGGAAAGTTCATTTGACTATCCTTTTTGTTTTTTTTCACTGTACAGACAGGAGGAGTAAACAGAACAGTCTTGAGTCATCCGACAAAGAGAAAACTGGAAAATGTTACTGATACAGTGGCATCATTTTAAGCAGTCCACTAGTTTTATATTTTGAGTACGGAATAGTCATGCCTCTTCTGTCATAGTACCTGTGAGATGAAAAACTATTCCAAAGCAGTTTTTGTTTTCAGAGTAAGCATATGTTATTACCAAAATTCAAAGAGGAAAAAAAGCAGTTTAAAGGATAGAAACATATTTTGATGAAATAAAAGGTAACATTTAGTCACATCAAACAGCTGCCACACCATATTAACTGCAGTTTGCCTTCTAGTGCTGAAGAACAAAATGACAACCTGTTGTGAGTAGAGTTTTGGCTTCTGATGTTTGTATTTCTAGACCTGCAGTATGTGACTCTGTGTGTGTGTGTGTGTGTGTGTGTGTGTGTGTGTGTCCGTGTGTGTGTTTATGCGTGTGCTGGAGAAGGCAGAAGAGGAACAGAGAAAAGATGAGGGTAATGTGACAGGGTCGCTGACTCTTTCAGTCAAGGAATTAGAACCCTTTTATGTGCTAATATACCTCTGACAAATCTTATGCTCTCTACTAAACTAAGGAGGGCTCTATCCCCACTTCAGAGTCTCAGATGAGTCCTGTGACCAAAACCTCTGCCGGCTACATCCTAAAGCCTACTTCCAAGCTCTTGATACATGTTTCCCTCTCTATTTTAGGAATTTTGTTTTAGAAGCAAATTTACTGTGACTGTAGACATAGCAATGTGTACAAAATACCACTTTATTTATAACCAGTGCATGTATGTTTACAATTAAACAGAGCATTGTACTGAAACTCAGCCAACTCACCTGTGTAAAGTTCCATTGCTGGCAATGGCCAAGTTTGGAAGCAGCAGCAGCAGCCGCATCAAAATCGTGGATGATTCATAAATACACAGTAAGTACCAACTATACCTGGCCTTTTGACTTAGCTTGGATTCTTAGTGAACACTTGACAATAACACAGATAATACTGTATTTCCTCTTTGTGGAATAGCGTGAACACTGAGTGTGCTCTTGCATTTCACAAAATCAAAGCAACTCATATTTTGGATAAGACAGAAGCAGATTTATATCCAAGTCCTTAAAGACAGTCAGTGAGGGAGGTAGATTCTTAGCCTATTTATATTTCTTCCCTGAAATAACTGCAGCTCTTTCACTGCTCTACTAGTCTGCAATAAATGCGAGGAGCTGTTTACAGGAACAGAACTTAAGAAGAAAACACGTCGACAATGCATTTTGAAGGCCTAAGGAAAATAAGAAAACGAAGTTATATGCTTGAGAAAACATGTGATTCCTGAACTATGAAGATACGAGGTTAGTTGAGAATGACAGGCTCTTCTTACATGGAGAGCTCTAAAATGGCATCAGGTTTGAAGGACAATACAAATGTGTCTAATCTCCCAACCTCCCTGGGAAAACAGATTATTGTTTGTTTTCCACATGAGGCCACACAGAAAAATGGTCCAACTTAAGGGGCTTTTATAAGGCTCACATGAGAGTAGGACCAGGAAGTATTTACAAACCTGGAAATCACTATTCAAGTATCAGTATTACATTTTAAAATCAAGTAAAAAAAAAAAAGCAATTCTGCCACCTGTATAGTATCTCAATTTCCCCTAGAAGGCTGTTTATGAATTCTAAATATTATTCCCAGATGAACAAGAGGGACTTTTTATACTAAATTATTATTTTTTCCACAATTGCTTTCATAGTACTTTATATCCTTGTCATTTAGAGCACTTTGTTCACAGTAACATTAGTCCACAAATATCTTCACAAAGCAGAAGAAATTCAAATAGCGTGGAAAGGCAGCAGTGAGCCTAGAATGGAATTCACATTTCCTGACCTTCAGTTTAGTGTTCCATCTGTTAGGCCCTGGTATTTGAATAACGAACTCAAATTAACCTGATCGTCATTGCTCGAAAATTCATTAATCACAGAAGCAGATCAAAACAAAATGAGTAAGTCAAAAGTCAATGAAAACTAATACCCTAAAACTGCTTTTAAGAGTAATTCCTCATGCAGCTACCTAATTAATGAGAGCAACTCTAATCTGTATCTTGTATCTAATTAAATATGGGCCCCTTCTTTGATTATGTTTTAAAATGTAACTTTCAGGTTTAAACTGACAATGTGCTTCTCTTTCATTGCTTTAGTTTAACTTTGTTTTCCAAGCTGGAAGAAGTGAACATGTTTTCTAAAACTGGCACCTTTGATTGACAGACAAAAAAAAAACAGATTATCAATCTTCTACTGGGCTTATTTTATCTTTATAACAATAACTGCAGAATAACTGATAGTCTTCCACCAGTGATTTACTACAGAAATAGAGAAACACAAGTATACATGTATGTGGTTAGGATTTCTTGGGGCAGTTTTCCAGAAATGTGATAAGAATAAAAGTGGTTTCCTCTGGATATACTTCCTGGGTTGAAAGATAACAAAAGCAGATCCTAAAATCATCACTTTACCTTTCCTACCAATATTTTGTAAAATAAACAATCCTGGAATTATACTTTCTTCAGTGTTTTAGTGATTAATAAAAACCCTCTCTGAGCAAAGCTATAATTAACAATAAACTGGAATGTAGGTCCCAAGAGGGTAGAGATTTTATATGATCTGTCTGCTGTCATGTATCCAGTGCATAGAGCAGTGCCTGGCACATAATAGATGCTCAATAAAGTATGTGTTGAGTGAAAAGGATAAGGGAATTAAGCAGAGGTTCTGGCAGAGGGAGCACCGTCACAGCCAGACAAGATCACAGAAAGCTTTCATATGAGTATTCATTAGGGAAGTCTTCAATCAGTATCTCTTTTGGCACTCAAACATTGCCAATCTCACTGTTATCTTTTCCCTCAAAAAAGCCATACTCTTCAATGTTTATGGTAGTATACTGCCTTAAGAAGTAAATTATAAGTAACAGCTAAACAGTTCTAAAATTAAGGCAATCTAAATTAGAATAGCTTCAAATTAATTCAAAGTAAACGTTTCAGAGCCATGAGTACCAACATGGATGTGAGGAAAGAAAAAGCTGCTTTTGTCCTAAGTGACATTAAAAACTATTGAATGACAACTCCAATAAAATTCCTTTTAAAATTTTTCCCTCATACTCAACCAGGCTGTTTGGGACTCTCAGTTGAAGATGCACAATGAGTTCACACAGGAAACTTCACTTCTAAATACATACCAATGATGGATTAAAAAAAATAAGATTGGGGAGTAAAAATGACAGCCAAGGATAAATACGAGCAAATGTTTTTGTAAACCAGAAATGGAGCAAAAATCAAGACACTGGGCAGGTGCAAATAAAAGTCAATTAATAAAATCAACAATTTGAACATAAATGCACTCTAGATAAAATTAACTTCATGAAACAATCTGACAAAGGTATTAAAAGAACATGCTAACAAAGGCCAGAGATCAATAAAGACAAAACTGTCAATAAAAAGAATGAATTCATCAAATATACACAGTCAGAATTGAAATAAGAATAGGTAAAGATGAAAAACATAAAGCCTAAAACTCAAAAAAATAAAGTTACTGCAACTAAAAGACGCAATAAATGGGATAACTTCAAAGTGGGATCAAAGAGCGAGCTAATGAAGGAGTAGTGAAAACTAAGGAACTCGCCTAGAATGTAGTACAGAAAGATACTGCTTAAAATTATGAAATAATATTCTTGCTACAGAAAAGACCTCTAACAAATCTTCCATAAAAAGAGTAAGAAGAAAATAATAAAAGTATATGAAAAGTACTACTGAGAATTTTCCAGAATTAAAGAAATACACAAGCCATTAGGATGAAAGTGCAAACTACTAAGTAGAAAAAATAAGGATGGAATATATAATAATAAATCTAGATCAATATATATATTGTAATGAAACTGAAGAATCTTAAAGTCAAGTAGAAGGGGAAAATACAAATTATCTACATTAGAATAATAGACTTACAATAAACTTACTGGCTACAACAGATGGCAAGAAACAATGAAATGATATTTTCAAGGTGCTAAGGAAGTATAAGTATTAACCTAGAATTTTATACCCTGTCAAACTATTATATTATGCAAGATCATAGTCAAAATAAAGACATTTTAGATATATTACATTTTTATCTAATATTATTAAATTAGAACTCAACAATTAAAAAGCAGCAAAAAAAAAAAAACATATGTTTAAGAAACGTTAAATGCACACCTAAATTAATTCAAAGAATTAAAACAGAAATTACTGGTTAGAATAAAATGACAATGAAAAGTACTATATGTCAAAATTTGTTGGAAAGCAGCTGTAGTGATACTTAAAGGTAAATTCAGACTTAATTGTGTTTACAAAACAAAACTAAAAAGAGAAAATTTAATTTAAAAGCCAAGTAAAGATAAAAATGTAAACATATTAGGTAGAAGAAAATAAATAAGAAGATAAAATATTTATTAGAAAAAAGTTGAGATAATCAACAAAACTAAAAGCTTGTTTTTTGAAAATATCAATAAAATAGATAAAACTTAAACAGAGTTTAAGAAAAAAAGGCACACATTTTTAAAAGGGGAAGTTTTGTATAGGTACAATTGATGTCATTTTTAAAAAATCCTAAAGAGATACAAAAATATATTTACAAATTTGAAAGTGATATATAAGTATATATATTTTCATATACAGATAAAATATGAGTGTGTGTGTGCATGTACGTGTGTGTGTGCCTGAGAGAGAAAAGAGAACACCACAATTAATGGTGTTAGAAATATACAGAAAAAAATAGAATGACCCAGTAATAACTAAATTAGATCCATAATCCAAAATATCTTGGCCCAGAAGAACTCAAGAAGATTGGAAGAATACTGCAGAACATGCCTACTATTCCACATAGAGCAATGATTCATAAAATCTAGGGTACACAGAAATCATCCTGGTAATTACAAATGCAGGTTTTCAGGCCTCATCATGTAAGAGTCTTCTTTTAAAACTTTTGAAAAGCTTTTTTTGTTGTTTTGTTTAGAGGTGGAGTCCTCACTATGTTGCTCAGGCTACAGTGCAGTGATTATTCACAAGCACCATCACAGCACTCTACAGCCTTGAACTACCAGGCTCAAGCAATCCTCCTGCCTTAGCCTACTGAGTAGCTGGGACAACAGGTGTGTGTCACTGTGCCTGGGCTGGAAAAACTTCATTTGTAACAAGCAATCCAGGTTACCATGATCAAGGTGGACTTCAAGCCACATTCTGAGAAACACTGCCTCGGGTCATACGACATGTGGACACACATCTGTCTTTCCTAATTGTGCTGAACACATACCAGAGTTATGTGTATAGGTGTAAAGACATAAATTTTGTGGGCCCCACAAACTTAAAAAGGAAACAGCAACAACAAAAGCAGTATTAGAAAGTCACATGCCCCATTTTTTTTTGAGACGGAGTTTCACTCTTGTTACCCAGGCTGGAGTGCAATGGCGCGATCTCGGCTCACTGCAACCTCCGCGTCCTGGGTTCAGGCAATTCTCCTGCCTCAGCCTCCTGAGTAGCTGGGATTACAGGCACGCGCCACCATGCCCAGCTGATTTTTTGTATTTTTAGTAGAGACGGGGTTTCACCATGTCGACCAGGATGTTCTTGATCTCTTGACCCCGTGATCCACCCGCCTCGGCCTCCCAAAGTACTGGGATTACAGGAGTGAGCCACCGCACCCGGCCTGCCCCATTTTTTTTTTTTAACAGACTTTTTCTGTTGAATAACTATGATTTTCCATAAGTTTTAAAAGCATAATCAATCTCTATTCTCTATGTTAGAAAGCAAAACTAGACCAAATAGGTTACAACTATTCCCCTGAGCCAGCTGGAACCAGTCAGGGTTTAGGAGGTGTGGAAGTTGGAATTGAATATAGTAGAGAGATGCAAAGCTCTAGAACTACTCACCCCTGGCCATGAGCAGCCTCATTGCTAACAAATATAATTTTCTATATTTCTTGTGACATCAAAATGGCTTAAAAGCAAAACTATGGAGTATGTGAAAGTATTAATTTCTTTTTTGACAAACATTAGAGCTGAACAATATAATTTCTTATTGGAGGGCCTTGAACTTTATTGACAGGAACAGGAAAGATTTCTTGTCTAGGTGAATATGCTTATTATTTTCATGATCAAGCATTTATTGTTCTCCATTATAACTGGCACCATCATAAATGCCAGAGATCAAAACAAAAGAAAACAAAACTGTTATGGATTGAACATTTGTGTCATTCCAAAATTCATATGTTGAAACTTTGACCCCCATATTGCGATGGTATTTTGAGATGGGGCTTCTAAGAGGTAATTAGAGTTAGATGAGGTTGGATGAAGTTAGGGAGGTGGGGCTCTCATCATGGGATTAGTGCCCTTGTAAGGCACGGCAGAGAATTTGCTCTCTTTCCTTCTCCAAGTACACACAGAGAAGAAGTCATGTGAATACACAATGAGATAGAGGCCACGTACAAGACAAAAGAAGAGGACTCAGAATAAAATCTACCTTGTAAGTGCCTTGCTCTTGAACTTTCCAGCCTCCAGGACGATGAGAAATAAATTTCTACTGCTTAAGCTACACAGTCTGTGGAATTTTGTTATGGCAGCCTAGCTGTCTAAGACAAAAACAAAACAACCCTTACGAAGTAGTGGTCCCTGTGATCTCAAGGACCCAACAATTGAAAGTCTGGAACAACAATTCAAAAGGTGGCATGATACCAATGAACAAGGGTCAGGCTGGAGGACACAAACAAAATGCCTAGGGAGTGCACAAGAGGAAGTGCTTATCTCTTACGGTGACGGAGATCAGTAGCTATGGGCAGGTTGCTAAGAGGAGCGGATAAACACAATGGGCCTGAAAAGACAAGCAGGATTTTATCAGATTCAGAAGGGTAAGTGGCAGAATAATGTTCTGAAATAACCAAGGTTTTTTCCCCTCTAGTTTTCCTTTTTATCTGTTGTAGTCTCCACCCTTTCAAGCAATAGCAAGATTGAGCAGCATTCACTGCCCAGGGAAGACATCAATTATAAGCATAATGAAGATAAGGAAGAGATCAAAGGCCTGGAAGAATACTGAGCAAGGGCAAAACTTCCCATGCTAGGCCAGAACAGATCTAGAGACCTGTAGGGTCAGAAGGGGAGAGATGAAGAGGAAGCAGAGAGTGAAGAACTTAGGTGAGACTATGCCAACTCCCAGAAAGAATAGACAAACCCCCTGCAGAAGTTTAGGGACCTGTGGTCAGTAAGAACCTATGGCTACTTTTCAGAAATAGTTTCTGGAGTAGAAAGGCTACAATCTGTGTGTGTCTAGGCAGGTGTGCTTGAGACAGGCCCCTTGCCTACCTCCCTAGATGGCTCACTGTCACAAGAGTCCCCAAGGACCTACGTGCAGGCACAGAATAAGGCCAAAGGAGAACAGAATTGACAGATTGTTCATACTACCCAGAAGAATGGGGCTCAATTCATCTGTGAACAAACAGTTATATTCCTCACATATCTCTGTGTGTGGACTGAGGTTCACACCCTCTACAAGAAACTGGGTATTCCAGACAGAAGTAACCTAAATAAAAAACAGAAGGATTGGAGGGCAGAGCATTTGCAAGGAGAACCACACAGAGGCCTAAGAGTGAAGGCTTCTGAATGCCAAATCAACTCAAAAGTTAGAGAGATTCTCTGAAAAGTTGGTCTAATCAACCCCCTCTTCTGCACAAAGCCTGCCAGTGATTTCCTATCTCATTTGGAAAAAAAACCTACTAGGTCCTGGCACATCTCACTAACTTCATCTCCCACAACTCTCCCTCACATTCCAGAACCAGACTCACTTACTGTCCTTAAAATAAACCTCAGGACTATATTTGCTTTCCCCTTTTATCTGGAATGTTATCCCCCAGCTTCGTGCATAGCTGTCTTCCTCATTTCCCTCAGATCTCTGCCCAAATAGTATTTTCTCAGAGACATTTACCTTGACATCTTTATACAAAATAGCTCTGCTTCTAACGCTCTTAATCCTTTTACAACATTACCCTTTTCATTGCAATTAATCTTTGCCTGGTGTGCACCCTTGCCTTGCCCCCCGCTACCACCAAACATAAACAGCATGAGCAGAGGAATTTTGTCTGTATGTTTACTGGCATAAACAAAACGTTGCACAAAGCCCAACACAGAGCAGACACTCAGTAAGTGAGTAAATTGAGGGGACTAGATCTCAAGCTCTGACACTAAAAAATTTGAAAAATCATGCTTTTTAAGTAAACCAACCAATTTCAATTTGAAGTTCATTAAAAATCTTCAGAGAGTGATTGTTTCTGGGATCACCAATAACTCTAACTTTATATGTATAATTGTATACGTGAGGCCTGCATATTAATGTGTGACCAGCACAGTGAGTGACAAGACTGACTGTCGCATGCCACTGAGCAGGTGTCCTTTTTGTATAGTCTTCTTGCTCTCTGTGTTTTCACATGTATACATATAAGTATGTGTGTCTACTATGTGTAAGTACACACACACACACACACAGAGCTCACGGCAATCCTATATTCTCTGATTTTTTTAATCTGAAAGCTTTTCCTGACACAACCACTGTTTGTTTTTTGTGGCAATGCATTCTATGGTGACTTAATATTCTCAATTGTTCACAACTAAGCTACACTTAGAGATACATATGTTTTTACATTTGAAAAAAAATCAGAGACAAAATTACTATTTTAAAGATTATAGTAGAACTTTTAGTGAACACTTGATATTGAACACGTTGTGTTTTTCTAAAAGGCATCTCTCTACAAACTAGTACCTTGAAAAATAGGTACCAACCAAAACATTTGGAAGTTGTTTTTGTTTATTTGTTTTGTACCTAGCTTCTTTTGCATTTCTACTTGCAAAAGAAGCTAGGTACAAAACCTTAGCTTAGTAATAAAAACACAAAAGATGAGTAAATGCCTACAGATTTTTATTGTGGCAAGTCATCTGGACACCCTGGTAAAAAGAGCTTGAAAAGAGTGCCCCCTAGTGGGCAAAGTAACTCAACGTAGGCATGATGAGATGGAAAAGTACCTTTTACACAAAAATGAAATGGGATATTTGGGAAATCGTACCACTAATGAAAAAACATTCACAGCCCTGCGAACTCATTTCCTAGCAAGCTACCACTTCCTTGAATTCTCTCACCTGCTAAAATGATTACATACAGATTTACCCATGAAGAAAATAAACTAAGCTGCCCTGCAGTGCTTGAGAAGTCCCTTCTAGCAAGTGGAAAATTTATAACAATTTATGTGAAGAAGGAAAATAAAACAAAGTGAGTAAAGTAAAAATCTAAAGGTAGAGGCCTTCATGCTTCTCTTCACTGTTTCAACTTTGTGTCTCTGCTCTTACAGACCATTCATTTTATGTCCACTAAATAGTCCATTAAGTTTTCAGATTTTAGGGGGTCAAATTTATTTGAACAGCAAATTGACATCAATTTTTCTCTAAACCAATATACAGTAAAGGATTTTCAAGTATATGCCTGTCAGAGAGAGTGATTTTATTTCTGTTCATCAATTAGGAAACATGCCTAATTAATACATAGAAATGAACAATTATTAAAATATATTTTACGAAATTGTGTTGTCAATTTTAATAAAATGTTTATTGAATCATACTGTTTTCCATACTTCAGCATAATCACTTACCTAAAATTTGGCACATAAGCAAAATGGTATTTTTTCTTACAATTTGTGATTTTAAAATATATGCTGATTTCCAGGTAGAATTATATTGCTTCAAGAAAAGCTGATATTTTCCCTAGTGAAATTTATTAATTTGGGCATCACTAAAAGAACTGAACTAAGAAAAGGAATTTGATTTATAGAAACTATTTGAACGTATCTAGCTCCGTAAGTGAGCTAGCTCCATTAGGTGAGCTGGATACATTCTTAGATAAGTGACTAATTTTTGGATAACTGATCCCTTCTATATATCGCTTCTTTTCCCTAAATCTTCACTGTATAAACTTCTTTGATATCTGGCACTTGATGACTTAGCTCTTGTTTACCAGTCAAGCCTCATCCCCCACGAATCCTCAAATTTGCATTACCCACCAGTCCTCTTAAACTGCTGTTTCATTCTCTTTCTCCATCCACACATAACATTCTGTCAGAGCTGCCTGCTTTTACCAGTGCTGCTTGCTTTATCAGGACACAATTCCAGCAAGTACTTCCTTTCCCCTCCTCTCTCTCTTCACCTGTTAAAAATATCTACAAATCCTTCAGCTTTCGTATCATCTACCCCAAGTCACCTTGGGATGAACAAAGTGGCCCCTTCTCTGAGCTCTCATGGCACAAGTTGAGAAGTTTTTTTATCACTGACGTGCCATACTAAAATGTCCTGGTTAGGATTCTCTTTTAAAGTCGAGCAGTAGTCATGCCAGAGAGTTCACGGCTCACAGATGATCCTCTGCTAGTGTTTAATGAATTGGATATTCCATATTATGCAGGCTCTCATATTGTGAAAGATATTTCATTAAAACCTAAGTAACATTATTGTTACTGGACTTGAAACCACAATGTTTCCTCATTTCCTATAAAGTTACTTACAATAGTATGAGATCAAGTTGATTAGGGCAGTAAAAATTATGAGGTAAGCAAAGAAGAATTACAATTCCTGTTTGGAAATTTGGACCCATGTAAATTTAGAAATATTAAAATTTTGGCTAACACTTATATTTGGTCCATTTTTTTCTTTTTTTAAAAATATATTTTATTGCACTTTAGATTCTGGGGTCTATGTGAAGAACATACAGGATTGTTGCATAGGGACATACATGGCAATGTGGTTTGCTGCCTCCATCCCCCTGTCACCTATATCTGGCATTTCTCCCCATCTTATCCCTCCCCAACTCCCTACCCCCCACAGTCCCTACCCTAGTCCCCACCAACATACCCCACTGTATGATGCTCCCCTCCCTGTGTCAAATGTGTCCATTGTTCAACACCCACCTATGAGTCAGAACATGTGGTGTTTGATTTTCTGTTCTTGTGTCAGTTTGCTGAGAATGATGGTTTCCAGATTCATCCATGGCCCTACAAAGGAAATGAACGCATCGTTTTGTTTTTTTTTTTATTGCTGAATAGTATTCCATGGTGTATATGTGCCACGTTTTCCTTGTCCAGTCTATCACTGATGGGCATTTGGGCTGGTTCCAGGTCTTTGCTATTGTAAACAGTGCCGCAGTGAACATACATGCACATGCGTCTTTATAATAGAACAATTTATAAGCCTTTGGGTATATACCCAGTAATGGAATTGCTGGGTCAAATGGAAATTCTATTTCTAGGTCCTTGAGGAATCACCACACTGTCTTCCACAATAGTTGAACTAGTTTACACTCCCAACAACAGTGTAAAATTGTTCCTATTTCTCCACATCATCTCTAGCATCTGTTGTCTCCAGGTTTTTTAATGATCGCCATTCTAACTGGGGTGAGATGGTAACTCAATGTGGTTTTGATTTGCATTTCTCTAATAATCAGTGATGATGAGGACTTTTTCATATGTTTGTTGGTCTCATAGATGTCTTCTTTGTAAAAGTGTCTGTTCGGCCGGGCGCGGTGGCTCACGCCTGTAATCCCAGCACTTTGGGAGGCCGAGGCGGGTGGATCACGAGGTCAAGAGATTGAGACCATCCTGGTCAACATGGTGAAACCCCGTCTCTACTAAAACTACAAAAAATTAGCTGGGCATGGTGGCGCGTGCCTGTAATCCCAGTTACTCAGGAGGCTGAGGCAGGAGAATTGCCTGAACCCAGGAGGTGGAGGTTGTGGTGAGCCGAGATCGCGCCATTGCACTCCAGCCTGGGTAACAAGAGCGAAACTCCTTCTCCAGCCTCCTGAGTAACTGGGATTACAGGCAGGTTATATCTTCTTCTCCCACTTTTGGATGGGTTTGTTTTTTTCTTGTAAATCTGTTTCAGTTCTTTGTAGATTCTGGATATTAGCCCTTCATCAGATGGGTAGATTGCAAAAATTTTTTCCCCTCTGTTGGGTGCCAGTTCACTCTAATGATTGTTTCTTTGGTTGTACAGAAGCTCTGGAGTTTAGTTAGGTCCCATTTGTCTATTTGGCTTTTGTTGCCAGTGCTTTTGGTGTTTTAGTCATGAAGCCCTTGCCTATGCCTATGTCCTGAATCGTTTTGCCTAGGTTTTCTTCTAGGGTTTTTATGGTGTTAAGTCTTATGTTTAAGTCGTTAATCCATCTGGAGTTAATTTTAGTGTAAGGGGTCAGGAAGGGGTCCAGTTTCTGCTTTCTGCACACTGCTAGTCAGTTTTCCCAACACCATTTATTAAACAGGGAATCCTTTCCCCATTGCTTCTTTTTGTCAGGTTTGTCAAAGATCACATGGTTGTAGATGTGTGGTGTTGCCTCTGAGGCCTCTGTTCTGTTCCATTGGTCTACATCTCTGTTTTGGTACTAGTACCATGCTGTTTTGATTACTGTAGTTTTGTAGTAGTTTGAAATCAGGTAGCGTGATGCTTCCAGCTTTGTTCTTTTTGCTTAGGATTGTCTTGGTTATGTGGGCTCTCTTTTGGTTCCATATGAAGTTTAAAGGGGGTTTTCTCTAGTTCTGTTAAGAGGGTCATAGGTAGCCTAATGGGGATAGCTTTGAATCTATAAATTACTTTGGACAGTATGGCCTTTTTCACAATATTGATTCTTCCTAACCATAAGCATGGAATGTTTTCCCATCTGTTTGTGTCCTCTCTTATTTCCTTGAGCAGTGGCTTATAGTTCTCATTGAAGAGGTCCTTTACATCCTTTGTTAGTCATATTCCTAGGTATTTTATTCTCTTTGTAGCAAGTGTGAATGGCAGTTCATTCTTGATTTGGCTCTCTTTAAGTATGTTATTGGTGTATAGGAATGCTTGTGATTTTTGAACATTGATTTTGTATGCTGAAACTTTGCTGAAGTTGCTTATCAGTTTCAGGAGATTTTGGGCTGAGATGATGGGGTCTTCTAAATATACAATCATGCCATCTGCAAATAGCTATAATTTGACTTCCTCCTTTCCTAATTGAATTTCTTTTATTTCTTTTTCTTGCCTGATTGTTCTGGCTACAAATTCCAATACTATATTGAATAGGAGTTGTGACAGAGGGCATCCTTGTTTAGTGCCAGATTTCAAAGGGAATGCTTCCAGTTTCTGCCCATTCAGTATGATATTGGCTGTGGGTTTGTCGTAAATAGCTTTTATTATTTTGAGATATGTCCTGTCGATACCTAGTTTATTCAGAGTTTTTAGCATAAAGAGCTGTTGAATTTTGTTGAATGCCTTCTCTGCAATCGAGATAATCATGTGGTTTTTGTCTTTGGTTCTGTTTATGTGGTGAATTACGTTTATAGACTTGCATATGTTAAAAAAGCCTTACATTCCTGGGATGAAGCCTACTTGATCGTGATGGATAAGCTTTTTGATGTGCTGTTGCAATCAGTTTGCTAGTATTTTATTGAAGATTTTTGCATCTATGTTCATCATGGATATTGGCCTGAAGTTTTCTTTTCTTGTTGAGTCTCTGACGGGTTTTGTTATCAGGATGATGTTGGTCTCATAAAATGATCTGGGAAGGATTCCCTCTTTTTGTATTATTTGGAATAGTTTCAGAAGGAGTGGTACCAGCTCCTCTTTGTGTGTCTGGTAGAATTCAGCTGTGAACCCATCTGTACATGGGCTTTTTTTGGTTGGTAGGCTATTAATTGTTGCCTCAACTTCAGCCCTTGTTATTCGTCTATTCAAGGTTTCGGTTTCTTCCTGGTTTAGTCTTGGGAGGGTGCAAGTGTCCAGGAATTTATCCATTTCTTCCTGGCTTACTGGTTTATGTGCATAGAGTTGTTTGTAGTAATCTCTGATTGTGGTTTGTATTTCTGTGGAATTGGTGGTGACATCCCCTTTTTCGTTTCTTATTGCATCTATTTGATTCTTCTCTCTTTTCTTTTTTATTAATCTGGCTAGTGGTCTGTCTATTTTGTTGATCTTTTCAAAAAACCAGCTCCTGGATTTATTGATTTTTTGAAGGGCTTTTTGTGTCTCTGGCTCCTTCAGTTCTTCTCTGATCTTAGTTATTTCTTGTCTTCTGCTAGCTTTTGATTTTTTTTTGATCTTGCTCCTCTAGCTCTTTCAATTTTGATGATAGGGTGTAGATTTTAGATCTTTCCTTGCTTCTCATATGGGCATTTACTGCTATAAATTTTCCTCTAGACTCTGCTTTACATGTGTCCCAGAGATTCTGGTATGTTGTGTCTTCGTTCTCATTGGTTTCAAAGAACATCTTTACTTCTGCCTTCATTTCATTTCATCCAGTCAACATTCAAGAGCCAGTTGTTCAGTTTCCATGAAGTTGTATGGTTCTGAGTTAGTTTCTTAACCGTGAATTCTAATTTGATTGCACTGTGGTCTGAAAGACTGTTTGTTATGATTTCTGTTCTTTTGCATTTCCTAAGGAGTGATTTACTTCCAATTATGTGGTCCTTTTTAGAGTAGGTGTAACGTGGTGTTAAAAAGAATGTATATTCTGTGGATCTGTGGTGGAGAGTTGTGTAAATGTCTATTAGGTTTGCTTGGTCCACAACGATATTCCTCAAGAAGAGCAACCCCAAGGCATACAATTGTCAGATTCACCAGGGTTGAAATGAAGGAGAAAATGCTAAAGGCAGCCAGAGAGAAAGGGCAGGTTACCCACAAAGGGAAGCCCATCATTCTCACAGGGGATCTCTTGGCAGAAACCCTACAGGTCAGAAGAGAGTGGGGGCCAATATTCAACATCCTTAAAGAAAAGAACTTTCAATCTAGAATTTCATATCCAGTGAAACTAAGCTTCATAAGTGAAGGAGAAATAAAATCCTTTACAAACAAGCAATTGCTCAGAGATTTCATCACCACCAGGCCTGCCTTACAAGAGCTCCTGAAAGAAGCACTAAACATAGAAAGGAAGAAGCAGTACCAGCCACTCCAAAAACATACCAAATGCTAAAGGGCATCAACACAATGAAGAAACTGCATCAATTATCCGGCAAAATAACCAGCTAGCATCAAAATTGCAGGATCAAATTCACACATAACAATATTAACCTTAAATGTAAATGGGTTAAATGCCCCAATCAAAAGACACAGACTGGCAAATTGGATAAAAAGTCAAAATCCATTGGTGTGCTATATCCAGGAAACCCATCTCATGTGCAAGGATACATATAGGCTCAAAATAACGGGATTGAGGAAGATTTACCATGAAATTGGAGAGCAAAAAAAAGCAGGAGTTGCAATCCTAGTCTCTGATAAAATAGACTTTAAACCAATAAGGATCAAAAGAGACAAAGAAGGACATTACATAATGGTAAAAGGATCAATGCAACAAGAAGACCTAACGATCCTAACTATATATGCACCCAATACAGGAGCAAGTTGTTTTATGTTTGCACCATAAAACATAAAAATTTGCTTTATGTATGCACTAGATACATAAAGCAAATTGTTAATGACCTACAAAGGGACTTAGGCTCCCACACAGTAATAGTGGGAGACTTTAACACTCCACTGTCAATATTAGACAGATCAAAAAGACAGAAAATTAACAAGAATATCCAGGTCCTTTTTTCTTTGGTTAAAAAAAAAAAAACCCACATACTCACATACAAAATTATACTATTTCATTGACAAGCGTTCATACATTGAATACCAAGTTATATAAGTCCATGTACAAAACCACTCAGGCAATACAAATATCACCATTTGGTCATTATAAATTTTAGAAGATTATGTAGGAATGTTCCTCACCAATGAGTCAATAATAAAATATGTATTTTTTAAAGTTGGCATTCTCATTCACTATTTCTGTTTTTTATTTGGAGTTTGCCAAAAGGACACATGACATTCCACTGGCAACATATTTATTTTGTTAGACCAGGACTGAAAGTAAATATTGGCATCAATGCTTCTAAAAGGAAGTAGAATATCTGACTCTATAGCACAAGAGGCTGTTGCAGCAAAAACCATGGCCTAATCTATCCTTAAAATAGTACTGCTAAGAAATGTATTTCTTTACCAAAGATTTGCTAGGCAAACCATATATTTTTTTAAAAAGAAACAACAAAAGACGATGCCTACTGGTCAGGCCATTCAAATGGAAAGCCAACACCCATGGCTAACATTAATGTCTATTTTAAATATAGACTGGCCTTTTAAAATTCATTTTCTATAAAACAATATGTATGAAAAACTCAATTAAAATATAAATAGAAATGGAAACCTTCCTTAAAAATGATTTCTCAATGTTTCTGTAGGATGTAGTCATTTACTTACCTTAACATTGTGCAAGAAAAAACCCCACAAATCTACATATTAGTCAACAAACTAAATGTAGTCAATGCAGTATAATCCATACTGTACTAACTAATATGATCAAAACCTATATAAAAAGATGTGCCTAACCACAAATAACATAAGAAGACTAGCAGTGACAACAACTTTTAACCTGAGATGTTGTCACCACTTATAACAAATAACCTAAGGCAAGACTGGGGCTGTTCTATATCTGTCACTGTTGCAAGCTGTTTTATGTATCTATCCTAGTAACTATTTAAATTTCAGGTTTATATTTTAGTACATATTTGAATTTTATATATTTAAACACACACTTTTAAAAAAATAAGTTTTTAAATTGATTTCAAAGAAAAGTTCTAAATCGTGATGAATTTTATAGTACATATTAAAAATCAGAGGCAATTTCTATTTTTAAAATATACATTATCCTTGATATACATTAGGCTAGCCCTTATTATAATATTTGTTTATGAAAATATCCTTTTAGCTAATGGCTCCTTTATAAACATAATGACAAATTATAATCATAAATTGCAATAAATTCTATTCAAATTGTCACATTCATTTCATGCATGTAGTGCTCACAAGTTTGAAAGGATACAGTTTAGAAGGTGCAAAAATGCTTCTATTTCTCATGGAGACAAATAATTTGGTGGGTTTAGTGCTGAAAACACCCAAATTCTAAGCATAACTTCTTATAGGACCATTTATGCCCAGAGACAAGACAAAATACAAATCAAGTCACTCAGTATAAATTTAGCGAGAGCCACTATGTAGCAGATACTCTGTGGAAAGTTTTGAGGGCTCCACATTAAACAAGATACAGTTCCTCCATGAGAAACTTAAGGTCTACAAGGAGACGATGTATCAAGAACCAACTGTCATTCATGTGATGAATGCTATTTCTAAAACCTGAGGACTAGCAGTGTCAGATCACATGGGAACTAGTTACAAATACGGATGCTAAATTCAGTGGGTCAGGTTGGGCCTAGCATTATGCATTTCTAACAGACTTCCAAATGAGGTCAGTGCTGCTGGTCTGCAGACCACATTCTGAGTAGCAAAGGTTTATATACATGGTAACACTGGTAAAGCAGCAACAAGCTCTGCCTTGGTTAATTAGAAGGTTATCTAAAAAAGCTACTGATAGATTACCACTGTAGAGGAAAAAGGGAAAAATAGCTTTCCAGACACAAGAAACTCCAAAAATAAAGGCATACAGTTATGAAAATACATGACATAGTAAGTGACAGTGAGCTGACAAATGTGTTCAAAGTATGAAATATATGGAATGAGTGACAAAGCCAGAGAAATGCCCTAAGGCCATATTGTAACTGTTCTATATACCTGTTACACATCAGATAGTTTAATCCCATAAATATTTCAGAGGCCCCAGAGAGATACTGGACTTTTAAAATTTTTTCTTGAGGGAAATAATAAAACACCAACATTTTAGAAAGATAACTAACATTAGCATGGGGGATGGATTGGAAGAAGAAAATATAGTTAGTCAAAAGACTATCTGAAATAGTTTGAGCAAGAGATGTTGACACCTTGAACCACAGTGTGGTGGGGAAATGAGGTAAAGAAGGAAAGGCTCTGGAAGACATTGATGAAGCTATGTTGGCTCAGATACGGGACTGTCCACCTAAGTCTCTCTTCCTGTACTTTAATGATAGTGTTATGGTGAGGGGGTGGCTACCCACTTAGGAACTGTTTTTCTTAGATTCACAACCAGTAGTGTGTGAATGGAAGTGATTGAACCACTTAGGCCCTGCTTATGAGTCAGTTTTTGACCCCGGACTTAGACTGTCCTCTCTCTCCCACAGGCCGAAGGATGACCTTGGAAGTCATATGTTGAAGATGGAAGACATGTTGTAGTCTAAGTCATTAAAGTGCTACACTGATCTGGGGCTCAGACACCTCAGACTCTTGTAGAAGAAAAAACAAACAAAACAAGACACCGCTTTATTGGATTGGGTCTTACCTATTATATTTTTATATCTACTATATTAATATATCTTGTTCTAGTAGCTTGGGTTTTACTTTTAGCCTCTAGAGGATTTAGTGATTTAAGCAGCCATGAAGGGTGAAGAACACCAGGGATTTCATAATAACTAAATTTAACAGCAAAGACTGCAGGGTTGATAGCGTGCCATTATTTGAGTTAAAGAAAAAGCAAAAGAAATTGCAGGTCTGGGGAGACAATAATAAACTCACATTTTGAAGCATGAAGTTTATGTTACTTGCAGGATATCCTGCTGGAGATACTCAGTAGGTTTTTAGACAAACAGGCCTGAATCTGAGAAGTATATGAAAGGTTTATAGAAGCCACGTGATGCAAGGAATACATAGGGAGAGGTTGTGCAGCTAGTAGAGAAGGCGGTCAATTATAAGACCCACAGAAACCAAAAAAAAAAAAAAAAAAAGAATCTTGTAAAAACAATGTTAAATGAAACAAAAACCAAAAATAGGTGCTAAAGAACACACCCATTTACACAGTGTGCTGTCATATAAATAAAAGTTAAAATATACCAAAATGTGACATGACACATTATGTACAGGTACATACTATGTAGTAAAAGAATATTTGAAATGCATGGGACTGTAAATACCCAAGTTTGGATAATGGTTACATTTCCATTTGGGCATGAAGGAACATACAATCTGGGAGGAACACATAGGGAACTTGAACTCTGTTGACAGTGTTTTATTTATTAAAATGGAAGCAGGTACAGACGTGCTCACTTTTTAAATAGTTTACATGATTTGCTAATAAAATTTAAAACTAAAATGCCAAAAAGAGTTTTACAAAGTAGGATGTGGTTCACAATATCAAAGGAAAATGAGAAATAGAAAATGACAATTGGATTTGACACCCAGTAGTTAATTAGTGACATTTATAAGAGGAATTTTAGTAACTACTGGAGAACTTGAGTTAGATTTTTAAAAAATGGAATGTGTAAAATTCCACATTTAGATTCTAAACATTACACTATTTTTGTTGAGCTATTCACTCTAGGAAACTGCTTTATAATGAAGAGAAATAAATTTTATATTCTGTAGTAATCAGAGAAAAAGATACTAATGACATTATAACTGCTCTAATACATCTAATAAAATATTTTTGATTGGCTTAGTTTATTATAGGAATCAACTGTAAAATATTAATCATTTCCCACTGGTTATTAGAAATAACTCTTAAATCTGTTAAATGTATATAAATTCTAGTGGGCACCTGAATGTAAAACAATAACAAGTAAAAAGACTCTGAAGAGAAAAAAGTTGTGTTTTTTTTTTTTTGTTTTTTTTTTAATTTAGGAAGCCAGTAATCCATTTTCCAAAGAATATTTGTTATGTTCTAATATTTGTGTCTCTCCCAATTCATATGTTGAAACTCTAACCCATAAGGTGATGGCATTAGGAGGTGGAGCCTTTGGGAGGTGATCAGGTCATGAAGGCTCCTCTTGCAGTAATGGGATTACTGCCCTTCTAAAAGTGGCCCAAGAGAGCTCGCTGGCCCTTTCAGCCACATGAGGACAGACACAGTGAAAAAATGTTGATAAACCAGGAAGCGGGTCCTCACCAGACACTGAGCCTGTTGGCACTTTGATTTAGGACTTCCCAGTCTCCAGAGCTGTGAGAAATAAATGTTTGTTGTTTATAAGACATATAGTCCATGGTAATTTGTTATAGCAGTCTGAACAGGCTAAGACAGCGGTGTAAAATATTACTCTTTCAAAATATTTTTCCTTTCTATTCTAGTAGTACATACCTATAATGAGTTCTCAAGCAATTATCCATATTTGCATTAATGAGGCTACACACAAAGCTTAAACTAACACTCACCTGAATCACAAATACATTTAATAATTATGGTACATTTTAGCAAAAAAAGAAATTATTTTGAGGAATAACTGATTTCACAAAGTGCGGTTTTTAAAATCTTATTTATAGTCACAATCACTATAAGATCTAGAAAAATAAAGTGAACAAATTAGGTGTAATAACAGAAAGTTATATGTATCAATTACACCTACCAATATTATTTTCTCTTGTCAACATCATTTCAAAGTCTCCAATCCTATCTAAATACCATCTCTTTAACTATTAGAAAACATTGCTTTTATGATCAGGCAAGACTTTCATCTATTGTTTGGGAATATGCAGATGCTGAGGAAAAGTATGTATCCGATAGGAACAGCAAATTTGGGCTAAAAGGAAATAATTAGATGAGTTCCATGCTCCTTTTAGATTCTGTGGTTCTTGATCTGGGTGACAGGAAGTTAGCTAATAGTAGCTGGAAAATACAAAAAACTAGAAAAAGAGGTTTGAATTTGATATCTGAGGATGTAGGTAATTTTAAATGTTTTATGTATTGCCAGAAAACCAGCAGATGATCTTTAGTAGGCAAATTAAAACAAAGCTTTTAGAGAAATATAACTCAAAATGTATGAGATGCATCGGGCAGGGCAGGGCAGGAGTATATTCTAGGGCCAGAGTGATTAGGTCCCTGGGTTATGCACCCTGTGAATTTCTAAACCAAGGATAGACACAATTAAAGGAGAAATTGAGAAAGACCCCTATGGCTGGTATAAATTTCTTCCTGTAAGAGGTGAAGAGAGGGAGGCCTTGATTGTAGTAACACATGAAATGGAAATATGAAATAGTGGTTTAAACAATCATTGTGGAGTAAACATACAAGGGAGGAAGAGAGCCTATCATATGCAAGACATTGTACAGCATGTTTATACATAGATATCTCATTTAATCTCCATAACAACCCTGAAAACTTATTATTATTTACAGTGTAAAGGCAAGAAGGCTGAGGCACACAGACATTAAGAAACTTAGTATCCAAAGTTATAAAAATACTAACTAATGGGGCTGGAGTTCAAGCTCAGATACATGTACACTCAAATTCTATAATTGTTCCACTACTCTTTGCTATCTACTTTTCATACCCAGTTTGGTGACTCACAGATGCAGAAGATGGAAGAGATAAAATCACTGAAAATAGTCTGAATATTGAAACCTAATAATGTGATACTTAATAAAATAGATCTGGCTAAAAATTAGCTTGGCATGGTGGCATGCGCCTATAGTCCCAGCTACTCAGGAAGCTGAGGCAGGAGAATTGCTTGAACCCGGGAGGCGCAGGTTGCAGTGAGCCAAGATCGCACCACTGCACTCCAGCCTGGCGCCTGGTGACAGAGTGAGGCTCTGTCTCAAAAAAAAAAAAAAAAAAAAAAAAAAAAAAAAAAAAAAAGATCTGGCCACTGGGAAATAGATGTTTAGATCATTTCTCTCCGGACCTGGGCTTTCACTTAGTTTAGTAGATGTGGTCTGTCATAAAACCGCTGCAGGCTTCCTGAAGGTCAGATTAGGCTTTCTGAGGGGTCATTAAAACCAGAGCTGGTCCCAAACATTGGAACTATTTCCTCCAAGATTCTGCACCTACCACAGCCACCAGATTGGACTGATCCAGCACTCTGGACTGATCTGAATTGTGAGAGCCAAACAGCCTTAGCAACTCTACCCAGACTGTAGGCTCTAATATGCCTCAGTCAAATTCCAGTTTCCGTTCTTACTGGTTGTGTAACCTTGAATTAGGTATTCATCCCTTTGCAGCTCATCTCATCTGAAAAATGAAATACTGAAATATATCTCCCTAAGAGCTACTATCTATAAAGACGAAATAAAATAAGGCAGATAAAGTACCCAGCGTAATTTGCACTTCACAAATGCTTCTTTTAAAAAAAGATAGTGGTGATGATGATGATGATAGTGATGGTATAAATGACAGAGGAAGGGGGGAGGAAGAGGAGAAAGAACAATTTTAAAACTCAGAGAGATTCTTGAGCATCTGGATTTCTCAGTATTTGTTAGACAAAAGCCTGCTTTCTGCTTGGTAGCACGCTTTCTGTAGTCAAGGGATAATAAACAATACAAAATGAGATTCTAGCTGGTTTATTCTTTTCAGGAAATAAGTTGGTTCTCTCCATAATAGAGCTTATCTCTCAACTATAGAGGAAACTTACTTCCTCAGGAGTTTGGCAGATTCAGAGCTTGATATAAACTTGAAGAATGTGAAGCAGGTTACACCTGTTGATTTTGTTTTGATTCACTGAAGTTTTGTTTGCTTATTTTGAATATTCCCACTGCTAGCACATGCTTGGCATAAGCCACAGTAGTTAATTTTTATCCATTCTTGATTGCTGTAGGTAATTTATATCTTTAAATTTTTTATTGGCAATGACTTAGACAGTCACTTAAATTAAAATAACCTACATGGATCTAGTCATAAGAACATCACTGTATACCTCTCTCTACTTCCAGGGAGCTGCCCACGGCTCCATTTATAAACATAGTTATCTGTGGCATTTTTCCCCTCTTTTCATTTTTGTAGTCCTGAAAATAATGAAGATTTAAAATGAGTTTGGTCATTGATAACTCCCAATTCCAGGAAAGTTGTGGTGAAACAAGCACTCATGGCTGATAGTGTTGCGATTGCCACATCCCTTATGAAAGCAGTGTGGCAACTAGAAACAGCTTTGTTCATTCTTTTTGATTTGGTCTGGAAATGATTCAACAGAGAAATCAAATGATACTGCACCAGTGTTTTCTCCTAACTTACAATGAAATATTCAATATTATATGAAGAATTTAATAAATTAAGATACACAAATATACAGACATTCTAATTAAAAAATTGTGAACTCTGAAGAAACAATGAAAATATTAACTATAAAATTAAATAGAATATATAAATTGAACACAGAATAACATGTACACCATGGTTGAAACTATATAAAACATTGGTTCTTTACTTGGGGTGCACATGATATCACCAGCAGAGCTCCTAAAAATACAATACAGAGGCCTCATCAAAAAAGAGGCCTAATCAATTGACCTAGAATTGTCCCCCAGTATTGGTGGTGAATTTATTGAAAATTACATTTCTTTTAGATTTAAAAAACATTGTAATGATGTTACCAGTGAAAAAATAACTTCAATACATTTAAATGTTAAGTGACAGAGTTATTAAATGTCATTTGAAATGAGATGAAGAATTATATTAAATCTATGTTTTTAAAAATTGCCTTTGCCTTATTAAATATAATCCTACTTTCCAAACAACTCACTAGGATGGGATTCTCGAAAACAAAAATGCCGTAAAAACATAATTAAGACTAGATTCTCCCTACACCAAATACTCAGTGAGAGGCCAATGACTTCTTGCATCCAAATATCCCTTTCTTCCTATCTCTCCAACTCCCTAAAGCCCTGGTGCTAGTTCACACTCAAAGAAAACCTCCTAGAAATGCTACAGAAAGGCCGACATTCTCTGCTCATATCCTCCTAAACCTGCCACCTTAAATATAAGGGGATCAAAAACTTTCAATGGCTTGAAAGTATGAACAAATAAATTAGGTATGGCCAAAGACCTTGCCATTAGAGTCGCAGTGTTTGCATACATAAAGCATGCAATGCTGAACTGTTAAATATGTGCATATTTACAGTTAAAATCAACCAATCTGTCCTTTTGAAGTTATTAATCTTACCACTTTGTTTAATGATGAGGCGTACCAACTTAGTATGATCCAGAGGCTTGACTCCTCCTCCTCAGAGCGCCCCTGGGGGCTGGGGGAGGGTCTTCCCATCATAGGCCAGCCAGCAACACCCCCTTGGCAGTATGCATTGATCACAGTGGCTAATTTTAGAACTTGATGTGTATTTTTTACTTTGTTACCACCCACTTTCCACCAATGTCACAATCAACATTAATTTTTGCAGAATGCTTTTGCCTTTCTAAAAGAGTTTAGCCTTTAGTCACAATGGAAAAACAAACAAACAAGCTTGTGGACCTAGTCATGCTCAGTTCATGTGCCTCTTCCCCAAATTCCTAACCAAAGGACACAGAGATTAATAAGTAATACTAAAGTCATGAGGATTAAACAGCCACTGAATTCTTAAGCCAAAATCCACAGTCATTCCACACAACAAATCTCAAAATAATTATTTTAAAATCAGGGTCCTTTAAACCAGATTACTGATTATTTTAAATTTTTTACCGGCTGTTTTAAAATGATAAATAATGCCTTATACAAATGATAATTAAGAATACATTATCCTAACGTACATTGGAATACCTTTTCTATGATTACTTTTAGAACGCTGTCTGGGTAAATGAACATTTTCTAGGCAATAAATAATTCCCACAAATTAGTAACAATGGACATTTTTTAAAAGTTTATGTTTGTAATGTTTCTTAACAAAATGATTAAAAGAAAATATAACACTAGTAATATTTTATTAGGGAGATATTTGTTATATTCTTCAAATTTCTGCAACAGTAAAATCTCTCAAAGTTAAAAAAAGAAAAAAAAAAGGAAAAAGTTACGTCACAACTCATCCAGTTTTTAGGAGAGCACTTAGGCAGAGACAATAAAATCTCTTTGTTCATAAACGCTCCAGTGGTTACTTAGAGAATTTGTCTTTTAAGAGAGCTTGAAGGCAATTAAAATATATTCCACTGTGATCATATGACAACTGTTTATTAGAAAAGGAACTTTGAAAAACAGGTTGTTTTTGTTTCTGTTGTTAATAAATAAACTCAGTTGGTAGATTTAAACTTCTGTTTAAAGATTATTAACAATTTGACCTATAAACTTAATGGAAAGGATCCAGCAGCTGATGGCAAGTAAAAATCAGAAATGGGGAAATCATCTCTCTTATTAATTAAAGGTTATTAGATAGAATAATCACATTTACAAAACTCACTTAAATATTAATAGCACATTTGCTATATAGTCATGTTTTACTCAACATGAAATTAAAACTCTTCATCATTTATCTCCACTTAATAGTTGTAGGACCTTAGAAAAATTAAGTAAATTCACAGTTTTATTTAAACTCAGTTTCATCATTTTAAAAATAGGGACAAGAAGAGTATCTCATTCAAAGATTTATTGTGAGGTTTAAATGAGACAGCCTCCATGAAAGGCTTAGCACAGTGTCTGGCATAAGGTAAGGCTTCAATTAAGTTGTTACAGGCTGAGTATCCCTAATCTGAAAATCTGAAATCTGAACTGCTCAAAAATCTGAAACTTTCTGAGGACCTACATGATGCTCAAAGGAAATGTGCATTGGAGCATTCTGGATTGGGGATGTTCAACTGATAAGTATAATGCAAATATTCCAAAATGTGTAAAAACCCCAAATCCAAAATACTTCTGGTCCGAAATATTTGATAAGGGATAATCCAACTCATAATATTCAGCTAAATCTAGATCCACTACCATAGCCTCACTCACTACTTCATATGCTAAGCCAAGAATTCAATTTTCCCTGTTAAAGTAACCATGTGAAGAGGGGCTTATTAAATCTTTAAAATTCATGTCATGGTGACAAAACATTATAACACAATATTCACCTGCAAAGATTTATGATGCTGAGGCAGGACAAAAGAATCATTTATCTATGAGCAACTAATTATAGATATTTTCAAATAAAGCAAACAAATCTTGAAAGTGTCTTTTGGTTGGCTTGGTTTTCCCTGTAAACACTCACATGGAACTCATTTCAGAATGAGGCTTTATGAAAGGAACCTCATACTTTTGTGATTATATTTAGAAAACCACTCTAAGATGGGAAGAGAGGCATGAGTTGTGATAAACTAGGCCCATGACTTTAAATGGAAGATGCTTAGCTTCCTCATCAAATTTAAATTTCCTGCAACCAAGAAACAAAATAAAACTCAGACATTTAAAACATTTTATTGTTTAACTTTACTGAAAAAGACATTGTATAATGTCATGTGTATATCAATCATTAAATCTAAAAAGATTTTTATGCTACCACTTTTTAAAGTAAAACTTCTATTAGGACTAATTGATTAGATAACTTCGACCAAATTATAAAAATAAGACTTCTCACTAAGAAAATAATAATGTTGATATAACAGGATAATTATAGTTAAAAGTCTAGAAATTCAGGCTTATACTTTGGGCCAGACATGAAATTTATAAAAGTGTTGATTCTCTAATTGCTAATGTAATTGATGCTATGGTAAGAGGTGACACTTTCATTCCAAAGTTGTACTGGGATAAATGCAGAGCACTGATTCCACCCTGCACGCAGTAATAACTAATCACTGAGAAGGCACTGCTATATTTCCACAGTCTATAATGCTCACAGTTTTCCTGGGGCTCCAAATTACCCAGTGGAAAACATAAACCCCTGGCTAAGTATGGCACATCATTTATATGTGGAATCTTTTAATGATGAGAACCTTACTACTTACAATTTATAGTGTTTGCCTAATCTTGTTTTTCATGCAGTATTTCATGAAGGAAAATAAAAATACGTTTCAAACTCCAACATCAAAGTCCCAAATTTAGACTACAGAGAAATAAACGTGGAAAACAGAGGTTTGAGAAGTGGACTTAATTAACTTTGAGCAAAAGATGATGGTGGACTATTCAAAATAGCAAAGACATGGAATCAACCTAGGTGCCCATCAATGGTGGACTGGATAGAGAAAATGTGGTACTTCTATACCATGGAATACTTTGTAACCTTAAAAAGGAACAAAGTCATGTCCTTTGCAGGAACGTGGATGCTGTGGATGCTGCTGGAGGATATTATCCTAAGCAACTTAACACATGAAGAGAGAACCCATACCCCATGTACTCCATTGTATGAAGAACCAGTATCACTTATACCACATTGTAAGGAGGAGCTAAACATTAGGTACTCATGGACATAAAGATGGCAACAATAGACACTGGGGACTAGTAGAATGTAGAAGGACGGAGGGGAAAAAAGGTGGAAAAGCCAACTATTAGGTACTATGCTTACTACCTGGGTGACAAGATCATTTGTACCCGCATCATGCAGTATACCCTGTAACTAACAAATCTGCATATGCAACCACTGAATCTAAAATATAAGTTGAAGTTATTTTTTAAGAGGTCGGAAGAAATGTTTGGTACTGTCATTTAAGCTGACACAGGTGCTTCTATCCAGGTGGTTCTCCTTCCTCTTTCCCTCCTGCTTGCTTCCTTAGAAGGGGACTTGGCATCCACACTGCAAAAGGCTTTGTGCTTTCACCACTGGTCTTTTTGAGAAGTTACTTTCTCCTTAAATACCTCTGCTAACAAGGTTCTCTATTCCACAGAATCATGACAATAGAAACAGCTCATATTCATGAAGTACTTACCACTTACCCAGCACCTTATTAGGAAACTTACATGCTTCCTAACAACTCCATGAGATTGACTCATTGAGTCAACTGTCCGCTCCATAAAGCTTAGAATTAGCAGAGCCAATATTTGAACCCAGGGCTGCAGACCTGACATGCTACTCTTACGCTGCTGCTCAACAGGAGACTTGGCAGCTGTTTCCTTATGTCCTATATATAATCTGTCCTCAACCTGAGCTACTGGAGGAAACAGTGGGACCAGGACAGTTCCCACTTTAATCAACTTCCTGGGAAGACAAAAGAAAAAAGGTCTATGACATTGTTTCTGATTCTAAAGCTTATAATCTTCTAAAGATGTAGGAAGATAACAGAGGGGGAATAAATATATAAAGAAAAGGAGAGATACATTTTAAAAACCCAATTTTATTAAAAGTTTAAAGTTTAAAATTTCAAATGCAATAGTATTAAAATCACTAATGTAAAAATAAACAAGAAATTTCAAGGTCAACTTTTGTGTGACTCACTTTATATATCTTACGTTAATAAAAATTGCCATAAGCTAAAATAAACTTTATTTTCCTTCCAGATAAACCTATATGTAAAACCACATGGTAGATTAGCTTTTTAATTTCCACAGAAATATATATTAAGAAAACAAATCTAAATCATGTCTTTTAATGACCTTTCAATAAACAAAAGTAAATGATCATGAATATACCACATGAGGTCTGGATGAGTATGTTTGCAGTAGGAGATACTGGTGCTTCCTAATGTTTACAGAATAGGAAACAGTTCAAAAGCTAGATGACTCGTTGTCTGTCTGAAAAAGTCACAGCATTGTCAGTCCATGAAAAAAGTGACCTCAGTTAAAAATAGAATTCTCATTATGCTGTCTACCCCCTTTTCCTGAAGAACTTCACTTAAAAATAGAGTCATCCATATTTTACAGCCATAATTACTTTCTTTGGTAACCCGTCAAATGCGTTTAAAATTTTATAGTTCTCTGTTAAAACTTCTTTACCAGGTTTACTTGTAGAATGGGCAGGAAACACATGAATTAAACTTTGTTTTTTAATAATAAATAAGATATGGCTACTCCTTAGCTAATACAAGAACGATTTCAGACTAGGTTAATATAATCCTCCTTTTCTTTGGTGTTTCAAGGTTCCAATAAATAACCAAAATTGTAAAGGAATAGACAGGAAAACTGACTTAAAAAACTTGTCCTCACCACTGTCAAACAAGATTTAATTGTATGTACCATGTTGGCAAGAAGCAATATTTCTGAAAGTATTTAAGAAACAATTTTCATGAAAGATTAGATTTTCAGTCAGTTGTCAGTTTCTTGTTATTAAAGAAACCACTCCTCACCAGGAGTACCTATATTCTCTAAAAATTTCCACAGAATAAACTCCTAAAAACTTTTTGATCATGTGCCCAAAATATAAATATGTATGTATAATACATATGTTTATTCTCAAAATTAAATACATACAGGTGTGTGTATGTGTGTGTATGTATATATATATATATATATATATATATATACAACTAAACATAGACACTAAAAGTGTCCATTAAAAGTAGACAGACATTTTAAAAGTTGAGTATAAAAATGAAATAAACATGATTTTTAAATGACTGGCTAATCATAATACTATATTCACAATGTGTATTATCTCAAAGTAGAATACACACTGAGGGTGAGGATCTTTGTCATAGGTATTTGGATACATTCACTTTTCTAATAGTCTTCTTGGAAATTATCAACTTTTGGTGGTAGAAGTTTGGTTATATCTGATTAAAATACCACTGATTTTTGCTCTAAGTATGGCTAAAGAAGAGCTGGTAGAGGAGTACAAATATGAGCTCCTCCGTGTGATTGTGTCACAAGCAGTAGCTTCAACCTGCAGGTTCTTGGTAGTAATCTTTTAAAGGCACTTGAACACTTCACAAATGTTATTTTGGTTAAAGCTAAAAACACAATCTGCAAACTGAGGCATGCATAAACAGCAATACCTCAAACAAACTGAAAGTGAATAAACAAGTAAGGCCTTGCTGTCTCCGGGACGCGGAGTTCATACACTTCCCTCCCTTTGGTAACAGGAGCCTGTTACCAAACTTGACATGGACCATCTGACCTAAGAGTGACTTGGGTCAATCCACAATCTAAACATTTGTATTTTTAATTTATTTTACATTTTAAATGTTTGGTTTGTTTCTTTTGTATTTTAAGTAACTATATTTCTCAGAAAAATCTTTTTAAAGATAGAAACACACTGAACCTGTCATCATCATAAATTCTTTCCACATCCTATGGATCATCTTGCCTACTTTTGAGATGCAAACCTTGAACTTTGAAGATCACTGACCTAGAGAATGAAATATAAACTTCAACCTTCTTTGCAAATCTTTCCACAGCCTAGCTTTATCTCTCTCTCTCTCTCTCTCGGCATATTCCCACAAATATTTTAGTATGCCCACAAATGAATCCTTCATACTAAGCAAGCTGGTTGTTATGACAGAACAAGAAGCTGGGCAGGAGACCAGAACTCTAATATTGTCTGGTGGGGAATGTCACCTATGGAGTAGGTCAGCACCAGCTGGACGGTAAGCCAGCTATACTAACCAGCCAAGAGTCTGAGTGGAACAGCAAGTCAGGAACTTCAGCCAGGCAGAAGTTAAAAAACATGTCACAGGAGGTCAGACACAAAAGGTAGAATAGAAATTAGGCAGTCAGAGAGCACCAAGGCATAAGAGCAAAATTTTGGAATGGTCAAAAGATCAAGGACTCAGGAATCAGGAGATCCACTTTAGTAGGACAGGGGTTGGTGAAAGGACAAGGAAACAGATGTGAGGCCCAAGCAACAAAGCAATTTGATACTACAGCAATTTTCTATTATGGCCAGGAAGTTTCTTACACGTTTCCTACTGGATCCTTTCCCAGAATTAGGCTAGTGTGACCTTGTGCAAGAAGGCAGCAGGCAACGAAGAGTGTCTGGAGAAAAGACGGCATGAGAAGGGCCAAAGAAAAGATTTCTTAGTCTGAAAAACAAGGCTCTCCAGAGGCTGTGCCTCTGCTCTAATGCTCCCATCCTCCTACACTATCCTCCTCTCCTACTCATCCTTAAAATCACTCCCAAATCCTGCCTCCTCCCTTATTCTTTCTTTAACAATCTCAACACACCATTCTCTGAATTCTTACAGTGATTATTCCTCTGAGCATTTTAACTCAACTGTGTGCTGCCTTGCATTTTTGTTTGTTTGTTTTATGTATGAGTTTCCCCAAAAAGATTCCAAATGCCTGGAGAGGTATGGACTCATGTTATACTTTGTTTTTTAATAGGTAATGCTTTCTTAAATGTTTCTGAGAGTCCTTTTAATAATATATTACTCTTCATTCAGACAAATGCACAGAAGGTCATGCACACAATATTTAGTATGTAATTATATAGGATTAGGTAATTTATCTTAGGTTATTATAATAAAATTCTACAGTTGAATTCAAAGTAAGGGTGAACAAAAAGTCTGTATCAAAATACAATAGGCACAGATTGCTTCACTCCTGTGAAATATGAAGAATCAGAATAGGAAATAATGGCAAGTGAGTCACTTAAATATTATAATCTATGGGTATAAAAAATAGAATGTGTATATAATAGTATTTGCTAGCACAACAGGGTGACTGTCATCAAAAATAATTTAATTACACATTGAAAAATAACTAAGAGTACAATTGAATTGTCTAAAACACAAAGGATAAATGCTTGAGGTGATGGATACCCCATTTACCCCAATATGATTATTATGCGTTGCACGCCTCTGTCAAAACATCTCATGTAACCTATAAATATTTATACCTACAATGTACCCTATTATGTACACTACTATAATAAAAAATAAAAATTAAATAATATAAAAACATTATAATCTATCCATGAATGGATTACCATAATATTAATTTATTGGCAAATTCTGGTCTGGCATGGTGGCTCATGCCTTTAATCTCAGCACTTTGGGAGGTGGAGGTAGGTGGATCACTTGAGGTCAGGAGTTCAAGATCAGCCTGGGTGACACGGTGAAACCCCATCTTTACTAAAAATACAAAACTTAACCTGGCATGGTGGCACACCTCTGTAGTACCAGCTACTCAGGAGGCTGAGGCAGGAGAATTTCTTGAACTTGGGAGACGGAGGTTGCAGTGAGCTGAGATTGCACCACTGCACTCCATCCTGGGTGACAGAGTGAGACGCTGTCTCAAAACCAAAAACAAAAAATTGGCAAATTCCATAAGCTCCTACCATATGCCTACTATCAAATACCTAGCAGATACTGTGGTAGGTACTAGATCAAGACAAGAATACAGAGATGAATAAAGCTTCATCTCTGCCTTAGAAAACCCTAGAGAATAGAAAATATTTCAGGTCCACCTAATCAAGTCTAGAAAGTCCTCAGATGCCCAGCCATTTGAAGTTGGGCATGAAAGATGAATAGAAATTCACCAGGTAAAAATGGGAGAAATCACAGCTGGCAGAAGGGCAAAATTTGGATTGTGGAATCCACAAGGAAAAAGACATGAGACAACTAACATATGGGGGTGGGGCAGGAAGAAGGTATGAGAAGGGGAAGGATGGAAGGTAGAACTAAAATGTAGCCTGGTACAAAAGCATACACTAATGTTAAGGAGCTTAGACTTCATTTTGGAGGTACTGAAGAGCCACTGCCAATTTTTAAGAAGCAAATTAGTAGATTTTTATCTGGTTTGCTAGACAAAAATTAGTATTTATTAATTTAAGTGATCATTTAATTACAGACTCATTTAGGACAATATGTGAATTTAACCAAAGTGATACATAACATTAGGGCTTATTCTTTTGTTTCCAAAGTTAGCTATTTTGTTTTTATAAGTCATGTGGTTTCTAAAGTATATTTGCGAATACAAAATACATACATCACGAGGTTAAAAAGAGAAATGTCAACAGTGCCACCATGTAATGTATTCATGATGTCCATATAACAAATATGCTGATTAACTAATTTAGACTATTCCCTAGTTATATTTCATATGTGTATCTTAACTTGGAAAAGATGGGCAATTAAGTGCTAGTGTACTATCCTCTGGAAATCATGGACCATAAACAGAAGCCACCTACAGAGAGGCTTCGCAGATTTAGATGTACATCTCCAAACTGCTTGAGAATCTTAATTATGTATATTATTACTCAAGTTATTCATGTCCCCATGGATCATGAACCTAGCACTTCTGCCTTTTCTTACATCAAAACAATGGGAAACAAAAAAATTTAAATAACCTAACGATGCATCTTAAAGAACTAGAAAAGCAGAGCAAACAAAATCCAAAATTAGTAGAAGAAATAATAAAGAAGAGAGCAGAAATAAATAAAATTGAAATGAAGAATATAAAAGATCAGTGAAACAAACAGCTGGTTTTTTGAAAAGTCAAACACAATTGACAGACCTTCAGCCAGACTAACTAAGAAAAGAGAGAAGATCCAAATAAATAAAATCAGAGTTGAAAATGGAAATGTTACAACTGATAACTGATACCACTGAAATTCAAAGGATCTTTAGAGGCTACTATGAGAAATTATATGCCAATAAATTGGAAAATCTAGAAGAAATGGACAAATCTCTAGACACATACAATCTACCAAAATTGAACCATGAAGAAGTCCAAAATCTGAACTGACCAATAACAAGTAATGATATCAAAGCTGTAATAAAATGTCTCCCAGTGAAAAACAGCCCAGGACCTGATGGCTTCACTGAATTCTACCAAACATTTAAAGAAGAACTAATACCAATCCTAACCAAATTGTTGTGAAAAACAGAGGATGAGGGAGTACATCCATACTCATTCTACCAGACGAATATTACCCTGATACTGAAGCTAGACAGACACACACACACACACACACACACACACGCACACACACATTTGTCAGAGTTACTGGCTGTAGGCCAATATTAATAAAAAGCCCTCAATAAAATACTAGCAAACTGAATTCCCTAGTTATATTTCATATATGTATCTTAACTTGAAAAAGATGGGCAATTAAGTACTAGTGTACTGTCCTCTGGAAATCATGGACTATAAACAGAAGCTAATGAAGAAAATAATATAAAAGATCAGTGAAACAAAGAGTTGGTTTTTTGAAAAGTCAAACATAATTGACAGACCTTCAGCCAGACTAACTAAGAAAAAAGAGAGAAGATCCAAGACTAATTAAGAAAAAAGAGAGAAGATTCATCATGATCAAGTGGGATTTGTCCTGGGGATGCAAAAATGGTTCAACATAGGTAAATCAATCATTATGATACATCAGATCAAGAGAATGGAGGACTAAAACCATATGATCATTTCAACTGATGCTGAAAAATCATTTGATAAAAATCAACATTCCTTCATAATAAAAACTCTAAAAAAACTGGATATAGAAGGAACACACCTCAACATAATAAAGCCATTTATGGCAGACCCACAGCTAGCATCATATTGAATGGAGAAAAACTAAAAGCCTTTCCTCTGCGATCTGGAACACAACAAGGATATTTTCAACATAGTACTCAAAGTCCTAGCTAGAGCAATCAGACAAGAGAAGGACATAAAGGGCATCTAAATTGGAAAAAAAGAAGTCAAATTATCCTAGTTTGCAGATGATGTGGCAATATATTTGGAAAAACCTAAAGACTACACAATAAAATCTTAGAACTGATAAATTCAGTAAAGCTGAAGGGTACAAAATCAACATACAAAAATCAGTAGTATTTATTTATGCCAACAGTTAAAAGTTTGAAAAAGAAATATAAAAAGTAATCCCATTTATATTAGCCACAAATAAAATTAAATACCTGGGAATTAATTTAACCAAAGAAGTGAAAGATCTTTATAACAAAAATTATAAAATGCTGATGGAAAAAATGGAAGAGGATACCGAAAAGTGAGAGATATTCCATGTTCATGGATTGGAAGAATCAATATTGTTAAAATGTCCATACTACCCAAAGCAATCTAAAAATTCAATGCAATTCCTATCAAAATACCAATGACATTCTTCACAGAAATAGAAAAAAATAATCCTAAAATTTATATGGAGCCAGAAAAGACTCAGAGTTGTCAAAGCTATCTTAAGCAAAAAGAACAAAACTGGGGAAATTGCATTACCTGATCTGAAATGATACTACAGAGTTGTAGTAATTGAAACAGTATGATACAGCATAAAAAGAGACACAGAGACCAGTGAAACAGAATAGAGACCCCAGAAACAAATCCACACACCTACAGTGAACTCATTTTCAACAAAGGGGCCAAGACCATACACAGAAAAAGGCAGTCTCTTTAATAAATGGTGCTGGGAAAACTGGACATCCATATCCAGAAGAATGAAACTAGACCCCTGTCTCCCACCACATACAAAAATCAAATCAAAATGGATTAAAAACTTAAACCTAAGACCTCAAATTCTGAAGTTCTTACAAGATAACATTGGGGAAACTCTCCAGGACACTGATCCAGGCAAAAATTTCTAGAGTAATACCCTAGAAGCACATTCAACTAAAGCAAAAACAGACAAATAGGATCGCATCAAATCAAAAAGCTTCTGCACAGCAAAGGAAACAATCAACAAAGTAAAGAGAGATCCTACAGAATGGGAGAAGATTACCCATCTGGCATGGGATTAATAACCAGAATATATAAGGAACTCACACAACTCTATAGAAAAAAATCTAATAATCCAATTAAAATATTGGCAAAACATTTGAATAGACATTTCTTGAAGAAGACAAACAAATGGCAAACAGGCATATGAAAAGGTGCTCAAAATCACTGATGACCAGAGAAATGCAAATCAAAACTACAGTGAGATATCAGCTCACCCCAGTTAAACTGGCTTCTATCCAAAAGACTGGCAACAACAAATGCTGGTGGAGAAAAGGAAGCCCTAAGACATTGTTGTGGGAATGTAAACTAGTACAACCACTATGGAGAACAGTTTAGAGGTTCCTCAAAAAAACTAAAATACAGCTACCAAATGATCCAGCAATCCCACTGCTGGGTATACACCCCAAAGAAAGTAAATCAGTATACTGAAGCGATATCTAGACTCTTGTGTTTGCTGCAGCACTGTTCACAATAGCCAAGATTTGGAAGTAACCTAAGTATTCATCAGCAGTGAATGGATAAAGAAACTGTGGCACATATACACAATGGAGTACTCAGTCACAAAAAGAATGAGGTCCTATCATTTGCAACAAATGGACAGAACTGGAGATCACTATGTTAAGTGAAATAAGCCGGGCACAGAAAGACAAAGATCATGTGTATTCCCTTATCTGTGGGATCTAAAAATCAAAACAATTGAACCCATGGACATAGAGAATAGAAGGATGGTTACCAGAGGCTAGGAAGGGTAGTTGAGGGTTGGATGGAAAAGAAGGGATGGTTAATGGGTACAAAAAAATAGAATGAATAAGACCTAGTATTTGACAGCACAACAGGTGACTATACTCAATAATAATTTAATCGTATACTTTAAAATAACTAAAATAATATAATTGAATTGTTTATAATATGAAGGATAAATGCTTGAGGGGCTGAATAACCCATTTCCCATGATGTAATTATTATACATTACATGCGTGTATGAAAACATCTCATGTACCCTATAAATATATACACCTACTAGGTACTCACAAAAATTAAAAATAAAAAAAAATTTTAAAAGAAAACAAACCCTGATCTGCTTGCCTGTTGGCCTGAGGTCCATTCTAATTTCTTTCTAAAGTCTATCTGAGAAATAATCTGCAGTTCATAGTATGTTCCAAACAAAATATCACTAATCCAAAAATAATAAAGTTACTAAAGTAAAAGAAAATACTGCTATTATTTAAACTTGTAGGGGACTAGTATTATTGTCCCATTTTAAAGAGATAAACATTGCTCAATATTTTTAAAAAATAAACTTTAGTGGGTATTACAAGACAAACATAAGAAATTTATCTCCATCTGAAATCATGCATGATATTATAATTTCATGGAAATATTTTAGAGTAATGACTTTCAAATGAATACAGGAAGAATGTTATTAAAAAGAACAGAGATTAGGAAATATACTGTAGCACATAATCCTGCAGTGGGGAAGGGAACAGTCTCTTATGATCTAATAGGATTTTTCCATTCTTAAGTTGGTTAATCTTAGACACAAAGCAAATAAATCATTCTTGGTTTGTAAAAGTCCATGGTGACACTCAAAGGAAATTAATTCTTTTTGCTACACATGGTTTATAAAAACCTATTATTGAAGCCAACTCAATGAAAATTACAGGTTTATTACTACAATAAGATGTCAATTTTTCTTAAAATAAGGGATTTTTCCCCTTTCCAAATAGTTTCAAACACAAAAGTGACTTTCTAGTATCAAGAATTATGTGATGCATGTGGCAGAATGGTAAAGGTATGATGCTGGCATAAATGGAGAGCTTGTGAACTCAGTTTGGTAAAGAGGCCAACACTTGAAAACTGAAAGCAGAGGCTTTTTGAAAAATTCAGATGTTCTAAAGATACCATTCCATCACTTTAAATTTGAGTGATAAAGAGCCTAATTACTGGTGAAAATGTGATTAAAGTTCTTATCACATACAGCCACTGTATTGGAATCAAAATGTTATCATCACTTAAAAATGATATATTTAGAACCTAATTGCACGAGTAAGGCAGCAATTGCCCTCATGGTGCAACAATCAAAGATGGACACTTATATCAATGCACATATATTGAAACATGGAATTAAGACTTGCAGAGCAAATATATAAATGGAGACAGGCATTGCCTGAATAAAGGGTGAGTACACCGCAGCAAGGAGGCAACATATGTAACTGGGTTGAGAACAGAATAGCTATGAAAACCCTTCCTTCCAACTGAATAAACTATGTGGAAACAGTCTGGTCTTTGGTTAATCAGGAGAGTTTGATGAAAGAACAGGGATTTCAAAATCTGTTAGAAAGTTCACAAAACAGGTATAATCTGTAACCTTCCACAGGTAGGTGGTGACAGAAAAGGAAGAAAGAGAAGCCACTGAATAATGGAAAATGGATCAAAGGTGATTACCTAAAGGTAGAAAATAACATGGATAACTGGTGTCTTGAGGGAAAGAAATTAATAAAGCTTGAATGATTCAACCCAGGGCTCTTCCTTAACTCATTTCTTTTCCTTACACACAATATCCAATACAGCAGTAAGTCCTGTTAGCTTTACCTTCAAAATACAGTGCAAACCTGAAACCTCTTCCCCACTACTAATCTCTTAGTTCAAATCACTACAATCTTTTACCTGGACTTTCCTCTTTGCTTCCACTATCCCCAGCATCCACTATTCAGTACAGTCTACCGTCTACCCAGAAACCAAAATTTAATAATGACTTATCAAATTTAGAACAAAACACAAACTGAAGCTACTAGAATCCTATTTAATCCATGATATTGCTAGAATAGCGCATGTTTTTAAAAAGGAAGAAATTCACATCAGTTGAACACCAACTATATACTAAAGTATTGAGTTCTATACTTCATCCTACTGAAAAAATACTTTATACTTTAATATACACATATGTCACAGTCATACTATTAAATTCTCCTTTGGGAGCAACCAAAGGAACCTAAGTACTAAATTTTAAACAACTATTTGCATCCTAAACACCTGAGATGATAGAGTTGCTAATCCATGCAAAGCAATTACAAATCAGAGGTTGACAATTATGTAAGTAGCTGGAGCAAAAGTCAAAGGATTCACATTCACTCATAAGGGGAGGGCTCTTGAGTACAAAGGTTTAGGGGTAACATACGTGTAACTTGGGACTGTGCATATGACACCACACAAGAAGGGCAGCTGAATTTGCAACTTTGGTCCAATGCTTACTTGATTATACTCACATCTCTCTTCCATTGGCTTGAAGTTGGCTTGACAACTCTCTAACCAAGTAAGGTCAGGACTAAGATGAATCTATCTTGAAATGCCCCATATTTATGAATACTTACAAACTAACCTGCTAAAGAACTTAGAGCTGTGTCTTTATCCTATTTAAATCACTATGAAATTAACTGATAACCATGTTTTTGACTTGGGCCTAGTGGCCAAAGAGAGACCTGACTAGAAACCACGAGGGTCTCTGATTTGGGGAAAGTCTAATGCCCTAGGCCTACAACTACTGGACTTTACACAACCAAGATTGTATCTCTTGAGGAAAGAGGTAGTAAAATCTTTAAGAATGGGGGAGACTTCTTAAGGAAGAAATTCACCCCTGCATGTAGATATAAAATTCTACAGGACAAAAATGGGATTAGCTAGGGGAAAAAAATCAGAAAACAAATAAGCCAAAATATTACCAATGAATTATTCTGGGTGGTGGTACTATGAAAGATTGTTATTTTGTTCTTTGTATTTTGGGAGTGGAGGGCATATATTATTTTCTTTTAAAAGAAAAGCATTTCTGGGTGGAAGTCTATGCCTTTACCTCTTCCGTTCCAACTATGCTTCTCCTTTAAGACAATAAGCACCAAGTCACATGCCCAGAAAGCCCAGCAACTAATGCAAGTGAGTGGTTAATTGTGTCACAGCAGCAAGCACATTTCCATGCCAAGAGGCAGCTGCTCCTTTGCACAAGCATACAGCTGCGGCAAAGAAAGGCAGGTAGCATTGTTGAGAGATCTTAAAATATTTTTGACACTTGAAATCTGAATTTTTGTTGAAACTTTCTGATTTTTAAATTGTGGCAATTTAAATTTTTAAAACCTAAGCAAACAGAATAGCAAAACAAAACAAACTCTGTGAGGTATCAAGCAAAGTATAAAGGATTTTCAAGGGTGATTTTGCCCATAAAGTACAAGGTATATATTTATTTGTTTTGATGTGCAAACCTATATTCACGGTTACACACCAGAAGCACAGATCTAGATTTAAAAAAAAAAAAAAAAAAAAAAGAATAGTAATGGTCTATAAGTAGAAGTTTGGGCATACAAACAATCCCTTTAAGAGAACTTTTAAATCTCTATCTGAATGGAGGATGGACAGAAAAATCTCAACTATTACTTTCTGCTAGTAAAATTTATTCCATTCTATTTATTATTGTCTCTATTGCATGTTAACAGATTAAACAAGATAATGGGAGTGACATCTAAAATGGGGTGTCAGAGTAAAACTTTACTAAACTTGTAAATGAAATAAGTATGTTCTGCTTTGTCATTTTGCATATTCAACATGAAATTTGCTGAAAAAAAGTAACAAAGATCAGATGAGTCTGAGTCAGAGAAAGGAAATCTGAGGGATCAGTTAAGACAAATCTATTATAAGAATTCTTTCTCTCAAAGGACTGGATGCAACGGGTGTCATCCCAGGTGTACAGGAGACAAGGCAGCTAAGGCCATTAGGTGATGGGGGATGTCAGCTGGCCAAAGCCCCATCAGGCTCAAGTGGAAGACCTCACTCTTGTCAGAGTCTTCAGGTGAAGCAGAACAGATTGAGGTGGAAAGAGTGGAAGGAATGGAGTATGAGTATGGAAGGTATGGCAGGTTGACAAGCAAGGTCTAGAGAAAGCCTAAAAATATATTCAAAAAGGGAGAAATATGAAAAGCGTCTGGTGGATAAAACAACTAGAGGTAGGATACAAAGAAAGAGGGTGGGATGAGACAGAGGGAGAAAAGCATAAAGCCATTTATAAGACAGGTACTGAGGTCAAGGCCAGCAAAGAATAGTGGCCTGAACTCACACCCTGGGAAATGATCTGAATGCTGTTCTGACAGGAAGACGGAGACTAACAACAGGTTTCCAGATTTGGCCATGTTTTTTCAGCTTTGTTACTTCTGGCCAGGTAGGGGATGTTTACCCATTAAGGGCCAGATGAGGTGGAGAGCAAACATAACCCCAGAGGGGTATGCAGAATGGTCAGTTCCCTCAGTAGACTGGAGGCCAGAAATGCCATCCTAAAAGTCTGAGACTGGCCTAGGATTAAGCAGTGTATCCTCAGTACAGGTAGGCAAAGCTGTGATTCATCTATCAGCAAGTTTGCTATCTACTATTATTTCTGCTAAAAGTAAGCATCCAGTAAGTTAACCTGTTTCATTTACTTTGCAAACAATATATGGTCATGAAAACATTTAAAGAAATAATATTTTTAAAGTTTTACAGAAGCTAAGTGATATTTTTTTCTGTCATGTGTGGCCCTTGGACTTTATGTTTACATAAGAAAGACAGCAGCAGAGTCTGTTTTAATCTTTAACCACAAATGATTTTCAAGAATGAGTGACACATCCTCAGCTCCTCCTGTTACTTTCAACCAGTGTTTAGCATTTATTTTATTTTTTTGGAGACACAGTCTCACTCTATTGTCCAGGCTGGAGTGCAGTGGTGTGATCATGGTTCACTGCAGCTTCAAACCCTGAGCACACGAGATCCTCTTACTTCACCTTCCTGAGTAGGTGGGACTACATGCATGCACCACCATACCTGGTTAATTTTTTAAATTGTTTGTAGAGACAGGGTGTCACTATGTTTCGTAGGCTTAGTCTCTAACTACTGGCATAAAGTGATCCTCCCTCCTTGGCCTCCCAAATTGCTGGGATTACAGGTATGAGTCCCCATACCCAGCCGGTTTCTAGCATGTAAACTTATTCACGCATGCTTGAAAATCAAGCATGTTGAAAATACTACCCTACATTAAGCTGTGAAACTGTTTATTCAGAAGGAAAACATTGCAGTATAAGTGAGGATAGAGCAATCACTCAAGACTGACTAAGAGAATTAAGCCTGAAACTTGTCTGCTTATCAAGCACTAAAAATGAATCTCTACTACTTATTTGAAATGTAGGCGCTAAACTAAAATACAATAACCAACTAAGGAAATGGTATGAGCACTGAAGACCAAACAATGGTGATCAGAATTGCTGGGATCTTCTACTTTTTGGCCCAAGCATAAAAATTAAGGTCACTGGAGACTCATGTTCTGGTTCCGAACAGAAAGTGTTATCCATTATTTTCTCTTTGTTTGCAAAAGATCTTCAGCACCAAATAGTCAAACATGACAGAAGAAAATGAACTTAAAATTCATATTAAACTTTATAGTGCCTTCAGGGATTAATACATATAAATGTGCCATGAGAATGAAACAAACGCTTTCCAAAGTAATACTACACATGCTTACACAAAAGAAGAGTGCTCCTTAGTGGACACGTCAAGCAATCTTGTTCATTAGAAAAACCTCCATCTTACTTTTAAGATCCTCCCATGCCTGGAGGGAACTGGCTAAAGGCAAAGACTCTGAAATCTGGGAAAGTCAGGCTAAAGTCTGAGCAGGGTCTGGTGACAGGGCACAACACTCTCTAAACCTTATCCATCTGCTACTGTTACAGAGTTTGGAAAGTTCACTGAATCTGCAGTTCCCTCTCCTATGGTGTTAGGCTACATGAGCACATTGTTCCCACCCACACATACTCTAAAGGCAAGCAGAAGGGAAACATTTCCTTGGCCTCTTAATTATAGCTAACCCAAGCAAAGAAGGCCTCCTAGGCAAAATGATAGCCCTCAGAAAAGGAAGAGCTAGGTGTGCAAATAGACGTAAATATTTATTTTAGAGTTGATTTAGTCCCGAATGATATTAAAATAGTAGAATGCAAAATGTCCAACTACTCTTTGGGGGCACAAAAAAGAAAAAATATGATTATTAATGAAATTCGTATTTGTCAAGTGCTGATGTTTTGCTATGTTAATGCTTGCAGTACTTGAAGGACCCCTTACATAATGAATTTAATTCTATAATATATGTGTATTACACACACATATATCTACATCCACACGTTACTGTTCTAAATAAGGAATACTATAGTATTCAAATTGTATAGCTGGTGAAACAAGGACAAAATTAACAAGTGGTAGGTAAGGGTATAAAATCTAGACCTCTTGAATTCAATACTGAATCATATAAATATTAACTATGAATCATTATCCTTTCTGTCAACAGCTTATTTTTTATTTGAGCTAAATTAATCTATAAAATTAAAATTTACATATTTATATTTTCATGTAAGTATATATTCAATGTGCTAAACCTTCTGCTAGCTCAGTGACATTCTGTATTCAATTCTGCTTCTCTAAGGTGAGACATTTTCCTCTTTATAATGCGTGCAAACAACAAACAATGAGTCAATAAGAAATAGCTATTTCAGAAGCAAATACATGTGAAAGAATCACTCCCTAAAGCAAGGGTTCAAATTTCCCAACCTGTCCCTGCAGGTCAGTGCTTTGTGGGACTTCATGGTCTACACTCTGTCATCCAGCCCTGATAGGCCTTTTCTTGACTATTTAATGCTGCTTTGTGCCGGTGTAAGCACAAGGAGTTCATGATAATGCTACATATTTATAGCCTTTTTCATGAGTGTAGATCATAGTATTTACTTTTTCATTCACATGAGATATTTATTTTCTTATGATAGTTTCACTTCTAATACAAATATATTTAAACCATAGAATAAAGCATAGCTGTCAGGGGCCAAGCTAGATGAATGGGTGTGTACTTGCCTCATATATTACCTATTACAATGCAAATTATTATCTACTTATTTCTCAGGAAATAACTTCAATGCTTACATAATATATCACAAATCAGCCAGGTGTGGTGGCTCACACCTATAGTTCCAGCACTTTTGGGAGGTTGAGGTGGGTCAATTGCTTGAGCTCAGGATTTTGAGATCAGCCTTGGTAATATGGTAAAACCCCATTTCTACAGATAATACAAAAATAAATTAGCTGGGCATGGTGGAACATGCCTGTAGTCCCACCTAGCTGGGAGGCTGAGATGGAAGAATCTTTTGAGACAGGAGTTTGAGGCTGCAGTAAGCTGTAATCGTGCCACTGCACTCCAGCCCCAGCAACACAGCAAGACCTTGTCTCAAAAAAAGAAAGGTCACCTAACATCAGATTTATTTATTTTAAAATCTGATCATCTCAGATTAAATTTGTAAGACCAATAAACATAAAAAGAGAAATTTCCTTAGACTGAAATTTCTGAGGAAGAAACTTCAGCTACATTGCATTTAAACTAATTTATCACAGTTAAAAAATTACAATAACACAGTCCAACAATTTACATTTTCCACTACAGTGAAATCCAGTCAGCTTGATCATTTTGATAGTCACTGACCTCTAAAAATGGAATTCCAGCACTTATCTGCACTGCCATTGGCACTCCTACACAGAGCAGAGCACATCTCATTCTAATAAATGACACAAGTTTATAAATAAACAACTCTCAGTTCAACTGTCCATACAAAATTAACAGAGGCAGTTCACAAAGCTATAAAGACCATACTTTTGGATGTGCTACTCCTGACTGCTTGCTTACAGATGTCTCAAATTTTGATTGTACGCTCCCTGCTTCATGCTATCTCCCAAACTGGAGGACAGCAAGTTAAATTATCAGCAAATTAGAAGCTATTTCAACTCATAAGTAGCCTTAAATAATAGCATTCTCATCAGTTAGTTTTCTATCTTGAAATTTGCTGAAAAGGTGACAGATATTCTAGGTATTAACTGAGAAAAAGAGAAAAAAAAGGTTAAGTTTTAAAGATGTGCTACGTGAAGACCCTGCCCACCTCCTGACCCCATTTTCTAAGACTCCCCATCTTGTTCCCTAAACTCCAGCTACAATGTCCTCTTTGTTGCTCAAGCATGCCAGGGTTTTTCTAGCCTCTGGGCCTTTGCACCTGTTGTTTTCTCTGCCTAGATTTTTTTTGTCTTAGATATTTTCCTTTCTTCTCAATTCACACGTCAGCCCCGCAGTGATGTCTTTTCTGACCTTGCATCCGTTCCATTACTCTCTAACAGATTTTCACTGTTACGCTTACCACTAGCTAAAGTCTGTTTATTTATCCCTTCATACTGTCTCAAATGCCAAGTTATTTCCTTTCAGAGAGCAGAGACTGTGTCCTTTTTTGTTTACCACTGTGAACATGGCTGCCTGGCCCATTTTAGAAACTCAAGCATGAGGATCGCTTGAGCCCAGGAGACCAACCTGGGCAACACAGCAAGACTCATCTCTACAAAAAAAATAACCAGACATGGTGGTGCATGCTGGTGGTCACAGCTGCTCAGGAGGGTGAGGTGGGAGGATTGCTTGAGCTCAGAAGGTCGAGGGTGCAATGAACCATAATCATGCCACTGCATTCTGGCCTAGGTGACAGAGCAAGACCCTGTCTCAAAAGCAAAACAAAACAAAACTTAATACTGATTAATGTAATGAATGACTAAAATTAATCTAATTAAAGCATTTTGACTTAAGGACCAGACTTAGGAAATAAGACATTGCTCCTTACTATTGATATTCCTCATTTAATAAAAAATAATCTTGAAGAAGTGGAAGGTAAAGAATGAACCAGGTCCCATATTCATTCTGTTAGAAATAGATATCCAGTGTCTTGCGCTCTGCTATTTCTTGTGTCCATGCTTGAGTGAATACATGTCTGTCAAACTCAGGGAACTCACTGGAGTTTGGGAAGTCACTGTGCTGCCTTGCAGAGTCGGTGACTGCTGTGCTCTTAACAAGGTACTGAAATATCAGCTAAACAAACTGTTGTCATGGGAGCAAAACAGTCAAAATTTATTAATCTGCTCAGTTTTGTCAGCTAGCAGACAAATACAGTCCCTCCCACCTCATAGCCAGCCATCCCCACAACTCACTAAGCAAAGGCAAGCTATTTCACCACTCATTTTATATGCTGCTCTGGCTTTGGGTGCAGTTAAAATTACATCCAATTCTGCAGGTAATCCTAATGTCATCAACTGATAAGTAACAGCAGAGAATGTGGTAGTGGGATATGGGCATAAAAATAATGAAAATGAACACAGATCTTGGAGTTGGAAAAAGGTTTGAGAATGATGAAAACCTCTGCCAAAACATACGCTTTGGAGCTTGCTGCTCTGCCTTGGGAACAGTATGTGCTACAGGGTGGGGCACAGTGATTTTACTGCCAGATTTTTTGATGCTGCGTTCAATTTAGTTTTTACTGTTTGCAATGGGTGCTTATTTTGAGTCACATTCTCTCTTACTGTTAATATGTGAAAACATCCATTCATATTTTGAGTATTTATTAAGGTTTAGCTACAAATAATAATTTAGCTTTAGAGTATCTTTTAAAAGTATGCTGAAAGTCTGTGAGATTTAATGTTATCCTCTTTATCCTCATACCAGTTTTAAAGCAACATTAATTTTAAAAATATATTTATACCTAAAATATTAGATATACATTGAACAGTGTGAACAACATATTAATAATCTCCAAAATGAACAACTTTTTGTCACTGCAGGGCATGGGAAAAATAAATGTTGAATTAGCTAATCTTTAACTTAATGTTTATTATTAGTCCTTATGAGTAAATAAGATTCAGATTCTTTTACAACACACTGAAGGTTTAACTTATAAAGGTGGTTCTCCTTTGTTCCAACTACTTAAATATATACCAAAAAGAAAGTGCAGAGGAATGAGACCTACCAGATTGAACAGTTATTGAAATATACAGTACATTTAAATAAATGCAACATGGTTATCTTTAGTTGATGGCAGGAAAGTAATATGTGCTTTAAAAATTATTATTTGATAAATTGTAAAACTATTTTGTAGTCAGCTCATAACTTATAAGTAAATGGATACTGCTAAAATAGGTTTTATGGGCTGATTTACACAAGAGCCTTAAAACTTGTTGAATAGTTTGACTTTGTGTAACCAAACATACCTCAGCAGCCAGGCTTCGCGATGGCCCCAGGGATCCCCACCTCCTGATATATTCTTGCGTAGTCCCCTCCCATGGTAGACTAGGGTGGTTGTGTGTGACCCATAAAATATGAAGAGAAGACATGGTATGTGACTTCTAAGAGCAGATTGTCAAATAAAATGTGGCTCTTCTCTCACAGTATTCACTTTGGGGAAAGGTGATACTATCATTAACAGTCTTATAAAAAGCCCAAAGGGTGAGAATCTGGAGCCTTTTCCTAAGCAGCGAGCTGGAGCCTTTAGCCAATCATCAGACGAGTAAGTCATCTCAGAAACACACTATCTAGCCTCAGTCAAGCATCGAACTTCATCCCTCACTGACAGTGACAGTAACCTCATAAAACAGCAGAGGCCAAAACTACCTTGCAAAGCCACTCCTAGATTCCCAACCCTCAGAAATGACTGTTTAAGCGGCCAAGTTTTGGTATAATTTGTTATAGAGTAATAGATAACTAATAGACAAACCCTCTTGCAATTCATCTGCCCCGTTACTCCATCTTGGCCACAGCCAAAGTCAATTGGGCAAGTTTTGATTAAAGATTATAGATAGAAATAAGCTGTGTTTTCGACACTTCCGAAGGACATGAATGAATATAGAAAAATCATTTAGAATTAGTATATTATTCTATTACAAACCGGGTTGGAATTTGCTTTTGCAGTATAATAAATGTGCTTCATTAACAAAAATACATAATTCAAGAAAATACAAACTCATCTTTGGTTAACTGGAGACAGAGGAGTGGGGGAGAAGGATTAAAAGGGGTAAGAGAATACTTTTGGAATATGCTCATTACCTTGATTGTGCTGATGATTTTTATTGGTACATACATATGTCAAAACTTATCATATTATACACTTTAAATGACTCTTCTTTGTTTTTCCATTTTACTTCATTAAAGTTTTTAAAAATGTATCTGATCAGTGGATCCACAATTTACCTAATTTTCAAATGGTTATCATTTTCAAATTGCCAGGTCTGAATGACATAAGACTTTGTTTTTTGGGATCTGGGAAATGAAGAAAACCATATTTTTATATATTATTCTATCTTTATATCACTGAAACAGTCTCATAAATTATAAAACTATGTTGGACAATTTGAATCAGAAAGCACTTGAACAGAAAAAATTGGAAAGTTTCTCAATAAAAGTTTATTATATGAAAGATGTTAAGAAATATGATAGAAAGGTGACCTCACATTTACATGAAATTTTTCAATATTGAAAGAGGTGAGCACTTCAAAGCAAAATAAGTAGATAAATCTGCACTAACGACTTTTTAATTCCATGAAAGATTCTACAACACTTCCCCTTGAAACTAGAATCAAGAGTTCCAGTCAGTTTTTCCAAAAGAATTCATCCTTTAGTCTTTACATTCCAAAGGATAAAATTTAAGGTGAATCTTCTACTCTGAACTCATTACTTTTCAATAGAGACTAAAGAAAAATTACCTAGATGAGGTTATCCCATGTATATAAATACATTACTGCTTCCTCAAATTAAGGATTACATATATACATCGATAAGCAACGTAGCAGGTGGGTTTATGATAGTAGCTTCCCTTCATTATCAGTAATATTTACCCTATTTTAATAATATTACCTAAAACAGAAATCCTTCTAAAAGTGAAAGGAAAGGTACTTTTATGCTATAGCCAAGTAAAATTTTATTGATTTCATTAAATTTGTAGTAAACCATTTTAAATATGATATTCTAAAGGATATTTATCATCACACTATAATTGATGTGATGATTATCAGTACCTGAAAAAATTTCTCATTTTTGCTATTACACTTTTCATGTTTTTTTTTTTTTTTGTAAAGTAGATGTTATTATTATTTTAATTTTACCATTTATACTTTTTTTTTTTTTTTTGAGACAGAGTTTTGCTCTTGTTGCCCAGGCTGGACACAATATTGGCTCACCACAACCTCCACCTCCCAGGTTCAAGTGATTCTCCTGCCTCATCCTCTTGAGAAGCTGGAATTACAGGCATGTACCATCACGCCCAGCTAACTTTGTATTTTTAGTAGAGACAGGATTTCTCCATGTTGCTCGGGCTGGTCTCAAATTTCCAACCGCCCACCTCGGCCTCCCAACGTGCTGGGATTATAAGTGTGAGCCACCACACCCATCCCACATTTTTATAATTAAAATTTACTATAAGTAATTTACTTCCCCAAACATACTAATTTTCTTAATGATATTTAGAATATTGCTATCACCTATTAGTCATCTATAAGAAGGTGATATCTTATAAAAGGCTATTTTAAGATATTACCTTTCAGTTTGTGTTGTCTAACACCCCCATAACTATCTCCATACTCACATCTATTGCTAACTCTTGAGAGCTAAGAAAACCAATACAAAACAAAAAGTGAGAAATACAAAAGTATGTCTAATCAAAAGGAAATCTAAATGCTGGCTTGGTAATAAACCTAAATTTATGTATTTTAAAAAAACTATGAAAAACTGAAAATATTAAGAAAAGAGCAAAATAATATAAAATAGAAATAGCTACTCATCCTCCAAATTAAAACAATAAAAATTTTCAAGCTTTCTTGTTTAAAGAAAAGAACTGTTACATATGCATATAAACCTGTTCTCCGATTCTATTCCTGCTCCTTCTTCCTAGAGGTAACAAGTGAATTTCCTTTTAATTTCATATGCTCATATCCACTATTATACATTTTATTTTGTACAAAGTATATTAATTCGGAATTCCAACAAAGGCCAATTACAAAAAGATTTTCAACATTACTCTTTATCAAGGAATGCCAATTAAAATAACAGAGAGATAACCCTATTAATCAACAGACTAAAAAATGGTTAAATATCTGACGACACCAAGTGTTGGGGAAGATGAGGATCAACAATAATTTATATGACACTGGTAGAAATATAAGTTGTTACAATGTCTTTAGAGAACAATTTAACAATTTGGGGGTAAACCTGAATGTATCCTTATATTGTGGCCCAGAAATCACCCTTCTAGGTATTTACACATGAAGATGTGTCACATTTATATGCGAGGAGGCATGTAAAAAGTTCATGTTAATAAATGGAAGAGTTAACACTTGTACAGCATCTCTTATGTGACAAGTACTGTTTAATCTTTCATGTGTTTTTATTACTATCTTCATAATATGCCAACCTTATAGAAAATATGCTTCATTTAATAGGTGGGTAAACTGAGCACTGTGGTTTATGACTTGCCAAGGTCCTGTAATTAGCAGTGGTAGAACCACAAACCCAAGCAATCCAGCTCTGGAGGCAATATTGTTAACTGCTGTGCTGTATGGCTCACTGAAACACCATGTGTAAGAGCAAAAGGGTGGAAATCAGTCAGAATTCATCAAGACAGGAAGGAACAAACACACAGTAGGACATTCATACAGGGAAGAATAGTACAGCCTTTCAAATGCATAAAACAGACCTACACACAGCTAGTGTACATTTCAGAAACCTAACATGGAATGAAAAGGTGAGTTGCAAAATGATTTGACCTGTATAATAACTAAAGTCATCTTTATGATTTATTTTCAAAAGCTAAAATAGGTAAAGCAATCTTAGTCTATACTAAAAATATGGAATCAAACAAAGAAAGGGATTCCTTTTTTCCCCCTTGGGGTTAAGGATTGATCACACCTAACTTAGTGTATCAATATAATGAGCTGCAAGACTAATCAACCAAACTGGGCTTAGCAGTGAGAGGCTGGAATGGGCAAGGGTTTTGTAGCTGTATGGAATATGCGTGCAAAGTCAAGTAAGAGAATAACTGTTTGTGTGCAAGAAAGAAACGTGGTCTCCATCAGCCCTCTCTTTTTCCACAGGCTTTCTATCAAATGTATCAGTACACATTTTCGATAGGGCTTATCTGTTTGATTTAGGGAAACTATCCTCATATGAAACATTAACAAACGGTATTATAACATCATTTAATTTGATATACATTAGATATGGTGTTCTCAAGTACATGGAAGAGTATTAGTAACAAATTGTGCACAAAAGAATTTCATGGAAAATTATATAATAATTTAAAACCGCCTATTTTTATCTGACCAAAAAAGGTGAAAAAATGATAAAATAAAATTGCATATTTTTAATACTGTATTGTTTTAGATGATAGATCTACCAAGAAGTTTCGCTCTTACTGTAACAGACTGTCAACAAAAAAGTACAATTCCCTCTTTAAGAATATATACGTAAGGGGATATTTTAGTACTGAAAACAATGATCTGTACAAGGAAGACCATTGAGCTCTTCCTCATTCCCTGAATGAGTCTTCTCCATAATTAGGAGAGGCCTAAGAGACCACAATGCTGATGTTAATTCATTTAAACTATTAACCTCCATAGAGTAGATTTACTCTATAGAAAAGCAATTAATATTTTTTTAAAAAGTCTCTTTTCAGAGAAGACAAATCTAATAAAGACAAATACTTGAAAGATCAAGAGTTAAATTGAGCACTCTTGGTAATATACATGGGTAAAATGTTAGTTTTCATGAATACTTAATGGACAAAGTGGGGGTATATTAAATGTTAATTACGTTTAATCTTAGGTCTTAAAAAATTGCTCTTGTTTGGGTGTGGCAACTCTTTTTGAAAAACTTGTTGGCACTCCAGTGTAGACTTTGCTATGATTTCTTTCCAACATTGTACACACCTTGTTCAAAAGACACATGACTCATAGAAGGCCACAATCCAAGATTTGATAGTCAGCACTTAGCTTGCTAATGATATCCCAGATGTAGCCACAGTTTCTACTATGAGAAAAATAGTAGACAGAGGATCACACTATGGCTCCTATATTTCACTAGAGTCTGTTTTGCAGAAATAATAAAAATACAGTGAGAGGAGTGTCAGATAAGGTAATGAGGAGAAAGGCCACAGAGGGGTTGTGTAAAGTATGCCAACATCAACAGTTGTTACTCAATATTTGTACCACTTAACCAAAATAAGCCAAGCATAGAAGGTGAAAATGGCTAGATAAGAAAGGAGAAAACAAAGCCAACTAATATAAAGTCAACTAAGCAAATCTGCAGTACAATGATAAAAACACCAAGTGATATATGATATCCAACATCAAATACATTATCCATTTGTAAAGAACAAAGGTCCATTAGAGTCATTTTTCTCGTCCAAAGTCCACAAGCACATTTATGTATGTTTTAATGTATCATTCCAACTTTTGCCAAGAATATATTATTTTGTTTTTAAACACTTTTGCTAACCTGATGAGATTGCTATTTTATATTTGCTTTCGTTACCCATTTTTAATACAATTTTATGAATACCTATGATTTTATGTCCTAATGATGCAGATGTTAAAAAAAAAAAACAAAAACATTTTTCTTTTTAAAAGCTCACAGTTCAGTAATGAGGCAGAAATCTACATAAACCTTTCTGTTTAAAAATGAAATTATGCTATCACAGAGTTACATGGTAGTCAGTTTTCACTTACAGGTCACTCTTCCTTCTAGAGGAAAAAATTATTTAATGCTACCCCATTCCACTAGTCAACATAAATATGATATGGCAGATCTCATGCACCTTGAAGTTTAATACTGTAATGACACTTTTATGCATATATGATTTTAACAGAGCAGGACAATATTCAAAATGGTGAAATTTTGGGCAGACCAATAAAAAAACAGGAATTAAAGAATACTTTTCATTTTATTTGCTTTTATAACCTCCCTCAAGTCAGTATCTGTAGGGAAATGCCTACTTTATCTGTGTATCTGAGGTCAACCCTGTGTTGTTCATTTTCCACATAAAATAAAAAAAAAATTACTGTGTCTAGAATGCTGACTTAAAAAAACTGTGGTAAAAAATGCTATTGTGAATTTTACAGCTAAAGGAAGTAAGCATTGGCTAGTAAATGTTGATGAAGATTTACACATAACCTATCTGAAAGCATGAGAGAGGAGGGACAAGATTCAGTAGAGTTAAACGATTACAACTCCATGTTAGATTTTAGCATTTAAGTTTATACTTTCTTTTTTTTTTTTTGAGACGGAGTTTCGCTCTTGTTACCCAGGCTGGAGTGCAATGGCGCGATCTCGGCTCACCGCAACCTCCGCCTCCTGGGTTCTGGCAATTCCCCTGCCTCAGCCTCCTGAGTAGCTGGGATTATAGGCACACACCACCATGCCCAGGTAATTTTTTGTATTTTTAGTAGAGACGGGGTTTCACCATGTTGACCAGGATGGTCTCAATCTCTTGACCTCGTGATCCACCCGCCTCGGCCTCCCAAAGCGCTGGGATTACAGGCATGAGCCACCGCACCCGGCCATCTTTATACTTTCATTATCAAATGTCTTATTTTTTATTATAAAATCTCACCCAAATTCTGTTTCCCATATAAACACTTCTTGGCCCTACACTGAAGACATTCTTGGCCTTGTATTAAAGACAAACAAACAAAACTTTAATAATTAATAACAAATATGCTTTTACTGCTTATCATTAGTCAGGCCCTGCGGCCAAAAAGGAGTGCACAGCAGTGATGAAAACAGCCATGGTTTCTGCCCTCGTGGAGTGTATCATCCATGAGAAAACAGATGTGAATAAAGAACGACAACATGCTTGAGTACTATAGCGAACAGGAAAACAAACTAAGAGAATACGGTCTGTTGGAGAGATGAAAGGATTAAATAGACCTCCATAAAAGGTGCCATTTAACCTGATCCTTGAAGTGAGAGAAGAAACCTCTGACACAAACAGCTAAGGATCGCGGAAAAGAGCATGCCAGGCAGAGACCAAGGCACCCACAAAGTTCCAAGGCACACGACACCTTCAGTGAACCAAGTGGGGTGAGTGTGGTATGGGCAGTAGATTGGTGATCTGGACTGGAGCTGGTGATACACAGTCTTAACAGCCATAATCCGATGTAGAATTGATCTTGAACAGTGGAAGCTGTAAAAGCATTTCAATAGAGGACATGCATGTCATTTTTAAAAGATGACACTGGCTTCTAACTAGAGAACAAACTGGTAGAGAGAAGAGGTAAAGCAGGCAGATCGGTTTAAAAAACTATTTCGGTTGTCACATAAGATGTGGTATGTTTGGCAAAAGGTAGTAGATGGATTTGGAAAAAAGCAGAGGAACTCATGGCATAATTTAAAGGCAGAATTAAAAGAATGTGCTGGTAGACTAAAGTCTTGCTGGTAGGCTGAATATACATATAGGAAGGAAAGAATCATGCTTGAGAAATTCTGTGAATGATGGCCCCAATTATTAAGATACGGGAAACTGCGGGAATAATGGTTTTCAAGGGGATGTTAAACTCACCAGCTGGACATGTTAAGTTTGAGATACCTGTGAGACATCCAAGAAGAGCTATCAAGGAGCAACAGAGTATATAAGACACAGCTTAAAAGAGTGGTTAATGGTGGAGATAAAAGTTTGTAAGTCATGAAGTATGCAAAAATGGTTAAAGCTTAATGCTATGGCTAATGATGAGATCATTATGGAGAAAGTATGGAGTAATATTTCTATAATTGTAATATACAATTTCCTGGGGAGATTCTGATTCAGTAGGTTTGGGGTGGAGGCTTTGAATCTGCATTTTTATTAAACTCTCCAGGCACGTCTCATCCAAGTACATTGTTAAATACTGCTGTAGAGACAGAAAACAAGTGAGCCCAGTAGTGAGCTGACAACCTCTAGCAGTTGGTAGTTGGCCAGAAGAGGAAGAGTTTGAGAAGCTGAAGCCAGAGACCAACCAGAAGTGAGTGTTCAATATAATTTTTTGAACCATCTTCAAAGTGAAAATAAAGGCTTCTAACTATTAGGTAATACTAGTAAGAATATGATCAGAATTCCTTTCAGCAATTTAGTGCCAAGAGCCAGCCTCCAGAACAATAGGTTGGTGCAAGTGCTTGATGCTGTTCAATAAATTTGTCCATTGTCACCATAAGAAAAAATATGGATTATGTCAGCAACAGTTTTGTTGCTGCCTTCTAAGTACAACTATGAATCCTGCTACTCTAAAATCAGGAGAAGGCATCATTGGATTAATATTGGATATTTTAGAGTTAATGAGATCTTGATCAAGCCACTTCCATATACTGAGGGTGAGTAAGGAGCAACACTGCCACCTTCCCCCCTCTTCTTCTTCATGTTACATGCAGCAGCCTCAAGATCTGAATATTAAACAACTCCTTAAAAAATAGGCTAAGAAAGAAAGGGCCGAACAAATTAGGACAGTCATTTCTATCTCTTTCTCTAACCTTATATTCTGTTTTCAACCCCTCTCCCAGCACTCCTTATCTCCATAGTATTTTAACTGCTTAGAACTGTCACCTTTCAGTCCCCACCTTGTGCCAAACAAATTAAGTTTCAGAATGCTTCCTTCCATCTGCTCTCAAAGCTTGTCACATTTCACCTAGGGTTGTGTAATAACCATTTGATCCATAACTTACTATATGGTGATGGGTTTGTTATTTCCCTCAGATTTGCACTTTAACAGGAGTTTTTGTAAAGCAAACTTTAATTTGAAGGAGTTAAGCTGAAGTTGGAGCATTTCCATATCATTATGGAGAAGATGTAAGTATGGAGAAGATAATTTAACAACCCTTAATCAACACCCAACAGATTGCTATCTGTTTCACCTGTAAAGTCCTGAGACTTTAAGAAGTCTCTGAATTAATCACCTGGGAACAAGAAAACCTTTAGAAAGACTGCCAAGAGATTATTAATTGCTTCAGAAAGCTGATTTCATGTTATATGATAACAGAAAAACATCTTAAACAACAAGTACACCTATGAGTCTGTCTTGTGAAAAATCTACACAGAGCTAAAGATTTTCTTCACCAAATGAAACTGGAAGTGGTCCTTAAATGAACGGTTGCAAATCAAAGGTTATCAAGTACAGAACTATTAATATACATGTGTGGAGGAGCTAGATATAAAACAATGTGGGGCTGCGAGGTCCATGGGAGGCATACTGTAAGAACATACATACCACAACTGTGGGCCAAACTCAAACCACAGGACCTTAGTGCCCCTGCACTAAACTCCCCAGGCCACTGTACAGGAATGAAAGCAGGATTCATTATTCTGGTTGCCAAAGAAATAAAAGGAAATATCAGTTAGGGTGTTCAACTTTCCTGGATTGCTTGGGACTGGAGGATTTACTGAGATGTAGAACTTTCAGTCCTAAACCCAGGACAGATTGAGGCAGGCAGAGATAACTGGTCACCTTAAATCGAGACAATTATTGTAATATGCTTTGGGCCAGTGAAACAAAACATGACAATGTGGGGTCTAGTTTTTACAAAAGGTTGAAATTGGTAGTTCGGTTGGAGTCACAAAGCACATAAGGAAGAGGGCAGAGCCATCACCAAGATATTCTCCAATGAATAGCATAACCAGGGAATTAATTGTCATAGGTGCCTGATATATACCACTAACACTGTCTCTTCAATATCTCACACAAAAACAATACTGCAAAAATGTAGTGGCAGCTCTTCAAGAGACCATAATATGAAACAAAAGAAGTCAGAAGCAATTTAATGACCTAGCTGTGGTAAAATCAATATCCCAAAATCAAAGGAGATAACTGTTCTATAAATTAAAAACAACAGAATACATTTCATAAAATGTGCAGGAAAAAATGATGAAAAGAATAGATTGGTTGTCTAGAGTAGTGGTTCTCACTTGGAGGCAATTTTGGCCTCCAGGAGACATTTGGTGTTGTCTAGAGACATTTTTAGTTTTTGCAAAATGTTTTAGGGGAAGTGTGCTACTGGCATTTACAGGGTAGAGGGCAGGGATGTTGCTAAACATCCTACAATACACAAGACAGTCCCCACAACAAGTTATCTCGTCCCAAATGTCAATAGTGCCTGAGTTGAGAAATCCTAGTCTAAGGCCATAATCCTTTATAAGAACCATTTGGTTAATGCCAGTGATGTTAAAGTGCATGATGGTAATTTAGTTCTATGAGTGTGATTCCTAACTTGACATGGGCAATAAAAGGAGACAAGGAGGGAAGTAATGAAGTAATGCTATGATGCACAAACTAAGGACTAAAAGAGAAGAGGACTTGACTATCACATCACAACCTTTCAGCTTATTGGGGTCCACCCCTCATCAACCCCTGCAGAGGCCTTGTCACATTCCACTCAGGAATGCAGAGGTCTAGTTATTGCAACTCACCTCTCCATGCCACAGGCCCATGAGTGGAAGGATGATATGCACATGGACATATCTGCTAGCAACAAAATGCAGGGCGAGAATGATGGCCTTGGGGAGTTAGGAAATGGGGGTGTGAGAAGGTAAAAGGCTGAAGAAGTAAAAAACAGAGAAGTAGCAGTTAGAAGGAGGAATAGTCTGCACATATGCAAATACATTTGGGAGGTGGGGGAGAAAGTCAGCATTGTACCAGTATCACTCTAATTATATTCAGAAGCTGTGAAGGGGAAGTATGTATCACAGGAGTGACCAGTTTGCAAAAGAATCATTATTTAAAATGAAAATGTTCAAAGTACTAACTAGGAGTCTAAAGGCCATCATTTTCTGCATACCTCACTACTGATTTTATACCTACTGAAGTAATAGGAAGAAAGATGAAATTAGATAGTTATTTAAGGACCGATACATATTTGCTGTCTTCCAGCACAAAATCCTCTTCGATGGCCTGAAATACCATGCAGCTATTCTAGGAGTTACAAGCAAGATAAGGCCCTTCCTTCTGGTTCCCGCAGATGAACATGTAATTTTTAGTATTATCTGTCATGAAAGATCTGTCAGGGTTCATCTGAAAACACAGTAGAAAGAATAATGATTCTTCACAGTCATGTCTTTGGACAAACAAAATCAATTCAGAGATAATTGAGGCAAACAGTTTTATAGATATACTCACTAAGATTATGTTCAGAGCCTAAACTTTCAAGGTAGAGATTGAATTTTTTTTCTTATTGCACTGTAATTTTGATGAAAATATTACTACCCAAAAAAGCTATTTTTACTTAAAAATCTCTAGTTACTAACAGCATAATAGATAATATGGTCACAGACATTTTGTAAAGTGAAGGTTTTAAATTCAACACTATTTTAAAGACATTGCTACAATTTTCAAATTTAGAAATCACAATTATGTTCAGGTTAAAAATCATTTATATTTTTATTAAGAACTTATTAGCTATTTCTTAAAAATATGTGAATTTTTGGATGTTGTTTCTCATCTTCCTTTACCTTAATCCATATGCCCAAGTTCCTTTAGAAAAAGAAAAGGTATTCATTTTCTAGATGTGAAATGCGAACTCAGCACTTTATTCTGGTTAAGCAGGAAGGGGTGAGTGTATCCAAAGGTCCTGCAGGGCACAAAGGGAGTTTCCCCATCCAGAACAATAGCTTTCTCAACATTTTAAAGTGGGAATTATCATAGAGAAACGTATTTAAAAGGCTGTCATGAAAAAATATATAGACATATGTGTAGTGAGAAAAAATGGGCTTTGAAATGATCTGGATGTATGTTAGATTTACAGCTCTGTCAGTATAGGGGACTGTGAGCAAGTTTCTCTCCACATCAGGGAATAGGAATTAAAAAGGTAAAAGGCATGGGTCTCAAGAGAATATTCAATATTTCCTTTTCAGCAGAATATTCAATATTTCCTTTCTTCTTTCAAAATTAACAAGAAAGATACAAAAAAGCACTGAAAAGTTTTGTGAAAACTACTTTCAGAAAGGCAAAAAGTCTGTCTTTTAAAATACAGCACAGCAAAATGTCAAATTCAGTCTTAAAATCTATAGATAACTTTCTGTTTGAAGGTGAGCGTATTAATGTAAAGGTAATCTCTTTACATCTGTGAGGAAATCTGCAATTTTCCACCATACATGAAATTTAGAAGTTTTTCTTTTGGCTTAGTCCTTAGTATAAATATTGGTTTATTTTCAAGCTGAAAAGCAGACTGGGTGCAGTGGATCACACCTGTAATCCCAACACTTTGTGAGGCTGAAGCTGGCAGTTCACTTGAAGCCAGGAGGTGGAGACCAGCCTGAGCAGCAAGCAAGACCCATCTCTACAAAAAAAGAAAATAGTTGAGTCTATAGTCCCAACTACTCAGGAAGCTGAGGCAGGAGGACCACTTGACTGCCCACGAGTTTGGGGCTGCAATAATCTATGATCACACCACTGTACTGCAGCCTGGCCAACAGAACAAGACCTTGTATTAAAAAAAAAAAAGTCCCACACTGTATTGATGACTCTTCTTTCTAATCAATCTCTAATCATCTTTCCATATTTATTTTCTAGTACTTTCATTAATACTACTGAGACAGCTGGAAACTATTACAAACTCTGACCATCCCTTATATGCATCACCCAATCTTTATCCTTTGCTCTGATCCACTGGCCAAAGTTCACCTTTCTTGAGTTATTCAATGGCAGGAATTTGTGGAAAAATACAAGATTAAAAAAAAAACTTTCTAAGACTTTAATGAAGGTTTGTGATCAGAAAATCACAAACTTTCAATGGTAGCACATTTAATGAGGATTTAAATAATATTATTAACAGTCCAATAATTAGAACCTTTCACCACACACAAAAAAATGTCAAGCTAACAGGGTCATAATTTCCGGCAACACTGGTTACAGGTGCTCTAGAGTTAGCTGTTTTTCATTCTTCTTCTTTAATTTGATTAAGCCAGAAATAATGAGCAAATGCAAACCCTTCCTGGAAGGCATCACTTAATTTCTTTTCAAAAATTGCACAGGTGGAGTCCAGCAGTTTCTTGGCCATGTACTGAGGTAGGATGCAAGAAATACAAAATATTCCATCAATTATCAACGAAAGATGAGATGCCCAATGAAGCTTCTCACATTGGTATTTACCTTCATGATCTGGTTTTGTTAAAATGTACTCCAAAACAATCCAGGTATGAAGAAAAGAATGCATCATTGAGCAGATAGAGGTTAAGTTTTCCCAAAGAGTGAAAGCAGAGGATGTTACAATACTAAGTACACAGACAGAACCATGAATCATATAAGGCAGTCACCGATCAGTAATGGACTAAATAGGAAAGCACACTGCTAAAATCTGGCCACTATTCAGTGCAAGCTTATTTATACTGATGGGAGACTAAAAGGATGAGAAATTTGAGATTATTTACCTATCCAGACATATGGACAATATTCTCCAGAAAGCTGACATATTGAAATGGTTGCTGCTATTGTTATGAGTTTGTACAAATTAGTATAATAATTCCACAATGTTCAGAGAAGCTGAGCTGAGAGGTGGCTCCAGGATAAATCTTATATCTCTTCCTTGACAAAAATCATCTAAACCTGGAAAGTAAAGCCGCAACTACCAATCCAAGCTTTCACAACCTCACACAGGCTGACTGGAATCTGCTTTTCAACTTTCCCCACAACACTCTCATTCAAAGACGGTACTTGTCAGTCAGTGTCCTACTTTGGTGTATTTTAAAACATATCCTGTAGTTTCGTAAACCCAAGGTGTGTCACTGTTTTCTTTGCTCAAAATGCTTTCTTCCCAGTGACAGGCAACCTCCACCTCTGATTGCTCAAATTCCATCTATCTGATTAAAGCCTTTAGCAATTTTCAGGAAAATGTGAAACAGCAGATACTTTACATGACATACATTCATGTATATATGATATACATATTCATACACACATTTTTATACATGCGTGTTTGTAATTTAGTGGTTAAAAGAGAATAAGACACATATAGGTTCAAATCTTAGCCCTGTTTCATAGTTATGGGATCTTGAGCAGATTTAAGTTTATTTAGTATAAAATGAGGATGCCAATGTCTCCTGTTAGCACAATTGTGAGATTAAACTAAAGTAGCATACTTAAAGTTTCTGTAATATAATAGGAGCTCAAAAAGAATATTATTAACAATCCCATTATCTCTCTGGAATTATTTACATAATGTAAATGTATGTGCCAGCATACCCAGCTGATTTTGTATTTTCAGTAGAGACAGGGGTTTCACCATTGTTGGCCAGGCTGGTCACAAACTCCTGAACTCAAGTGATTTGCCCACCTCGACCTCCCAAAGTGCTGGGATTATAGGCACGAGCCACTGTGCCTGGCAGAAATATTTTAATTAAGTTGAAATTTTAAATATGTCCCTTACCATTTGGAGGGAAACACAGTACAAAATCAAACAAATCAAAACAGCATAATTAAGGAGAAAACTGAAGTTTTTAAGAAACTCACAAGGAAGTGGGAAAAGGTCATTCTTCCTTTGACAACAGGAATCTATGCTCCCATAATCAAAATTATATTACAAATTTTAAAAGTTAAAAAATTTAAACCCAAACAAATAAAATATCTTAACTATTTTACTCCCATTACATCCTACCTTCTCTGTTTTTTGAATGAATACTACTTGTTCTTTTCTTTTCAAATCTCCTTTCAAGTTTATGTCATGTTGTTTACTGATACTTCTTTTGTTTCCAGAATGTGCATATGGATTGCTTTTCCAATGTGTATGACTGCTGGGTTTCTTTGTGAATATAAGGGCCTTTCTCTCCTATGTATCTCTAAACAATTTCTGCAAAGATGGTGTTTGGTGGGAACTTTGGCTGGGCTCTGCTTCGGTGTAGGGAACCACAGAGGTGAGGCTGAAGTCCTCATCCAGCTTTTGCTAGGGGATGTTCTCCTTCCTTCCTTTTGCATGCAGACTGGAAGAACTGGAACAAAAGCCTTGTTTCAAACATGCCTCAGACTCTGTGACCTTACATCCACAACAGCTTCCCCAGGCCACTCTCCACTTAAAGCTGAAGTAGCCTTATCCCAGGAAAGAATGACTCACATGAAGCAGGGAGATCGTTTCTCTTGCCACTTGTTCTAGTCTGTCCACAGAAGGAGAATTAACGACCAAATAGAGTTTTTAATCCTCAAGCAAATTGTAACCTGTAGGTGCGGAAAGTGTAAATGTGCAACAACAAAAATGTGTGACAGCTACACTACACCAAGTAGCTGACTTCATACTTCCTTGATTTGCCCTCCTTTTGTATCTGTATAAATCTCCCCAGCACTCCTGAGATTATAATCTTCTTGAAGACACCGGCATGACTTTGTTGGAGTTTGTCAGTCAGCTGGTTTTCTGTTTAATCTCATAAATGACTGTGAACATAGAGGTATTTTTTAGAAGTATGCCTTTGACTTTTCATAACTACCTTCAAAGAAGTGATAAGAAGGAGTTCTTCAGAATGAGATCCTAATTCATATTTAGGACTAGATGTTTGGTGACTGTTTTGGGAATCACAAATGTACAAAACAGCATTCCAATGGTGTTCTAAACCACTTATTTAGCCTTCAAATTCCATGTTAAAATTTAAGTGGTAAACAATCTTTTCTTCAAGTTGCTTCCTCTCTCATGGCCACCAGTGACGCAGACATCAGCTGGAAGAGAGGCCTCCAAGGATTAGGCAGTGTGCTTTAGACATAACTTGGCAGCCACTTGTAAACTCCAAAGAAAGTAAATCAAATATCAGTGACCGATTGTGAAGCTCAATTGCTTCCTCTTTTCCAGTTTCTCACAAAACCGTTTGAATTCAGCTTCCCTTCTCCCTAACAGTAGCCAATTCTGACGGAAGTCTATTCTCTCAGACTTGCTTCTATTTAGGAGAAATTGCTTATATTGTTTTTCCCAAGCCTATTAATAACTTAGAAAAGAGTTACACATGCTGAATTTTAAACAACATCACAAATATTTTCCTGTGGCATTTTCACTGTATTTTTCTAAGGTCTGAATTCCAGCTTTACCCCAAGAATATGAATTCAATAGCAGCATACTCACAAAGGGTAATATCATAGAAACTATACACAGGATTTTCTACAGTCATACAGTTGGAGTTTTCACAGTTTCATTTTTCTTCTAAATTTCACAAAAGGGCATACAAGAGGTAGTATTAATATTTGTATATAAATTTAAATATTTCAAAAGGTAAAGTTATATTGATTTATGTCTTATCTTTTATGTAATAGCATTAAACTGTGTTTTAAATAACATTGAAAAAATATACTTTATACCTGATTTTTTTTCCTATCTCTTAACTTGAACTAATAACAAAGGGTTCATTGGGGGATGTTATGAGGAATTATTCTTTAAAATATTAAATTTCTAAGAGGCATTAAATGAAAAAAAAAACCCACTGAAACCCTACTGACACCTAACAGAACAGAAACTTTCCATTTTTCCATAAGCAGTAGTACAGAACTACACACTTCAGCCTTCTCAGACTAGACAAGTTAACACATTAAAAAAAAAAAAAAAAGCTTGTGGGACACCAGGATCCAATTTCTTATCCAAAGAAATTCTCATTTTCTGTTGCTTCTCCATACATCAGTTCTGCTCAGGTCTGGCAACTACTCCACTTCTCTAACAGGTCTGCCCAGATTAGCTCTCCTTTCCTCATTAGCTCGTGACCAGCTGAATCAACCCTGATTCCTTGCAAACCACACAGCACATAATACAAGGTAGAGCAATCCTTTTTGCATCTCTAATCCTGCCAGTTACCACCCATTCCTCTGCCTTTAATAATGTCTGTCTTTTCATTATATGTAGGTTCTTCCTGGTGAAGACGTCTCACCTTTCAAGACAGGCTAAGCACTTTCATCTCTATAAAGATTTTCTTGATTCCACCCCTCAACCTGGATAGAATAACTCTCTTTTTTTGGTTCTCACTATTTGCTGTGCAGACTGCTATCATACACTTATACCTTTCTATTGTATTAATCTATTTACCTGTTGATTATCCTCCTAGTAGGCTTAAATTACTTGAGGGTCTAAGCTATGTCTTTTACTATGTCATTACCAGATATTACATAACATGACATTACTGTGTCATAGTACATATGACACTAAATAATTGGAGAATTGGAAGAATGAATAACTGCATACATGAGATAAATTTAAATTGTGCTTCCACAAAATTTTCAGAAAAGGTCTTTTTATTACCTAGAGAATAAATAGATTTTTCTGCTACTCTGATTAAGCCTCAAACAGGAGGTGGTGGACAGACTTGCCTGACCTCATCTGACTTTCCTATGTTCACACAAAAGTCTTCAATAATTAACCCTGACAAAGGTTGTCAAAGAGCAATTCCTAATCCTAGAGTGAAAGGTTGCTCAAGTGTGGATTGTTTGTATAATACAAGGACATTTTTTAATGGAGTCTCAGGAGTACCTAGTACAATAATGACAACCACAAACTGAGTTAAAACACTGGCAACTCAGCTACTCTGGATTCCTGGGGTTAATCTCTAAGATGCTGCAGCCTTTGTATCCCTGTAAAGTGAAAAAACTGTTATCAGTGCCTACATGCCTATTTTTATATAATTGTAAATGCTTATATTGCCCTTCTAAAATAAATATTTACTGAACACTTTAAAAGTGTTCCAAAAGTTATACACTTTAAAGATTTCCAAGGTACAAAACCATATTCCTTAAATGCAAAGATTTTAGTTTTTAAAAATATTTCTGAGAGAATTAGGATTTGTGATTGTTATATTTTATTAATCCATTTATTTACAAAATACCAGACATTGTAATGAATGCTTTCAACTACTTATAGGTCAAAAGGCTTTTGGAGTGTGGTATCAGATACAATAAAGTCAGCAACTAAGAGTAGATCCATCGCAATTATAAACATGACCTAAACACGACAGGATTGCTCATTATGTCTAGACATCCTGCAGTATGTTGAGGCATTTCATTTCTCAAATTCAACATACTAACAATATAATAACCTTGTTATTTATATCCATGTTTTAATGTCCCATTTTAATTACTTTGGCACTATAGGCATTTACTAGTTAACTCTATTAGAATTAGCTTTTACAACTAGTTATTATCTATCTTGGAGTGTCTACACTAAATTTTAACACAAAATTTCATTCCTTTGGAACATAGAAAGATATTACTTAGGAAAACTTTTTCCATATTCCAGTAACTGTTCTCTCATCTCTAACCTTGCTCCTTAATAAGTCACCAAAGCTGCTTTAAGAGTCAATTCTCTTTGCACACTCTATGACCACAAATTTCAGAAACCTTACCATTTGCTATCCAACACACTTGCAGAAGCACCTACTTGACCCAGGAAGCTGGTTACCAGAAGTCTCCTTCTTTCCCTCCATCTCACCTTCCCCGACCCCACCAACACCTGGTTTCCTTATATTCTGCTTCTATGAACTTTTGAAGGAAAAAGAGCCATATAACAGAGGCTGTGGGAGCACAAGTGTTTTCTTGAAGTTCCCAATTAGAAATCAGAATGTATTTTAACATGAAGAAAAGTTACAAATTCAATTAGGTTCTAGAACAGTCAGCCTCCAACTCCTAGGCTCAAGCAATTCTCCTGCCTCAGCCTCCAGAGTAGCTGAGACTATAGGTGTACACCACCATGCCTGGCTTTTAAAATTTTTCTCTGAACATTTTTTTAAATCTGTTATTAAAAAGTTTTAAAATACACAAAAATTGAGAATTTGTACTCAAACATTTTCATTCAACCTTGATCTCTGTCTTGCAGAAGAAATGAGAGAATAAATGTGGGGTTGGGGGCTTAGAGGTGAGCTCTGGAGTTGTTGTGGAATTTCTCATAGTTTCCACATCAAACCTCATAAACTCACTCGCACATGCCATCATCTACAGATGAAATGTGACCACAAAACCCACTTGGTTGTTGATATGTGCCACGTGTTTCCATTAGGCAATAACATTCACCCTTACAACCAAAACATAGTGTCTGAAACCAAGCTCCTCCCCACTCCTGGCAGAACACAGAGTGTATGTTCCCAGAAGGTAGTATCCAAATAGGGCTCTGCCAGAAAGGCAGTTCTAGCCCGCACCGAACTAGCAAGCCTATAGGAAAGGCTCCTTTGTCTTTATGACTGATGTTATTTTGTTCTTTCTGACTGATGTTATTTTGGCATTGTATGTGATATAAAAAAGAATAGTATCTTCCCTTGGGAGCTTAAGCTCAGCTAGGCAGGTAGGCAACTACATAAAAGGCCCTCTGTTGGTGCAGCAAGCAGATAAAGCTCAGGAGACACAACTTCCTGGGGCTGAGGTCAACGTAAATCTAAAAACCAATTTTGTAAGGACCACTCATAAAAACTTTCACAGAAGGAAGCAAGATTTCAGAGTTACAAAGGAAAGTAAAGAGAAGCCTACTAGCATGCTTAGTATAGTATCAGAGTAAATGTTAAACTGTCTGCAAGAAGACCATGCTATTAGGCTCCACGGAAGTGGAGAGAAAAAGCGCTGAGGGTCTCTGAGGGTTCCTCTGCAGAGAAGTGGTCAAGGCATTATGGAAACCGCCTTTGGAGATAGACTTACTTGGTCTGAGACTTGGGGCAAGTCACGGAATCTTTCAGTGTCTCATATTTCTCACATACAATGCACAGGCAATAATATAGACTATGAACAGAGTGTTGGAATTAACATATCAAGTGCTTATCTTAGTCCTTAGCAGTACTATTTCATTAAATAAGTGTCATATTTTCACAAGACCAGTGCTCTAGCCCTTCAGCTATGGAGCCAAGTGTCTCTGTATTTTTAAAATATAGGCCTATTTCAAATGTATACACACACACACATACACAAGCTAACACAATATATATTTTTTTCTAGATAGGCATGCATATTATAGATATCCAAATTTTAAGGTTCTAACAATTCAACACAAGCAATGAGGTCACAAACACTTAGAAAACACCTGGATTAGGGGAAAAACTCTTAAAAACTATAAACAAAATTACTGATAGTATCTACTACAGATACTGCAGACCAATAGGAAAAAATTTCATGGTCTACATTATCTACAATACAATGAGTGGTGTGGTTACAGGCTTGACAGAGCAAATTATTGAAAAAGATGAGGCCCCCAAATTGTCCCCTCTCTTGCAGCTGATTTAACAAAACCTGAAGCACAGAAAAGCAGGCTAAGGGCTCAGGTCCTTCAGAAGGATCCAATATTCAACTCAGGGAAGAACCCGAAGGGCCTCTGCGTGTTGTGAGGTAGCAGGAATCATCCCTGCCAACCTCTGCTGAGATCTCCTTCCCCAGACCTTGTGTTTTGTGCATTCGAACATGATCCACTACGTATCTTCTCAATAACTCTGCAAATCAGGCATTCTGATTATTTTCCCAGCAATTTTCTTTTCCACTGTGGTTCACGGATGTTACCCCATCAGTCTCTCTAATTCCAAAACTGGGACTCTTCCCCCTACACTCCATATTTGTTAAAGTTCTTTACAGCTATCATTAAACATTCATAAAAGCAACTTTTTTCGTATGCCGATTTTCCCTAGTCAGAGATATCAAGGAAGTTTTTTAAAAGTCAAGGATAGCTTATGTTACTGAAGCTGTAATAGAAGGTTCCAAACTGGTATTTTTTGGTAAAGTCTGGATTTGCCTCACAAATTTTCCTAGTAACAAAAGCCATGTTGCAAACATGATACTGTCACTGTAGCCTCATTCAGAATATTACTCATTCTTTCTGTTGCTTTGCTACTTCAGCACTTGGGAAAGTATGAAATTCCCAGTAGTGTGACCATGATACTATTTTTGTATCTTCAGTGTCCACTTATTTTCAATTTAGTGAGAACAGTGTATTTGAGCTGAATTTTGAAAGCTTTTTGAGGAAGAGGAATTCAATTTTACTGTTAAAAGACTTTAAGAAAGACAAATATGATACATACAGGAAAATGTAGCCTTAAAAAGAAAGCAAAAATAAAATAACTTTTATTTCCCGGAATTCAATACTTTAATCAATATGCAAATTTCTTTCTATTTTGAGTACCAAAATCCTTGTAATCCTCCAAAGTACACACTTGTAAATAGCATAACACTGATATTTTTGGTTGTAGAATGAATTATACAATTATTTGATAATCACTAATTATAAATTTGTTTCATGATTGATTGCAAGTTTACATAAAGTTCAGTAGTAACAATGCCAAAAATATAAGGCCATCACAGAAATTTAGATTCAAGAAATGGAAAAAGAAGCTCAAACTAGAGCTCTAATTTTCTCCTAGATATAACATTATTAAGTTAGGTGTACTACCAGGGAGTCACTTACCTAGACATAAAAAATTCAGATTAATTACAATGTATAAATAAACAGATGGATTAAAGAGAAACTTACTAATTCTTATTACCCTTTCAACAAACTTCAACAGGAAGTTTTCTTTCGAGGAAAGAAAATATCAGTGAAGGAGATGGGGGAGACCTGCCCCTTAGGTGGTAGCCCCCAGGAGCCAGTTTCCCTCCAGCAAGCCTTCTATGATCAGAGCCACCAGAATTGTTCCCCACTTCCTGTGCTTTGACTGCCTTCTTCTTTCATTGCCAGTCTTTACAGGTGTGGTCTCACAGCCTCATCCATTTTCTTCCTACCCATTTTACTCTTTAACTTTTTCTAATTTTTGTCATCTCTCTCCAAGTTTCCAGGGATCTTGTTCTTCCCAAATTTGAGGACTAAGTCCCCCATGATGTTCAAATCCTTCCAGCTGAAACCTTTTTTCCTTCCTTGGCTTCAAAAACTTTAACATTTTCCAATCCTCTTGTAGTGATCCTTCTCATTCCACATAGCGTAGTCTCTAAATACATGAGTTTTGGAGCCGGACACATCTGGCTTCAAATCCTTCTTCCTTAAATGTTCTACCTATGTGGGTTAGGGCAGGTAACTGAATCTCTCTTAGTCTCTTTAGAGATGATAACAGTACCCACCTCATCTGGTTGTTATAACAGTAAATAATGCAATAGTTGTAAATCACTTAGTTCAGAGCCATAAAGCCCAGCCCTTAATGACATTAGTTATATGTATTCTATATACACAGGTTCTCTACCCAACCTGTCTCAGAGAACCTATTTTAAAGTGTCAAGAAGCTCTATACTTATGTAGATAACATCTAAATCTCTATGCTATGGAAACCTTAAACCCCTCATGCTCAAAATTGCACATATCACTCTACAACTATTAAACTTTTCCACTTTCCTATTTAAGTCAAATGAAACCACTAGCTTCACAGTCACCTTAAAAATCTTCTCTCTCATTTGATGACAGAGTAAATTTTATTAATTCCTCACTTATGAAGCAACTTAGTATAGTGGCTTAAAAAAGGATTGGAGGCTGGCTGCTGTGTTCAAATACCAGTTCTGTTACTTACCACTATGTGACCTATAGCAAGTCATTAACTCTTTATGCCACAATTTCCTAACCTGTAAAATAAGAATAATACTAGTACCTACCTCATAATCCTTGCCTCCTATAATATATAATAAGTATTACATTTATGTTTATTAATTAAAATTTGCAATGTGAGGCGTTCTGGTTTTTCGCGTTTTCATCCTTTTTGCGATTGTTTCTTCTCATCTTAGTGGCTTTATCTATCTGTGGTCTTTGTAGTTGGTGACTTTCGGATGGGATCTCTGAGTGGACATCCTTCCTGCTGATATTGAAGCTATTTCTTTCTGTTTCTTAGTTTTCCTTCTAACAATTAGGCTCCTCTGTTGCAGGAGGGCTGGAAGTCCACTCCAGACCATGCTTGCTTGGGGATCACCCACTGGGGCTACAGAACAGTAAGAGTTGCTTCTGGTCATACACCAATAATAGACTAACAGAGAGCCAAATCATGAGTGAACTCCCATTCACAATTGCTACAAAGAGAATAAAATACCTAGGAATACAACTAACAAAGGATGTAAAGGACCTCTTCAAGGAGAACTACAAACCACTGCTCAACGAAATAAGAGAGGACACAAACAAATGGAGAAACATTCCATGCTCATGGTTAGGAAGAATCAATATCGTGAAAAGGGCCATACTGCCCAAAGTAATTTATACATTCAACACTATCCCCATCAAGCTACCAATGACCTTCTTCACAGAACTGGAAAAAATCACCTTAAACTTCACATGGAACCAAAAAAGAGCCCTCCTGGCCAATACAATCCTAAGCAAAAAGAACAAAGCTGGAGGCATCATGCTGTCTGATTTCAAACTATACTACAAGGCTACAGTAATCAAAACAGCATGGTACTGGTACCAAAACAGAGATATAGACCAGAGGCCTTGTAGGCAACACCACACATCTACAACCATCTGATCTTTGACAAACCTGACAAAAACAAGCAACGGGGAAAGGATTCCCCATTTAATAAATGGTGTTGGGAAAACTGGTTAGCAGTGTGCAAAAAGCAGAAACTGGACCCCTTCCTGGCCCCTTACACTAAAATTAACTCCAGATGGATTAAAGACATAAACATAAGACCTAATACCATAAAAACCCTAGAATAAAACCTAGGCAAAACCATTAAGAACACAGGCATAGGCAAGAACTTCATGACTAAAACACCAAAAGCATTGGCAACAAAAGCTAAAATAGACAAATGGGACCTAATTAAACTCCAGAGCTTCTATACAGCCAAAGAAACAATCATTAGAGTGAACTGGCAACCAACAGAATGGGAAAAAATTTTGCAATCTACCCATCTGACTAAGGGCTAATATCCAGAATCTACAAAGAACTGAAACAGATTTACAAGAAAAAAACAAACAAACCCATCCAAAAATGGGTGAAAGATACGAACAGACACTTTTCAAAAGACAACATATATAAAGCCAACAAACATATGAAAAAATGCTCATCATCACTGATTATTAGAGAAATGTAAATCAAAACCATACTGAGATACCATCTCACACCAGTCAGAATGGCGATCATTAAAAAATCTGGAGACAACAGATGCTGGAGAAGATGTGGAGAAATAAGAACACTTTTATACTGCTTGTGGGAATGTAAACTAGTTTACATTCCACTGTGGAAGACAGTGTGGTGATTCCTCAAGGACCTAGAAATACAAATGCCATTTGACCCAGCAATCCCATTACTGGGTATATACCCAAAGGATTATAAATCATTCTATTATAAAGACACATGCACACTTATGTTCATAGCGGCACTGTTTACAATAGCAAAGACCTGGAACCAACCCAAATGCCCATCAATGATAGACTGGACAAGAAAAATGTGGCACATAGACACCATGGAATATTATGCAGCTATAAAAAATGATGAATTCGTGTCCTTTGTAGGGACATGGATGAATCTGGAAACCATCATTCTCAGCAAACTGTCACAAGAACAGAAAATCAAACACCATATGTTCTCACTCATAGGTGGGTGTTGAATAATGAGAACACAGGGACACAGGGAGGGGAACATCACACACTGGGGTCTGTTGTTGCGGGTCAAGGGAGGGCCAGCAGGGGGTGGGGAGGTCAGGGAGGGATAACATGGGGAGAAATGCCAGATAAAGGTGATGGGAATGGAGGCAGCAAACCACATTGCCATGTATGTACCTATGCAACAATCCTGCAATGTTCTGCACATGTACCCTAGAACCTAAAGTAAGATAAAAAAAATTTGCTATGTGGCTTTTTATTGATTTAAAGACAGAAGACAAGGAAGTGTAGAACTTTAAAAAAGCAAAATAAGATATTTTTATTAGTCCTTTTTCCTTCCTTTGAACTCTCATTGCCATTACCATTGTCTAAGCTCAGAACCCATCCTAACGGCACGACGGAAAAAGCCATCCACCCAACCTCTCTCATCTCTCTAATTCTAGCCTCTTACCTTCTTTAGTCCATTTTTCCTTTAATCCCTCATTGCCAGATTAATCCTTAAAAACACTTGTGTGACTTTTTGGTCTAACTCCATTGGTGACTCTGTAACTCCTTATGGTTCTCAGACAACGGGGAACTGCCACACCTGTAGTCAAAACTTACCTATTTCTCTGTGGAATCTGTAAACCTTACCGAAGGGAAAGAAGCCAGGATCACTATAACCTCCATGTCTTTGTTCTTTTTCTTTTCCTTGCCTAGAATGTGACACATTCCAAGTCTTCAAATCTTATACATTCTTCACCAACAAGGTGAGATTCCATTTCCTCCACAGAGACTCTGCAAACTGGGATTCCTTTTTCTCAGCCTATGTAGTACTACATAGCATACCACAGAAGAAGTGATTTTTTTTTTCTCTGTATATACTTGGTTCTTACTATGAGGTTAGTGTTTTAGGTTATTATTTACATGTTCCTGTGTGTGTATTGCTCACTGCACAATTTCAATATTGTGCATCTGATATATGAGATGGAAGTGGTCAAGCTGCTGGATGAATAATGATCTTGACTTGGGATGAGGGTTTGCTCAATTTTTTGGTTTGAATGTTGAATGGTCACTCGTAGTCATGAATGTAATAATATTTTCACCGTGCCATTGAACATACCTAAATCAAGTCAAATAGTTTAATAAATTCAACTTAAATGTACACTCACATCTGTGCGCAGAATGCTCTTTATTCAAAAAACTAATCTCTATATGAAGAAAAGATACAGTTAAATACCCAATCTCTACCATAAAGACACAGTTAAATATAGTTAATCGTATTTTAAAAAAGGCTTAAATACTCAATACTGTTATTACAGTCGGGGGAGGGCACCTACAAAATCTTTGTGGAAAAGAATGAAGTTGGGGCAGGGGAACTAGTTATATCTTCTTTCTAGTAGTTTCTTTTATGTCCAAAACAACACTGAGAAGTTTTGCAAATTGTAAAATGCTATGAGAATGACCAGAATAAAGGCCTTATTCATACTCTAAATTATCTTAGTCCACTTGCCTAAGGACCTTTCCCTTTCCTAGACCCAGAAAAAAGAAAAAACAAAAACAAACAAACAAACAAACAAAAAACCAGAAGGACACAGAAGCAGCCTTTCGTTAAAGAGAGAAAGATACATGTGTATAAGGAATTTAAAGGCAATGAGATTTAAAATGAAACTAAAAAAAATAATTAATGAGATTTCTTAAATAATATTTTATACTAAGAAAAATAGCTTAATTATATGGGTTTAGTGATAATAGTAACAGCAACAGCATCATCAACAACCACCACCAGAGATGTTTTGGGTCATAATATAGTTAATCTAATATCTTAACAAGTAGGATCTGGAAATCCACCATTATCTTGCTGATGCACTATCTGAATTTTAACAAGATGTCTGCATTGAAGTTTAGGAAACACTTCCTTGCTACTTTCTTGATCTATTTACATCTGCACTAACATACAGTCAAAAATGTTCTACTGAAAAATGACCTTCTGCTTCTCAATTTCCTAATCTTCAAAGCAAGATTTAATTTTGATCCTTGTACTTAAACTCTTATATACTTTTTTTTTTCAGCAAAAAAGTAGAAATAACAAAGGATATTCTGGTTAACAAATGATTAACCAAAACTTCCAACTAAGGAAAATGCTGTTCTGACTAATGAACATTTTACCATCTCTATCTTACTCTGCTTCAGTTGATTAAAATATGCTTGTTACATATGTAACATGCCTTACTCACACAAAGACTTTCTTGAGTTGGCAATCTCAAACAAAACAGCGCAAGCGGCTGGAACAGAAATCAGGGCTCGTAGTATCCAGAAGGAGCCAGCATTTGGGAAGTCACACAGGACTTCTGCCTTTAGTCATGCACACTCAATGACTCTCAAGGATTCCCAAAGAAGCTAGATACTCTAAGCAAGGATGACATAATTCCAGATTAAACCAGAATCTTTTAGCAAGGGTGCTTGAATAGGATCCTTCCTGGGAAACAGCACATTGCAAAATGACATCCCCAAAATGTTGCAGAATGAGAAAGTGGACAAAAGACAGTAACAGTCCAACTTTTGTTAAATTCCAGAGAATAGTCTCCTGAGCTATAGGCTTGCTGGCAAATGTAATCAGACTTATATACACCATTTCTACATGAATTTGCTATTTAGTCTCAGAAAATATATTTAAGCTGTACAAATAACGAACCACAAAGAAAAAAAACAAATATTTTCCCTTGTTAAGTATTATTAATCAGAGTAAATACAGTTCCATCTTATCATCATGTTTTCTATGAGGAAACTTCTGTTCTTTTTTTAGATTTGGAGAATTGCTTTTCCTGACAGAACCCCCAGAACTGAGAACCCTGAACTGTAAACTTGTCCTTTGTCCTAGTTGTTTACCAGTCTTATCAGGGCACACATGGGTTGGCAATGTGATTCAAAGATAAAAAATCCCAAAGATATAATTAGATGTTTTTCTCAGAAATATCACCCAAGACTACCAAAATTTGTTTGCTGTTTTCTCACATCATACTTGAAGAGTCCCACAATTTCTTGCCATTTAATCATTTTCTTTTATATAAGTGAGAAAAAAACAACTTGGTATTGAATAAATATGTTTATTTTTTGATAAACTGAAAATAGAGACTTTTATCTCAAAGCTTCTGTGACATTATAATAAACACATTTTTTTCTTTATCAATAACATACTTACTGCTCATAAATATAATGATGAAAATAATTTTATGTCCCTGAATTTAAATATACATACACAGTATGTATATTCAAAGCCAATAGAGTACAATCTTTCTTATGGTACATTTGCATTTAGTTAAATTCTGAATAAAGAGGATAAAAAGACAAACGTAGGAAACCACAAATGACATGTAAAACACCCTGTAGCCCAGTTAAAGAAGTACTGTGAAAGTCTCTCAAGTTTTTTACCTAACGCCATCATGGCTCCAGAGAGACTGACAAATTTGAGGGAGAAAAAGAATCTTCTACTGCCACCTACTGATATTTTATAGTCAATGATTCTCAAAGGTGCTATAATGACAAACTCCACATTAAAGCAGAATCTTTTGATTTTAAAAGACAGAATAATCTTTGGATTTGTGTCTGTATTCTTCCAATCATGAATACACACACACACACACACACAGAATAAATTATGGTTATAATATTCTACATATTTCTAGAAGTAGAAAGTAGAGTCGGACGAGCACATTTTCCTGACTCTGATTCACGGGCCCTTTATACCACATTGCTCCAAAAGGAAGTCCAGAATATCACATTTACATTCTTTCCTTCCCCACATAAGCCATTCTACTTAGTCCTAGTTCAGCAATAAAGATTTGAAAAGGACTGGTCTTGGCAGACTTGTCTGCAAAGTATTCTCAACTCAAACACTCCCAAGTCAGCTGTAGAATTTTCCCTCTTAGCTAAAGAACCACAGCCAAGCCTGTATTTTTTGAAGACTTCTCTAGAGTTAAACTCCAAAAATGACAATATAACATTGACAGAGGGTCCCAAATGAAAGATCCAAGGCTGGAACTGTAATAACTCCTGTTGGCAAAATTATATAACTGGAGCTATAAACATGACTTTAAAATTTAGATAGGGTTGGGGCCCAACTTACTACAGTCAGCTTCATTTTTTTGTGTTGGGGGCGCCTAAGAATTTTTTAAAGCTTTAGCTAAAAGGTTTTAAGTACAATAATTATTCTTCTTAACTCAGAGGGTATTTTTAAATCAAAGTAGATAAAGCACTTCGAAATAAACTATTTTCTGTCAATAACATACCAATTTTTCCTGCCAAAAATGAGCTATGAAAGTACTTTTTAGTTATTTTATGTCACAAGTCATACATTATATGATTTTTCATGCCACACTGTTTCATCTATTCTAAAAATATACTGGCAAACATGGATTTGACTAACCATTTTGTCCAAAATCGATGTTAAGCACAATATGAAGCAAAAGTCAATGTTCCAACATAGAAATCCTGGTTTTGTCTTTCACATCTCTAGACATGAGCAAATTTGTCTGCTAGGACACTGAAGAGTTGTCCGTATTTCTATAGTGCTATAATTAAGTCTTGTACAAATTCTGCTGCCAAAAAATCACCAGAGTGGGTGGTGAATACAGCCAAGTAAACTCTAATTATGGAAGGCAGGTTTTCTAAGATCTTAGACACAAGAAGCAAAGGCAAGATAAGACAGCTAAGGCAGGTTACAAAGGCAATATAAATAGCCTTGTCAAATTCAAAGCAAGCCCATCTGGTACCCACTGCCACTTCTCATAGTTCATAGGTCTTCAGAAATACAATCAGAGGCCTTTGCTTAGAATCCGCACTTAATTATTCCCTGAAAAATAGTTATGAAATGTACAGGTCATTTTCACTCCTAGAACAAAAAAAGGCGACAGAATCCCAATGTTCAAGATAATTTTCTATTTTATATTTCAGCTCTCCCACAAACACTATTTTTTTCAAGTTCTGTTTAGAGTTCAATAAATGCACTTTAGCACTCTAAAAAACTGCAAATCATGTCTACAGCACAATAAATGTACACAAGCTGAATACACACATATAACCAGCACCCAATCAATAGAATATTGTCTGCATTGCAGAAGTGTCTTCCCATCCAGAAAAGTGGTACTTTTAAATTTTATAAAACAATATTAAAAATTATCTCAATAAGAGCATTATATAACATATTCTTTCTGCCTGGCTCCATAATTTCAGCCTTAAAGTAGAAGTGATTATGCCTTTTTTCCTTTGCCTTTATAAATGTCTAGGCCTTTCTTAGTCCTTATCAACAAACTGAATTTTTACTCATTTGAGTTCCCGCTCAATATCACCTTTTCTATGAAGACTTTCTTGACCTTCAGAGAAAAATGAGAAAACGAATTAAGTCTTCATCTATTTTCACAGAATAGTTTGCAAATGGTCTATGTTCACATAGCACACTGAGTTATAGTTATTTGTATGTACATCTTTTCTAGACTATAAGCACCATGTGGATAGAAAAAGCATCTAATTTCATCTTTTGATCTGGTTTCTGTACTTTACACAGTGCTCTAAACGAGATACTTTAAATTGTGTGCTAATAAATAAGTCAATGTTTTTCTCAGTTTCTTCTACCATAGGAAACTGAATGATTTTTCAAAGATAATTTTATCAAACTATTATATTAAAAGAAGCAATACATATTGTCCAGATGCTTTAAAATATATATGTTAATGCCCTACACACAAAGAATTTATAATATAGCACATTTCATTCAAACAGATTAACAAAATGTTAATTTTAATGTATATATAAATTATACATACATTCAGCATATATTATCTGACAACAGAATGCTTTGTGATAAGAAGCTAGTTTTCTGTAAGGGATGATATTAAGATGCTTCTCTGTAGAAACAAGCATTTTAAGTGTGATTTTTCTTATACCACTCTCCTGTTCCCATTCTCTTCCACTGCAAAATTAAACTAGTTTATTTCAACTAAGTTGAGATAAAAGTTTACTTTTACACTCAGTTCAAGGACCAAAGCAGAAGAAACACAAACATCTCATGATAAATCATAAATGCCAGTGCTCTCCTACCTGTGTACCTAAGCTGGCTGCCATCATGTGAGTCAGAAGTTTAGCTGCAAACATGGAGTACCTGGCACAGAAGATATGGGAAAGAACAACCAAGAAGAGACCTGTAGGAACAAAAAAGTCCATGTATAATTTAATAATCCATGAAGATTCAAAGAGCATTATAGCAAGAATCTTTGGGGGCAGTTAGGCATGTCAGGTCTGCCACCTGCCTCTGCCCAGTACCTCTGGAAAAGATGACATGGCAATTGTATTCTCCACTTTCCATGACAAATAAGATCTTCACACTTACCAGTTAAGCCCAATGGATAACTATAAATACCTACGTGTTCACTTTTCTGTTAAAAAGACACTACAAATTAAGCAGATTAATAATTTTATTAGACCCTTGGTTTTCTGTATTTATAGAAGTCAAGTTTTATTGTTTAAGAATCGAATTGCAATCTAATTTTCTAAGAACAGGTGGCTTGGGGAAATAGAAATATTTGAGAAAGTGAGTAGGATTTTCAGCCATAAAATTTTGAATGGTACTACCAAAACTCAGGTTTCATAATCACCCCTTTTTATCTACTAGAAATAGTTATATAATTACAACAGTGGTAATTATGAATTTTCATGGCAACTTTGCACTACTAGATGCCAAAACCAGGAAGAAAATGTGTTACTTTCTCCACAATGACTTTTAACTTAAACTGCTGAATTTCTAAGTTGTGTGAAGAAAATTATTTTTATTATCTTTGAGTCTGTTTGAATTCACCTATTTACATTACTCAAGGGAACAGAACCTTAGCACTAATCCAACAAATCTTTATCTTACAATTAACATAAATTTATGTTAATGTTAGATTTTTAAAGGCAGAGTATACACATATTTAAAAAATATTTTCTGCCTCTTAAGACTAAAATGTGCTGCATATGATAACCCACTTGTTTTTTCACTTAAACATTTTACCCCACTCATTCTCAGTAGGGTAATTTTGTCTAAGGACTACTGGAACATAACAGCAATTGACATATGTATACTGCTTTGCCATGTACTTTGCATGCATTACCTCATTTCATTTTATCAATGCCTCCTTAATATAACAGGAGGCACTGCATTTATTTAATATTTTGTTTTCTTCTGAAGCCATGGAACAAACTTTCAGAATATACTGCATACTGGCATAAGTGGACTGAGCATCTGCAAAGGTCTACATGAGGTCTTATAACTTCTTTTTGAGAAATCCTTTGAATTATATTTTTATATTTTATTAAGGTAGACAAGGCTCTCCACAACAAGAGAGGATTTGCATTAGTCAAGGCTTTCAGCCTAGAAATTTGGCCAAGAAATCTGGAGCAATCGCTTTTAGGAAGGCTTCCATGGGATGTTCTGGAACAGGTGTGTAGGTCCTGGGGCTGACTTCAAATCCACCTACACAAGTATAGAGTGTATCTTCAGAAACTACAGAGTCCTGCCAGATATTCTGCGTCTTGACTTAGGTAGTCTATATACTATTGGAGCTGATGCTCAGAACTCAACTAATGCATACTTTGAATTCCCTAAGATGACAAAAAACCAGCTTAAATTCAAGGCTTAAGTTGAGTGTGTTAATGTGCACGCCTGCACGTGTATGTGTGTGTGTGTGTGTGTGTGTGTGTTAGTAATATACTCTTTAAAGTAGGCTTTGCAAGGTGGCTTTTATTTTTTTCATTTTAAGGCACATGATCATAAATATGTGCTTTGCTATAAGTTTGCTGTGGTAGATGATAACAATGTGAGGCAAGGGATTAGTGCTGAACAAGGAGAAATATATAAGTCAACTGTTTTTTCGAGCTCACAAGAAGGGCTTATTTATAGCCTTTTCCTTTAACTTAGTAATACTCAAGTATACTCCTGTTTCATGATACAACTCTAGTATACTAAATTTGACCAGTTCAGAAATATTTAATTAAGTATACTAAGCTTCAATTAAAATGCTAGCATGACACCTGGTGGCAGTTCAGGATTCAAAGCTAGTGGCAGGAAGATAGGCCAGATCCCATTAGCCTATAACAATAATGCATCATGGTTATGTAAACGCATTTTTTACATAGGGGAGAAGAATATTGCTAACAACCCCAAACAGGCTGGGTCCTCATCTAGGGAAACTCATCTGGCTTGAGTGAGGGTACTGAATGCCTAAAATTTAAAGAAATGAATATTTCAGTTATCAGGTTTTTAAGACACTATATACTAAATACTTATCTTTTATTTTTTCACCTGAAATTAAATAGCTATATTTAACATATATGTAAACTTAGAAATCATTTTTTTAATTGTAGAAATTTTTGGTTTGAATTCCTTAATATAAATTTGAAAATTACAAAGCATAAAGTGTTATAACTATAAATAGAATGATTTTTTAAAAAATAAAGTATAGGCTGGGTGCAGTGGCTCACACCTGTAATCTCAGCACTTTGGGGGGGGCTGAAGCAGGCAAATCACAAGATCAGGAGATCGAGACAATCATGGCTAACACAGCAAAACACCATCTCTACTAAAAATATATATTAAAAAAAAAAATTAGCTAGGTGTGGGGGCACACGCCTGTAGTTCCAGCTACTTGAGAGGCTGAAGCAGGAGAATCGCCTGAACCCGGGAGGTGGAGGTTGCAGTGAGCCGTGATCACACCACTGCACTCTAGCCTGGGCAACAGAGGGAGACTCCATCTCAGGTAAAAAATAAATAAATAAATATTTTATTTTTTAAAAGTAGGGGTGCGGTGGCTCACGCCTGTAATCCCAACACTTTGGGAGGCCGAGGCGGGCAAATCAGGAGGTAAGAGATCAAGCCCATCCTGGCCAACATGGTGAAATCCCGTCTCTGCTAAAATTACAAAAAATTAGCTGGGCGTGGTGGCGCGCGCCTATAGTCCCAGCTACTCGGGAGGCCGAGGAAGAATTGCTTGAACCTGGGAGGCGGAGGTTGCAGTGAGCTGCGATCGTGCCACTGCACTCCAGCCTGGCGACAGAGCAAGACTCCGTCTCAATAAAAAAAAAAAAGTATAACAATTCCAGGTATTACTTAAAGGTATACTCTGAAGTTTTAAAAAAAATAGATTTCTTGACAATGATGTAGACAAAACAAGCATCTAATTGAGTAATTTGCCTTTTCTTTTCTTCCTACCACTATGTAGATTACAGATTCAGTTCTAAAAGAACATCTAATTAGTTCACTGACACAAATGACTTTTCCTCATTACTCAAAAGAAAGAAGATAAATAACCCTTAATAAAATGATAAGATTGATAATGTTTGATTTAGATAAGAAAAACTGTGAAGAACAGCTAAAGTCTTTTATTGTAATACTTGGCTACAAATTCTCTTTTCTATCTCTACAATATTTGAATGTTTATATGCATATAAACATATGAAATATGTGTACATAAATTACATATGTACATTACCTATGTTTGTAAACATCTTTATTATTTGGCATCACTTAAGAATGAGAGACCTTTTCCAAATAAATGAAGTTTACTCCTTCACAAGACAAGTATGTTTTCTCATGAAATTTTCCTTAAAATATTTATAAAGTATATGTTTATCTGTCTGCCTTCTCTACAGATAAATCCAAATAAAACAAAATTGCCATTATTTCATTATTAAATGCACTATTAGTTTTTTAGCTTAAGCTTTTTTTCCTCCATTATTCCACCTAATGCATTAGGTTGGTGCAAAAGAAATTATGGTTTTGGCAACTAATTTTAATTAAATTTCAAAAACCACAATTACTTTTGCACCAACCTAACAGCTGTGCTTGTCACTTTTTCTCCTTTTTGTTGCTTATCTCTATTGATTCCCATGTTCCTCCAACTCTCTCCTCAGCATAATGCCTTTTGGTTACTGCTCTAATAAGCTAAGGGCACAAAAAGAATATAGCCAACCCCGAAAAGATTTTCAGTATGAACAAAAGTCAGTATGAAGCATTTTACAGTATGAAAGTTCTGTGTATTAAGGGAAAGGAGTTATTCTAGAGGGGTGAGGTTGCCAGGAGACCAGCCTCCAGATAAACAGGGTGGTTGAACTTAACGCTGTTCAATATAATAGTCACTAGTAACATGTGGGTATTTAATCTTCATTATATTATTATTATTTTTTTTAAGAAATAGGGTCTTGCTCCGTCACCCTGGAGTGCAGTGGCATGGTCATAGCCCACTGCAGCCTTAACTCCTGAGCTCAAGCAATCCTCCTGTCTCAACCACCTGAGTAGCTGGGACAGCATATACCATCATGTTTGGCTATTTTTTTTTTTTTTTTTTTTTTTATAGAGACTCTCTACAAATGTCCTTTCGTTTTAACCTAAAGTGATGATCTTAGTTTAATTTTCTGATAGTTGGAGAACTAGTTTACAATTTTAAGTCACTGGTATACACCCTTTTCTTTCATCTTTCTAAGCTAAGATGTGGTAAGCTTTTTGGCCTCTACAACTATTTACACACTTTGATCATTTGGGTTTTTCTGCTCTTAGTATAGTAAACGGAACTGCAAACTAGAATTGCTACCAGTACATTGTGATCTACTTTAACCTTTTTAAAAAAGGTTAAATTCCTGTCTAATTGTATGTTGCTGTATTTCAGGAAAAGTACTAGCCAACTGCTATCAAATTCAGAGGGATATTTGATGTGTCCTGAACTCAATTATAGAATATGTATAAAAGATATATAAAATTCTCCTTTCTGGTTCCTGGGATCCATCAGAGGGATGGAAACTCATCCAGCCCTGAGGGATGAGCTGAAACTGAGGTACAGAATGAAGACTTTGTGTCTCCTTATGGACAGAACATGCAATTATGTAAAAATATGACATGACAAAGAAAATAACTTCAAATATGACTCCAAGTCAAAAGTGATAAAAGCAGATACTAACATTTAGCTGTTGATTCTCAAATACATGAGCAAATCTATGTAGTCTTTTCTAAAGTTCCAGAAAAGATATGCAGGTATTTATTAATGATTCTCCAGGAAATTCATTATTGTCAGTCCTACTAGTTTTCTATAAAATCAGGATAACATTCCCTGTTTCATTTTTAAAACTCTTTTTTTTTTTTTAATATTCAGTCTTTGGAACAAGCAAGGATTTTTTGTGGGTCATAGAAGCACATAACCTATGTCTCTATGGAAACATGTAAAATGACATCTAGATTTTATTTCAACATTGTGCCTTTGGCTATATTTCATCATTCTATAATATTTCTTTGCTCGTTAAATATATTAGCAATAAAGTAAAATAGGATGTATCCATCTGATTTTGGAACTATATGGACCTAGGAGATTCTACTAAATAAGAAAAGTCATCCTTTATAAAAGATATTAAGAATAAGAAGTTATTAACTTGCTATTGAATTAAAGTTAGGTTCAGAATTAAAACACATTAAAGAAAATTTATAACTATACAAAATAAAGTTCTATTGGAAACACTGGCAATCAGAACAAAGAATGGAAATTAATTACTTGATTCTAGCTCCAGAAAAACTTCCTAAAAGATAAAGACTATTAGAGAAACTGTTTGTATACAAATAACAAGAGATATGCATGCAATAATCATCACATTTACAGATAAAACATCACTAAAGCAGAATGTTAGAAATGTCTAACTTCATATATTTACCACCTGTTACGTATATACAATTTATAATCAAATATTATGGGTGGGAAAACTGAAGTATAGAGAAATTAAGTAATTTGATCCAGGTCCCACAACTAGCTAACAGCATAATTAGGATTTGAACTCCAGCAGTCTGGCTTCATAGTTTGCATTTTTTTAACCATTACCCTACACCCTGCTCTTAATTTAATTCACTATATAGCACCTTGCTCATATAAAAAGTTGTGGGCTTGTAAGAAGAGAATCAGGGCACAGAATGGGTGAGGGTGAAGGATAAAATTATAGTTTAAAGAATTCTCAGATGCCCAACCATATAATTAATACAGCTAATAATAATGCTTCTATTGTTAAGTTGTAGGTAAACAGTTTGACAGACATTAATAAAATTTAATTTCTTCTTACTCCCAAATACGAGGCCTAGATATGGAATGTTAAAGATAATTTATCTTTTAACACAGCGGTTGGCATATTCAGAACGCTTAAGCTGTAGAATGCAAAATCTACCCATGGAATAGCTTTTTAAAAAAAATACAAAAATTTTTGTATGTATTATCTCACATAGTCACATAGTCTTCACATTGTAACTGTAGAACCTGGCCTCTAAACCATGGTACTGTAAACTATAGCCTTTCCTTATCTATTTTCTAGCTTCTAACCTACAGCGTATTACATATTCCTTATGGGGTGAAACTATGTCTCATTCTTTACTGTATCCTCAGTACAGTGATGGCCCACTATAAATATTTGTTGCATGAATTAATGAAAAAGACAATGGTATATTTGCATCTTACATATATAAAAGGATTATGGGAAAACAGACTTCTCATTTTCAGAAATATTTAAAATTATTGATTCAAAAATACTGACCTGAGATACATATAAATCCAGAAGAGAAAAAGGCTTCATTGTATGAAGACAAGTTGTCAGTCTGAGCATAGACAGCATACACAGACATGTGTGAACAGGCACATTCCACATAGTCTGAAGTTTCCTCAACCACTTTGCAAAATTGACTGTCAGACAACCAGCTAGGGCAAAAACACAATAGTCACTATTCCTCTTTCATCAATACTTAAGGTGTTGAGATAGCTTTTAAAGAAAAAAACAGGTTGCTGAACTTAAGGTTTTTTTAGTCAAGACTTAAGTAGACCACATTTTCAAGAATAAACAGTGAAGGGAACATCTTGTCAAGGACATGACATAACAGATTCCACAGGATGTCTTAAGAAGCAGCCTAAATACCAACCAAAGCTTCTAAGGCATTCCTGGTACCAAAGGAGCTTGTCTTCTTAACAGGGCAGCACCAATTCCTACCTAATTTAGAAAACCTACCTGACATGTTCAATAGAAGGCACCCTTCTCTAGCATTCAAAACTCTCACAAGAGCAACAGAGTTGTGATATATGTTAACTCTTTTTTTTTTTTTTTTAAAAGGTCCTTAAGGTTGGAACCAATTAAATTACTTGTATGGTTTCCTAAGATTTCTTCCTCAATTTTTTTCTTCTTTGGAATGACGTAAATACACATGTTTTCTAAGATTCTTTGAATTATTTCCTTTTATAAATTATGGCTAATTTAGCACAAAAACCATGTCATGATTTTAGCAAACACTACATCTGATACCAAGCCTCTGAGCCTTCCTCAATGACTATTACTTGAGCTTCTTCCATTTTAATGCCTCTTAATTTCTTTACTTTTTTAAGGACCTAAAACTTCCTTGCCCAAACTCCAGACACAGCTTGAAACATTCACTATTAATTACATATTGAAGATTTCAGAGTATCTATGCATTAGGTTTAAGATCTGTTTTAAACCTAGGAAGACATTTCAAGTGGAATTTATTTAAGAGAAAGAAAGCAGAAATTTTAGTGTTTTTGAGGACATCTGGTTACCAAACTAAGCTATTATTTCAAGCCTATTTAGAATTTTAGTTTGTGTGACTGAAATTCAGTAATAAACAGAACCAAGTGACTGACACAAGCCCCAAACCTTTCTAGGCCACCAATGCCTGACCCTGCATCATTGACTGACCTCCTAGTGACGGTAACTGCTCAGAAACTTGAGGCCCGAGGCCAAGGAGATTCAAAGAATCATTCTCTCCTTCTCATGCATGTCCATGGATTTAATCTCAAAATGTACTCCAAGCCATGTGGACTAGAATTATAAATTCCTGCTGATCCCTCTTAAACACAAGGCATCAGCTCCCAGAACCACAAGTCCAGATGGAAAGGGTAAAAGAAGGAATTTCCTTGCTGCCCAACAAATTTACTGATAACTTCAAGGTTATCTGAATTTATCAGAACTCATGCTACATCCCATGAAAGTAGTAAAAATAAAGAAGTAAATCATGTGCTACACACATATTTAAATGCTGGGCTACATCTGCCATCAGAACAATACTAGACCATTTCCTGTGCTGCTTCCCCTTATTTGTTGGAGAGGTTACTCTCCAGTGTAATGACCTGGAGCCACCGTCTGTGCTCAGCACAAAACATTAGGCTCAGTGGTACTGAAATGGGGAAGGACCAAATTCTGATTTTAAAAATTTATTAATAAGTACCTTGCAGCAGCCTGATTCCAAAGGAGACACAGAGATGTCTGAGGGATAATTCTAGGCTCAGCGGCATGGATCCTGTAGAGAACCTCATTGTCATTAGTCAGGATTTGTGAACTCTGACCTTTCACACTCAAAGATAATACCTAGAAAAGCAGCAGAACATATAATGATGTTTTACAATTAGTGTAATGACTGAGACTTTTACCCTGAACTTGACTTCATTTTTCTAGTAGCTATAGTCATTTGTTTTCTCTCACTATTAGTATTTAGCTTACTCACACCGGCAGGACGTCCCATTGGTTTCCCATTGTGCTTTTTCTACCCGACCTTGGTCATTCAGCAGTCTTCAGCTGAAAACACTCACTTTGACTCTAATTGGCTGACTTCATTAAAAGTTAAGTACATAATAGTATATTATATTAGTGAAAGCTAGATATTTTTTACTTTCCCCACTTATCTATGTATTTTACTCAATAAAACATGAAGGAAATATTTCCAACTCATTTAGAAACTAAACATTCTATAAATAGTTCATAAAGATGAAACATATTTCATATCAGTTCGCCATGTGTAGCACTTATGAAAACTGTAAGCATGCAAATGCATTCTGAGTGTGCCTGCTAAAGAAAAACAGATTCCAACCACATAATTTTTTAAATGATAGATTACCTTATTTTTCATGGTAGGAAGATTGTTTCCACTTATAAACCACTGTTGGCTGCTATACTCTGTAAACTGGACTAATTTACATATACTTTTTCCAGCCATTATTTCTGCATCCTGGACATCCAGTAGCCTCTCTGGAATTCGAATATAATCTCCTTCCTTTCCTTCAAACTTGTGCCCATTGATTTGCTGAGGATACCAGTGAAGAGCCAATATTGACAAATATGGGCAACTATCAAGGATGGTTTTGCTTCTACAACAGAAAAGCAAAGGGTGTGTAAAAACGGCATGTGTTTGTATACATATATCCAATTATCTTTGTTAAAGTGCATTACACTGGGATTCTATTCTTTATGTATAAAAATAACACAACAAACCCAGTAGTAGATAGACTGTGCCTTCAGTTCTTTTGTGGTTAACTGTCACGATTTTTTGCATAGAACTTTCTGCATCCTCTTGCCTGATCCTCCTAGTAACCTAAAACATGGGTTTTTGAAACCCGTTTTATGAATATCAAGATGCAATCTGCGGCTATAAAGTGTGCTTTTCTGTGTTAGTCACATCAGCATTGCTAGAATCAGTTCAGCAAAGCATGTCCCCACTGAGCTAAAGCCCTTTGCTTTATTTAACAACATCATAACCTTATATAACTAGAGCCATGTTTTCAGCAAGAGTTTACCTGATGCCTTTCTAATCCACCAGAGCCTTGCTAATATAACTATCTGACTGATAAGAGAAGCTGCACAGAACAGTGATCTTTTTTCACTAACAATTCCATTTTGAAGATCTACTAGGCATAATAAGAACCTGGGCTCAGTGAAATTGCTTCTAAACCTCAGTGTGTGTTGAAATTACCTAGAAGTTTGTTTTAAAATGCAGATTTCTAGATTACATCTCAGATTTACTAAATCAGAATCCCTACCTAGGGAGAAGATTGGCAGTTCTAGGAATTTATATTTGTAACCAGTCCCCCAGATAATCAGATGCATCCTGTTGGCTGACTCATCACATTTGCAAACAATCAGGAGACATATAGATAAATCAGATCTTAAACCTGCCTGGAAAAGTTGAGAGAATATTACAATATTGGGATAAGATTTATGCATTAAATACTAAAAGTTACATAGGTCACAAGATGTAGAGCATGTATAACTACATCATAGATCTATGTGATATCTTGTCAAGACCCCAGATGTGGGAAATGGAGCAGAGAATTTTGAACTGAGTCAGGAAAAGAACGAGTAAGGGCCAACCTTTTCCTCTTGTGATATATCCTCTCTGAAAAAATAACTCCTCTGCAACCTTAGCTACCATATTTGAATTGGTGCCTTCAAATATCTGTCTTTAATCCACTTATTCACCTGGAGCTCTGGGTCCTTTGTCCATGCCTCCTATTGAAACACCCTCAATTTGTATGGACCCTACATGCCTCCACCTCCACCACAGCTTGTCAAAATCTCATCTTTTAATCTGAAGTCACCACATCTTCAATAGTGACTCTCAGCCTAAAACGTGTCACTGCAGACGCCCTGACCAGACATCATGTGGCTGAGACCTGTGAACCTCAGCCACATGACTCCACATCCTCTTTCCCCTTTCATCCTTTGTAGTCTACAGAGAGTTAGTCGAGTCAGGGACTCTGCTATCTTGGCAAACTAAGACCACCACCACATGCAGTGACTCTACCTAACCCTAGACACAAGCATGCCAAATTTCTGACCCCCTCTTATTTGCTGATAACCATAATTTCCCTAACACTTTAACCTGTAACATCTATGTCCCTCAAATGCACTCACCTTTATCAATCCCAGTCTGCTTTATACCTAGGTTTATATGAGGGGGAAAACTCCCACATTGACATGTAGACTGGCACCACTGCAAATTCACAGTGACCAACCTCAGTTGGACCCTCAGTGCCAGATGGCATTATTTTTACTTGGCTTCCAAGTGATTGTTCTAGATTCCATCATTCTCCTCAATATCCTTGCTCACTCCCCAAATGTTTAACTCTCAGCAGACACCCTTGATATTGCTCAAGACAATGTATAAATAATGCATATCAGAATACAGTAGTCAATCAAACAGAAAAGGCCTCTCTTTTTGTGCCTCTTATATACTCTTGAATTTTCACTGGGCCTTTGAAGGCACAGATATGGGACTCAATATGCACAGCAAGGTAGATGGTTCATATCTGAGACAACCTGGTGATTTTAACATCCTGGTGATCTTATAGACATATGAGGAAAATGCAAAAGAATGAGATTATGGGGATTGCAAAGCTATGAACTGCTTGATTTCATTGAACAAAATAGTTGAACAACAGGGGAAAACAATGACAGGTATTCTTGACTACACACATGTATACACATACACACACACATACACATACACACACACACAAATGCATACTGTGGCCTCAGTGAGTGCAAACTTACTTAAAGCAAAGAAATGATCCATTTCAGAGGTTTCTGAAGACAGCATTAGAGGTATTTATAAGAGGTACTAAGGAGCTGAACTGCTAATCATTGATTTCAGATGGACATTTAGGAGCAAGGGTGTGGACTGGAGAATTCTTTCAGGAGGCCCCCGTGAGGCTTTTCTGATGCTTTGCTGGTTTTGCGCATTAAAGAAAATTTCTATTTCCAGGGCCCTCTCATCAAAATTAAAGAAAGAGTAGAGTATAGGGATATGTGAAATCTATATCTTTACCTCAAGTCACACCCTAGCACTGACCTGGGATGAAAGTCTAGGGTGCTTCAGAGCCATGTGGCTGGAAGGGGACAGGTTTTGCTACAAAGTAGGTGGTTACAATCTATTCTGACCACATGGTACGGTGTCCGTCAATGGCTGTAGACTCAAGTAAGTCTGGGGTTGAGTCCAGGCCTCACCATGGACTAATTGTGTGATCCTTGGCAAGCTGTGTAAGATTCCTAGCCTTAATGTCTACATCTGTAAATAGGAGTACTAAAAGCCCTCATGCTAACCCTGAATAGCTACTTAAAATGATCTCTGTAAGGACAAAATAATGTATATAACTTTTAGCAAGGATTAGGTTGAACACGTGGAAATTTCATTATACTGTTTTTACCTATTAACAAAGGTAATCAATATTGTTCCATTTAAATCAATTTCAGGACTATAACAGAGGTATAATTAATATCATTTGTATTATTATTATAGCCCTTGCTCTATAACTTTTTTCTATCTGGATTGACTATGTCTTTGAAGTTCATATGACTTGTGACCTAAGAACTAACGTTGGGCTGGGCACAGTGGCTCAGGCTTGTAATTCCAACATTTTGGGAGGCCAAGACAGGTAGATCGCTTGAGCCCAGGAGTTCAAGACCAGCCTGAGCAACACAGTGAAATCCCATTTCTACAAAAATTAGCTTACATCTGGTGCATGCCTCTGGTCCCAACTATTAGGGAGGCTGAGGTGGGAGAATCACCGGAGCCTAGGAGGTAGAGTTTGCAGTAAGCCAAGATCTTGACATTGTACTACAACCTGGACAACAAAGTGGGGCCCTGTCTCAAAAAAAAAAAAAGGAGAAGAAGAAGAACTAACATTAAGTTTCACATATCTAACTGATTTTTAAAATTACCCTGCCAATGTTCGTAAAGGGCCCCACAAATAAAGAGATAATTTAAATTATTATACAAGATTTTAAAAATATAATCTTCAAAATATCTCTGAATTTCAATGTGACTTAATAAACACTGATGCCAGCACTCATGAAGATTACTGAAACTTATAAAGAGATTTATATAAACACTCTTAAACAGACACATCACATTAAATAATGGTCAAATAATTGTCATTGTTTTTTAGATAACACATATTACTCTGTGAGAATTGAAAGAATCTGTTTCCAACCATGTTTTATTATCAGCCATTTTTATGTTAAATCAAATAGAAATACAACATTTTTAGGTCCTTTGTACTACAATGATCTAATTCACCTTATGACTACAATTCATAATACCATAGCATCTTAACATATTAACATATAGTTAAGGCCAGGTGTTGTGGTTTATGCCTGTAATCCCAGCACTTTGGGAGGCCAAGGAGGGTGGATCACCTGAGATCAGGAGTTCAAGACCAGTCTGGCTAACATGGTGAAACCCTGTCTCTACTAAAAAAGCACACAAATTAGCTGGGTGTGGTGGAAGGCACCTGTAATTCCAGCTACTTGGGAGGCTGAGGCAAGAGAATCGCTTACATCTGGGAGGTGGAGGTTGCAGTGAGCTGAGATGGCACCATTGCACTCCAGCCTGGGTGACAAGAGTGAAACTCCATCACAAAAACTATTTAGTTAATATAGAGGTATTAGAATAGTGCCTGTAGTATAGAGGTATGTTAACATATAGTTATAAAACTAATCCTGTAGTTAGTAATGAACACAGGCCACATTTTATTTTTTCCTTTTCCTCTTGCTAGCTTTCTAACAACTAGCCTGAAGTTTAACAACAGTCTGAAAGCTGCCTCCAAATGGACAAAACAATCATAACTATAGCGGGAAGCACAATTATAGCACATCAAAATACTCCTAAAGGTTGGAATCACTTTTTTACATTCAGAATATATCTTCTACTCATTAAATAAATAACAGCAACAGTAAGACTTTTGTTATTTTTAAAAAACACTTCAAAATAAAAGGAATATATTTTTGACAGTATACATTTATTTTTTTGATGTGTCTGCTATGTTTCCTTCAAATAATTAACTTCAGCTGCCCAAGAGGTACAACGCATTGACTGTATCATTCCTAGTTACATCATGTAAATGTAATTCTGCATTATATATTGCTTTGTAAGCAGTGAAAAAAATACATAAAAGGTACTGCTAATATATTAAAAGATACTTACTTTTCACCAGGAGAGCCACAAGTAACATTAGACAGCAGAGAAAAGGCAAAACTCTCAGTCACTTCAGTAAAGTGACTGAATCCCCTGGTGTCCTTGCGCTTTGGGTTAATAAGAGAACAAAGAATCTCATAGAAAAGTGTTCGGCTTGCAACACTGAAAGCTTGATTTTTTCCTTCAGCAGTTATCTGGAAAAAGAATCTAAGTATAAAAATATATCTAAAAAAAGAAATTTCTTAAATTATATGCAATAGCTATATGTGTGTGTGTGTTCTTCATTAACAGTTGTTAACATTAATATGGATAAACCTATGAAAATTTAAGAGAAATTGGTATCAAAATTATATTTCAAATATGTACATTTTCAGTTGAAACAGGCATAAATAATCATCTATAAAAAAAGGCATAATCACCAAAATATTTTCTACTTGATCATTACATAAATTCCCAAATGGCTGCATAGATTACTTAATTTTAACTACAATAATTAACCTCATGAGTTAAAATTAATCTCACTTTTACATCTACCCCAGGGATTCTTATTCTTTTGACCAACAAATAAGGAAAAAAAATACAAGAATATCTGTTTATAATAGTAGCAAAATTATTTTTTTTTCCAGTCAACAGAAGCTACCATAATCACTAAATATTTAAAGCACCAAATGAGAAAATCCTTTTCAAGGTTAGTCAAGAGTTCCTGTCACTTTTGCCTTTTTCAATAAGTATGACCCTTCCCACTTCACACACACACACACACACACACACACACACACACACACACACACACTGGGTTATTCATTGTTTAAGAGACAAGGAAAAAATCAGGAAAAATCCAGAATGAAGGGGACCACATCTTTATTGTTTAAGCATCGGTGGAAAGCCACTTAACTCCATTACCTTCTGATAAGTCCCTATTACTGAAACTCTAAAAGTCATCACTTTCTCTATGATTCTTACACTATGCCCCATCCACCAACCTACATTATCACTCTTTGTAACTTGCATGTATCTTTATTAGTGAACTTATGACAACCTTGAAATGATCTGTCTGTTTCAAACTCATTGTGAAAGTGGCTCATGTTCCCCATTTTTTTTTTTATAACTTTGTAATCTAGTACAGTTCCAAGCTCACAGCAGAACTCAAGATCTGCATTTTTAAGAATAGTCATCTCCCAGATAGTAAGCCAGAGTGGAGAATAATCCACAGGGAAAGGTAAAGGACACAGAATAAAAATTTAGCAATGCAAAAATTACAAACGGAGACAGAGAACAACCCACTGGATACTGAAACAAGCAAACTAAAATGATAAATGGGAACAAGCTCAAGAAGATTTTCCAGAACTCAGAGAAAAGGTAACAGGCTAATAGGACAACTCTTAAAACAAATCCCTAAGATACAATTATGTATATAAAAGAGCAAGCAGAGGCAACAAAATAACACAGTTCCTTAATAAGCTGAAAAATATTCAGGTCTAAAAATGTAGAGATTGCTTTTATACTAGAGAAAATTAGAAAAAGAGACAACACCAGGCATATCTGGGTGATTTTAAAAAATACTATTTCAAGAGTAAAAAATAATCATACCAGAAACCAGACAGGAAAAAAAATTACCAACAGAAAAACTAAAATTCAGTTTGACTTCAACTTTCCTAAAAACGACATGCCAGAAGTCAGCAAAGCAATACGTGTAGAATTTTAAGAATTAAAGGTTATGATCCAAGAATTCTATGGTCACCCACACTTTCATTCATATTTTTTAAAAAAAGTTTCTTTTGGTAAAGCACACAACACTGAAACAAAAAGGCCATTTCCACAACACTACAGGCACCTTGTAGCTTTCAGCACTTTCTAGTAACTAATCTTCACAACAACCTGTAAGGAAGGTCTTATTGTCTTTGTTTCCGGTTAGGGAAACTAAGGCAGAAGAAGGATGACTAACTTGTCTTACAGCACACAATTGGTAATGGTGGAGCCCAGGAGGTGCTCCTGACAGCCACCCTACACTGCCTGGCAATATTCCCCACTTGCTTGTCCAAAAACAACCACCTAGATTGACTCAGTTCACAGACAAGTCGGTCAAAATTTCCTCAAACATGAAATACAAAACAAGCCAGTAAAATACAGAGTTAACTCAAAATCCTTGTTAGTATGATAAAATAAATCAAGTGTAAAAACTAATTCTTCAAATATAAGGTATGTAATATTGAAAAGTCTATGATGAAAAGAAATAAGTTGACTCGACAAGGCCATTTTATACAAACAACAACAAAAGAACTCCCAACATTATTAAAATTGCCTTACGAACAAGTAGAAGACCTGAATCAACCATGGAAAAAACTTAAAAAGTTGTCAGGATAGAAGACAAAGATGGAGGCCTTTGGAGGTAGTGGTGGTCTACCAAACTTTTACAGAACAAATCATTCCTGTGCTTTTTCAAATGTTTCAGAACAAAATATTAGAGTCAACATCTCCTGATGGCCTTTGCCAAGCTTTGATAACCACAAAAATCAAAACCTGACAAAATTCAAAGTTAGCATATCAGATTCAGGGGGTTTTGGATTGCTCTTGCTATTAAAGCAATTGAGAGCTTTTAAAATAATTTTTATTTCACCATGCCCGGGAAAATCAGAATATTCTGTCACAGCAAAAATTTGCCTGAACCCACAGCTGGATTTCATACAGAAAGTCTTTATAGTGAGGCATTTAAAGCTGATGCTTTTTTTTAGTATAATACTTGTGCCACTTCTAGCATGTGTAACAATATTATCTAAGATTTATTGAGATCTTTTAAAAGAAATATATCAAATAGAACAGATTTTGTTTCAAAGAACTTAGAACTGGGGAAAAATAAAATTTAAAAATATAAAACAATTTAACTTAAAATATAAGGTCTTCATTAATGAAGCACCTTCCAGTATTTGGAAGCTCTATTCTGTCCTTTTAAATTTGAGGCTATTTTAGAGTGTATATTAATTTCATATGGCATATGTCAATGGTTTGCCAGGTAAAGTACAGGTGACCTTATTTAAATTTTAGACAGGCAACAATAACTTTCTGGTAGAAGTATGTCTCAAATAAGTATCTGCAATATACTTATACCAAAAAATATATTTGTTGTTTATCTGAAATTCTAACTTAACTGAACGTTCCTTATTTTTATTTGCTAAATTTTGTAACCTTATCTATATGTGATCCTCTGCATTTTCAGTACTTGTTTTATTATTCTTACAATTATAGCTATATTTAAAACAAAAAAACATATTTATTGTGTTTTTAAACAAATTTCATGCATTCATTTAGTCAGGTCCCACTTAATGGCTATTATTTTTCCCAGTTTTTGTTATAATAAGTAATGCTGAAGTAAACATTCTCATCACACATGTATTTGCAAAAATGTCCCCCACACTCATTAGTTGTCTTTTCACTTTGCTTTGGTGTATACTAAGAGAAATTTTATTTAAACTGTATATGGTCAAGTTATGAATCATTTCCTTTATGGCTTCTGGGTTTTGTTTGATGCTTTAGAAAGATCTTCCCTATTCCAAACTAAAGTCATGAAATGACATGTTTTCTGCTACTTTCATGGTTTCACTTTTATCTGATCTCTCTAGAATATTTGATCTCTCTAGAATTTATTTTGGGGTAGAGTTTAGGTTAAGGTTCAGCTCTATTTTGCTTTCAAGTGGTTACATCAGTTGTCTCAACACCATTTGCTGAATAATATTTTCGACCCATTGATTTTAAATAGCACCTTTATCACATATGAAATTTTCATATATGCTTCAGTTTATTTTTGAACTTTTTGTTCTATTCCATTGATATGACTGTTTATGTCTGCACCAGTGCCTCTTTAATCACAGTCACATCAGAATATATTTCAAATGTGTTTTCATATCTGCTAGGGCAAGGTCTCTCCTCCTTTTTCTTCTTTTCCAGGAAAGTTCTGCCCATTTTCACATGTTTACATTTCCCAGGTAAACTTTAATATCATTTTGTCTATGAAAAATAACCCTGAAACAACTTACTGACATATTGATAAGAATTATGATGTATTTAGAGGTTAATTTACAGAAAACTGTTGTGTCCATAATGTTGAGTCTTCTTATTGCAAAACATGGGATGAATTTCTATTTATTGCCTTTTGTTAGAATTTTTGTTTTCTTTATATATTTTCTGTATATACATATGTACTATGTATTTCTATAATTATTAAAGAAGTCAGTTAAAACAAGATTTTGGTATTGATGTACATACAAAAAAGAATTTGAGAATGCAATATATTACAAGATTCTATTTTTTAAAAATTAGTGACAATAACTTGATTTGAAATTAGAGCGAAGAAGGCTTCAGATGAAATAAGATACTAGTCATTTTAAGAATTCAAATGTTTTCTACTTGATTTTACAATTTTCTTTCCTCTTCTTTTTTTGAGATGCAGCCATGCTCTGTCGCCCAGGCTGGAGTACAATGGTGCGATCTCAGCTCACTGCAACCTCCGCCTCCCGCGTTCAAGTGATTCTCCTGCCTCAGTCTCCTGAGTAGCTGGGATTACAAATGCGTGCCACTATGCCCAGCTAATTTTTGTATTTTTAGTAGAGGCAGGGTTTCACCATGTCAATCAGGCTGATCTCAAACTCCTGACCTCAAGTGATCCACCTGCCCAAAGTGCTGGTATTACAGGCATGAGCCACTGTTCCCAGCCACAATATTTTTATAATATTTAAAATATATTTTATTCCTCCAAGTATTCACAGGTTATTTATTTGATTTAAGTTATATTCATATATGAGAAAATTGTACTGTTTGCTAATGGTGACTCAAAAAAAGCTAATTACATTTTCCCATAGGAGCTACTTTTATAATTCAGTTTTATCATTCATAATAGTACTAGAAATAGTCAAGATTTACTGTCTGACAACTCTACTGAAATAAGTGTTGATTCCTAACCAATAATACATAGCTCTCTCATATAACTTATTGAGAACAAAAAGTAGAATTTTAATGTGCTTTCCCTAAATCATATGAAGTGAGGTCCTGTTTTCTTCCCTAAAATGTAATTACTTGCTGTACATTCTTTCTCTTTCCCTGGCCAAAAACAACTTGGCATTGTCCTATGCCATTGGGTCATTAGAAAATTCAAGTAATATTTTGTGGAGTGAGATTTTATTGCTAGAGTTTTTTCTGCATGAAATAGCAATTGCCTCCCTTTGCTTTATAAGCTCTTTGGTATGGCTTGCTCTTTTTACTTCTGTACTTTATAATTTTATTTTCTATCCTTCAAGCATTGTATTTTAAGAGATACCACAGGATGGAAAGTACACATGATGATCTAAAGCCCCACTGTAAACATCTGAAGTATTTAAAGGTCACTATGTAAGAGATGTAGTACTGTACAGTCACATGTATGCACTCAAAACATTCAATTCTTGTATATAAATATATTGACAGGAAATATCTTAAGAAAGCCCAAAGTCAACCTTCAAAGAAGGCTTTTTTAAAGTAATAATTTTTAAAATATCCTTCAAAATTTATATTCTTAGGCTCTCACATCTCCATTTAATATTATCATTTGCAGAGGTGTAAGTAAACAGGTTTAAAATAAAATCTGTTTTGTACAAGTCTATACCAAATTGAATGCCTGAAATTATCTGGTCATTTCTTAATTTTCCTTTTCTATGAAGCTTTTCAGTGCCCATGAGGACCAAAGAGCATGCAGAGGGTGATAATTCCTATTCCATGGCATTTAAACTGTAAGGACTATGCAGATAATTTAATTCAAGTCCTTTTTCTTGATGGACTAAAAAAAATGAGGCTCAAACTCCAAAGGTAATTGGCCAGTTTCTGGAGAATCACAAAGTGCCTCTAGCTTCCAACCTCTGGAGCCTTTTTTTTTTTTTTTTTTTTTTTTTTTTTTTTTTTGTTTTTTTTT
>NW_022436941.1:49420705-49527762 GCF_009761245.1 Sapajus apella
TTTTTTTTTTTTTTTTTTTTTTTTTTTTTTTTTCAGGCACTGGGCTGTCTTTACTACTGCACTAGATAATTCTCCAAAGCTAAGACTGAGATTTCCAAACAGGGCATCAGTCATACTCAAGCAAGAGGAAATTGTCAGATATGATGCATTCTACTCCTATGTTCAGAAATCTAACTTCATCATGATTTCATAATAACCAATGTTATAAGAAAATGTGATTTTGGTTTTACTCGGGTTTTTAAATTTAAAAAATTTCACTAAACATAATGCTAATATTTGCAAGAACTTCTTACCTTTTCTATTAAATGCATAATGGCACTCAGTTGTTCATCTGTGTTTTCTGTGGCCACTTTCATGTTGATGGTATGGAGTACTCTGTTGAGAATATCATCATTCACGGGCTGATGTAGCTGATCTGCAAGCCCCCAAATGGCCTGCGAATCTGCGTCAGAGACAAGAGTGACATTGGCAGTGCCATACACTTTATCAATTCTGGCACCACCTTTTGGGTTAAAAAGTACAATCTGGAAGCGTTTAGGAAATGAATTTAAAGATCCTGTCTCTGGCGTTAGGATGACATCCAATACAGTGCTTCTCTGGCCAGGTTCAAAGACCAATGTGCCTTCAGTTATCACAAAATCCTTCCCAGAAATAGCTGGAGATATGACGGTACGACCAATTGTTTCAGCACTCCTCAACTCCTAGAAATTAAACAACACCATTTAAGTGAATCTATGACACCTCTGATCTTGTCCTAAATAAATTCTTGTTTCTTAAACAAATTCAATTTCTCTTAAACAAACTGAAGGGCAATGATGACAACAGTACTACCTAAATATGGGATTTTATACTTTTTCTAATCTTTTAAGATAAATTAGAGAGATAAATACATAATATATAGTGATAAGATTAGGAAAGAGATGCCTTCAAGTGGACCAAGAAAACAAATTAGACCAGAAATGTCACTCTTTCCTCCATTTCTCCAATTGTGAATGCAATAAAAATCATGCTTCAAATAACACATGCACATCAAGAAGTTACCTGCACTCTCATGTTTGTTGCAACACTATTCACCACAGCCAAGATTTGGAAGCAACCAAAGTGTCCACCAACAGGTGAATGGATATTGAAAATGTGGTACATATACACAATGCAGTACTATTTAGCCATTAAAAAGAATGAGATCCTGTAATTTGCAACAACATGGATGAAACTGGAGGTCATTATGTTACGTGAAATAAGCCACGCAGAGAACCACACACATTGCATGTTCTCACTTATTTGTGGGAGCTACAAATTGAAATCATTGAACTCATGAATATAGGGAGCAGAATGATAGCTATCAAAGGCTGGAAAGGGTGGCGGCAGTGGGGTAGAGGGGGTTAAGGGAAGTCAGAATGGTTAATGAGTACAAAAAACAGCCAGATAGAATGAATAAAAGCTACTATTTGATAGCACAACAGGATGACTATAGTCAACAATAATTTACTGTACATTTAAAATAACTAAAAGAGTATAATTGAATTGTCTGTAACAAAAAGAAAGGATAAATGCTTGAGGTGATAAATACCCTATTTACCCTGATGTGATTATTATGCATTGTATTCCTGTATCAAAATACCTCATGTATCTCATCAACATATATACCTATAAAAATTAAAACTAAAAAAAAAAAAACAAAAAAAAACTGGTATTATGCACTTCCACAAACATTCTTTACTAAGCCCATAATCACAGGGTAGTATGTTTATTGGTCAGGTCACACACATACGATGTGTGTGTGTGTGTGTGTGTGTGTGTGTGTGTGTGTGTGTGTGCATTTATGTTTGTGCGTGTGTGCCTATATGTATAGGGAGGGAAAAATTTATTATAACATAACAAATTAGCTCATGCAGTTATGAAGGCTGGGAAGCTCAAGATCATCTGCAGATGACTTCACAGGCTGGAGACCAAAGGAAGTCAATGGTTTAGTTCCAGTGCAAGCTTGATGGCCTGAGAACTAGGAGAACCAATTGTGTAGTTCTAGTGCAAAGGCTGGCAGGCTTGAGTCCCAGGAAAAGTCAGTGCTCCATTTTGAGTCCAAAGGCTGGAAAAAGCCACTATTCTAATTCAAACCCTATCAGACAGGAAGATTCTCTTCTACTTAAGGGAGGGCCAGCCTTTTTGTTCTATTCAGGACTTTGACTGATTGTATGAGGCTCACCCACATTATGAAGATAACCTGCTTTACTCTGTCTACCAATTTAACGTTAATCTCATTCCAAAAAAACCCTCACAGAAACACTCAGAACAATGTTTAACCAAATTTATGGGTATTCTGTGGTCCAGTCAAGTTGACAGATAAAATTAACCATTAAAGTGGGGAAAACTAGAAATTCCTAAAAATATATTGTTCCAAAAATAAGTGTCCTTTGTGAGTTATACACTAGTGACAGCATGTGTTTTGCAAAGAATCACTTATGAATAATCTAGAAAAGATATATAAATAAATATGATAGAGATGTTGGCCTTCAGATTCTTCTTTCGGCAACTTCAATTCCCCTCTCATCTTAGCATATAAACTCATTTAAAATGTGCCTCAAATCTCTTTTTTTAATATATATATATATATATATATATATATATATTATTGTACTTTAGATTCTGGGGTACATGTGCAGAACATGCAGGATTATTGCATAGGTACATACATGGCAAAGTGGTTTGCTGCCTTCATCCCCCTGTCACATATATCTGGCATTTCTCCCCATGTTATCCCTCCTCAACTTCTCTATCCACCACTGTCCATCCCCTAGTTCCCCTCAACAGACCCCAGTGTGTGACGCTCCCCTCCCTGTGTCCATGTGTTTTCATAGTTCAACACCCGCCTATGAATAATAACATGTGGTGTCTGATTTTCTGTTCTTGTGTCAGTTTACCGAGAATGATGGTTTCCAGATTCATCCATGTCCCTACAAAGGACATGAACTCATTGTTTTTTTATGGCTGCATAGTATTCCATGGTGTATATGTGCCACATTTTCCTTGCCCAGTCTATCATTGATGGGCATTTACATTGGTCCCAGGTCTTTACTATTGTAAACAGTGCACCAATGAACATACCTGTGCATGTGTCTTTACAATAAAATGATTTATAAACCCTTGTATACATATCCAGTAATAGGATTGCTGGGTGAAATGGAATTTCTATTTCTAGGTCCTTAAGGAATCACCACACTGTCTTCCACAATGTTTGAACTAATTTACACTCACACCAACAGTGTAAAAATGCTCCTATTTCTCCACATCCTCTTCAGCATCTGTTGTCTCCAGATTTTTTAATGATCGCCATTCTAACTGGCATGAAATGGTATCTCAATGTGGTTTTGATTTGCATTTCTTTATGACCAGAGCTTCCCCAACCTAGAAAGTCAGGCCAACATTCAAGTCCAGGAAATACAGAGAACACCACAAAGATATTCCTCAAGAAGGGCAACCACAAGGCACATAATCATCAGATTTGCCAGGCTTGAAATGAAGGAGAAAATGCTAAAGGCAGCCAGAGAGAAAGGGCAGGTTACCCACAAAGGGAAGCCCATCAGACTCACAGCTGATCTCTTGGCAGAAACCCTACAAGCCAGAAGAGAGTGGGGGCTAACATTCAACATCCTTAAAGAAAAGAACTTTCAACCTAGAATTTCATATCCAGCCAAACTAAGCTTCATAAGTGAAGGAGAACGAAAATTCTTTACGAACAAGCAATTGCTCAGAGATTTCGTCACCACCAGGCCTGCCTTACAAGCGCTCCTGAAAGAAGCACTGAACATAGAAAGGAACAAGCAGTACCAGCCACTCCAAAAACATACCAAATGGTTAACAGCATTCACACAATGAAGAAACTGTATCAACTAACAGGCAAAACAACCAGCTAGCATCAAAATTGCAGGATTAAATTCTCACATAAGAATATTAACCTTAAATGTAAATAGGCTAAATGCCTCAATCAAAAGACACAGACTGGCAAATTGGATAAAAAGTCAAAACCATTGGTGTGCTGTATCCAGGAAACTCATCTCACGTGCAAGGATACACATAGGCTCAAAATAAAGGGATGGAGGAAGATTTACCAAGAATATGGAGAGCAAAAAAAAAAAGCAGGAGTTGCAATCCTAGTCTCTGATAAAATAGACTTTAAACCAACAAGGATCAAAAGAGATAAAGGACATTACATAATGGTAAAAGAATCAATGCAACAAGAAGAGCTAATGATCCTAAATATATACGCACCCAATATAGGAGCACCCAGATACATAAAGAAAGTTGTTAATGACCTACAAAGAGCCTTAGACTCCCACACAGTAATAGTGGGAGACTTTAACACTCCACTGTCAATATTAGACAGATCAACGAGACAGAAAATTAACAAGGATATCCAGGACTTGAACTCAAACCTGGACCAAGCAAACCTAATAGACATCTACAGAACTCTCCACCCCAAATCCACAGAATATAGATTCTTCTCAGCACCACATCACACCTACTTGAAAACTGACCATGTAATTGGAAGTAAATCACTTTTCAGCAAATGCAAAAGAACAGAAATCATAACAGTCTCTGAGACGACAGTGCAATCAAATTAGAACTCAGGATTAAGAAACTAACTCAGAACCGCACAACTTCATGGAAACTGAACAATTGGCTCTTGAATATTGACTGGATAAACAATGAAATGAAAGCAGAAATAAAGATGTTCTTCGAAACCAACAAGAATGAAGACATAACATACCAGAATCTCTGGGACACATTTGAAGCAGTGTCTAGAGGAAAATTTATAGCAATAAATGCCCACATGAGAAGTGAGGAAAGATCTAAAATTGACACCCTATCATCAAAATTGAAAGAGCCAGAAGAGCAAGATCCAAAAAACTCAAATCTCTTTTATCATCTGTTTTCATCTCCAGTCCCCGCTTCTTCCACTGTACAAAGTAGTAGGCTATGATGATATACATTTCATGGGAAAAGAGAAAGAATGAAACAGACTTTCTATCTTAAATGTTTCAATAAAAAATACTGAAGTCTTCCTACTATAAATCAACATACTTTTCTTTGTGCTCATATCACTTCAAGGCTATTTAGAATAGACTTTATTTCTAGGGTCTCGTATAATAGGAAGTTTTCTTTTTGTTTGCTGAGCTGTAGATTCTGTCATAAAGATAAGTTTTACTGCCTGGCAAACTTCCAGAACAGCTTAATATCCACAGCTTGAGGCCTATTCTCTCATCATGACTCATGTAACTGCTACAACATACTGGCCACACATATGTTGTGTTTTATGCACAGAATGTTCTGTTTGTTTGAGCCACCCAATGGTGACTCAACCAAGCAGATACTAAAGGGAACTTTTAATGAAATTTGAAATCTGAAGGCCCAAGAAGTCATCTGGTTTGGAATCTTGAAACATGGGAAATAGCAGAGCTCTCCAAGATGGTAGTTTTCAAATACTGTAGTGGGTTTCCTGAAGTTACATAAGGTAAGGGGAACAAAGAGAGGACTAAGGTGGGTCAGCTATAATCCTAACAATCCTGCTTCAAGAGGAGTAGAGACATATTTTTGCTTTACTATGTGAGCATTTCACTTCTAAAACAAAAGCAAAAAATAAGGCTGAAAAGGTATAAGGTATTGTTGGGGCCAAGCCCACAGTCTGGTGACTTAGCATTATGCAGCATTGCTCTTCTGAGTCCCCAGATAGCCACCTGCTCCCTGTCTTGTATCAGATGTCACCTCAGAGGATGGATGTGAAACAGTGGCAGTGAGGCTTCATAAATGCATCGATTTGAAGAAGTGTAAAGATCAGCTAGTGTTGGAGGTTCTGAAGAAGTAAATTTTCAACTGTTTGGGATACAAAACATAACAAGATCCTTACTTTCTACTTCTGGTCTTACACAGTTATATTCTGCAGAAATTATAACTCCCTGAGATTTTATAAAACATTTATGTAAGATATTTTGCACTGTATAATCAATCTTGTCAAAAGAGAGAAAAAAGAAAAGTCTGTCATTTTAAAACATGATCTGTTACGGATGAGTGAAAAGCTGAGCTGTTTCAAGGATAAAGCTTAATGTAATGGATAAAAAAGTAAATTATGATGTTATCCTCAGAAAATAATGCATGAATTATTCCCTGTGTCATTACTCTTGCTGTAGTCAAAGAAGAAAACCGTAACATGTATTAACATGTATTCCATGCTTACCTGGGTACTAAAGTTAACAGACACCATTAGTCCTGTCCCAGAATCTCTGGACACCTGCAAACTGATTAAAGTGGCCTTCTTGTGAGCCACTGCCAGTCGAGAACCCACAGAAAAATACACGAGGCTTTGCGATTTGTCACTTTGTAAGATTTTAATCTGTGCAAATCGGGCGCTGTTGTTTATTGCCGCTCCAGCGGTAACTTCATATAATTCCACAAAAAAATACACTTCAACCTGTGGTATCTGACAATCAGAAAAAAGGCGGGAAAAAAAACTATTACTAACATATTTCTAACTGTAGATAGTTCTGATACTTAAAAAGGGTATCATTCATATACATTAGAGAAATGTATAAATCTAGAGATATATTCTGTATAATTATGGAATTAAATTCTTACATTATCATCACATTTGTTTTTTGGTCTTCCTTTAAAAATACATTTACTTTCTCTGGGCAAGCTTCTTACTAGAAAATCAATGTCAGGAAATAATCTATGTATACTACCATCAGAAAAAGAGTAAATTAAATGCATTCATACAACAAAACACTATAAAGTAGCTCAAAGAAATGAACTAATTCAGTATTTTTTAACACAGATGTATCACAAAATATGACAAGAAGTGAAAATATCAAGCTGTATAATGATATATATATATAGCATGATACCATAAATGTAAAGTTAAAACTTACTATATTTTCTTAACAGATAATATTTATGGAAAGTTTTCTTTTTCAACTACCACACCCTGACAGCAGTTGCCTTGGGCGGAGGGTTTGGGTGGGGGACAGGGTAGGGAGTGGAGTTGGAGAATACTGGGAAGAGGGAAAAATGGAGTTTCAATTTCATAAAATTTTATTTTTATTTATTTATAAAGTGTTTTAAATAAATATAATCAATAAAATATTTATAATAGTCAAATCTGAAATTTTATGTATTTTTTTAAATTACCCCAAATTCAGTAATAATCTAAATGTAGTCTGCTGGGTATAGTTTGCTCATGTTTCACCTTGGTTCTTTCTCAACAGTGTCAAATAGTTTTATTTTCAAAAGCCTGAATTCAATTACGTAACATATTGTCAATCACCTGTTTTTACTAGTCATTCATTCTTAACAAAATCATCTAAAAATCTTAGCAATATTTTTATCTTCCTGGCATAACGCAAAGGAGCTAAGCTGATGGCTTTACACCTGTAGTGACACTGTCTAATTTCATGTAATGTATCATTTTTATCTACCAGCAATGGCCATTATCTGTTTTTGTGATCATTTTAATGAAAATTATGTCATGAAATTATACAATGAATCCTTCAGAATTATCCAAGTGTTAATAAGTAAGTTATACCTTAGTCACACCGTAAATAAACTTAATGTTTTCTTTTCTGAAGAAATATTTAGTTTTTTCTATGGCACATATCGTTCTTTACTGTTGCTGATCAACTGTCAGTTGATACTGAAATATGGAAATAATTGTACTATTTCCACTTTTGAGAAACCACATTTGGCAAGTACAATAAACTAAAGCACTATCAAAGTATAGTAACTATATTCAAGAGCTAGTATTCCATGAGCTTGAATTCAAAGTAGTTTCTTTTAACTAAGGACTTCAGTATATTACATTCCAACAGAGACTTTGCTTTATTTTCCAGTAAACTATTCCTTTTTCGCTGTGATGACGATTAGAACATTACTTACAGCCACCTACAATCCAACTAATTGTCATAATCTAAGTAAAGAATCATCTAAAATTGAACAGTGTACAAGATGGGTGCCTACATATCATTAGACTAGTAACAAAAAGAGTTTTCCAGTCTTAGAAACACTCTAACAAAACAATATTTCCGAAGTCTATTGAGAAATCAAGACTCGCAGATCATATATGAACCTCCCTAGACTCCTAAAAATGACAGAGACTTCATAAGAGCCCATTCCATGCATAATTCCCAGCAGGTTCTTTTGCTGGTTAGGTCAGAAGCACCCAAGGACAATTTTTTGCCCCAACTAGTATAAGATGGTGGGACCAGAACTGCTCAGCAACACAAAACCAAAGTAACAATGAAAAATACCTTACTTACTTAAATATTTTTGAAAATATTTGCAGCAAATATGTAAACACTGAATTTAAACAGATTTTATGGTTAAGCACATGCTTCCTAAGTTAATTGTTACCTTATACATTTTGCTAATATGGAATCATAAGATAAATCATCAAGAAAAGGGGAAATGGACTGAAATTCAAGAAACGAGTTCTAATTTTGGCCCAGTAATTGAATGAGCACGCTACTTAAATTCTTCATAAATCAAAAGTGAAAGTATTGTAAAACTGTAGAGATGATAATCTGAGATAGGACAAAGTCGAAAACCTTTGCGTGCCAATAGACTGGATTGAGGTGAGGGACACCACCATTAATGAGTGGTGTAATTCTGTGGATGCATTTGTTGTGGCTGCAGTATCTGTAACTCCTCCACCACTTGTGTTGATGTAGTTATTACTCAAGTCACTGCATTCCCTCAGGCTCCTTCTCCATTCATTCTGAATAATCCCAACACTCACCATCTCTTATGAAGGGCCAACTCTGCTGAGAGCTGGGCTGAGAACTTCTCCTTCATTATTTCCTTTATCTGCCTCACATCCTATTATTAACCCCTTTAAACCTGTGAGGTTCAGGAAGGCTAAGCAACTTGTCCTATGTCACCCAGCTAATTGGTAGAAGAGTTAAGATTTGAACCAAGGCCTTCCATTATCAGAACCCTAACACTTATACTGACTCCAGTGACTCCAAGAATAAGTTCAGTGTAACCGATGTCTTTCCTTTCACAAAAAAATGAAGATGATGCTTAGGTCAAAAGTCTAGTAATAATTGGGTTGTTCTACGAGGACCTCCAAATAATTTCTGAAAGCCCACTACAGAAGAATATGGCCACAGAACTTGTGTTGCTTATATCACTAGGTTTCAGTTTATCTGACATAAAAATAATTTGAACTGGATGAGTAATAAGTTCCCTTCTCATAAATGTTAAAATGTATATCAAAAGTTCATAGTACTTTAAAAAATATTTTTTCATTTTCAGGAGAACAGAATCATCTTCCATCTTCTCTCTTTTTAAATTTCCTCTTAATGAAACTAGAATGTACATTAACCTTGCTTGTACCTTGCCTTTTAACAGGTGAAAAGATAATGGGGGAAAAATGTCTTGAAAATTTGCTGCTTCTCAGAATGTAGAAGAAAACTCTAGGATCTTAGCATGACACGCGAAAGAGAAAGAAGAGGTCTGACTAATTTTTTTCTCTTACCTGACTGAAACTATTTGATGATGGGCTCAGTAGCATTTCTCTAGTTAGGAAAAGGGAGATATGTATACATATACACACACATACATATTTAGCATCCCATGTATTGTGTACAGCATTCTCTTACCCCTTAATTAAATGTTCTTCTGCAAGGAGGGCAAGCTCAGAGGAAGCAGTCTTCCCTAACCCCATCTATACTTTAACTTTCCTATTTCACTTTATTCAGTTTGCCCAAGCCCACTCCTGATGGCTCTTCTCTCTCTTCTTAGAATTACAAGGTTAACATCTACTGTATGAGACAGATGTTTAAAGTCGAGTGAGACCTTATTAGTATTCTAATTCACCAAAAATCCTATTTGAGATAAAATGCACAGTTTTTAGTCATTCATGTATGCAAAACATGTTTATGGAGGATAATAGGAGAGACAAAGAGATGAATAAAACCATACTCTAATTTTTGAGCAGCTAACAGTCTTACAGTCTATATAAATATGCGTAAGTTTTAACACTGCATATAACTGATAACCTCCATAAGAAAGGTACAGATAATGTCTTGTAAATTTAGAGAATCAGCAATTCCAACTACGGGTTTCATGGGAGGCATTATGGAGAAAGTGGTATTTTGATTGAGAAAAGGCTATAGTTAAGAAATATAAGGGTTGGGCATCGTGGCTCATGCCTGTAATCCCGGCACAGGAGGTCAAGGCAGGCGGATCACTTGAGGCTAGGAGTTTGAGACCAGCCTAGCTGGTGAAATCCTGTCTCTACTGAAAATACAAAAATTAGCAGGGCATGGTAGAGTGAGGCTGAGGCCTGAGAATCACTTGAACCCAGTGGGCAGAGGTTGCAGTGAGTCCAGATCATGGCACTGCACTTTTTATTCTCTAAAAATAATAATAATTTTAAAAAAAAGAAATGCAGGGTTGAGAGGGTTGATGGAAGCATAAAAGTATTTGGAAGAAATGCATGAAGGAGGATTTAAATGTTTTCAAGTAGAATACAGTAACTCTTCACTTAACAATGACAGGTTCTTGGAAACAGCAACTTTAAATGAAAGGACATACTGTGTGCAGTAGGAACTCAACTGTTGTTTATATCAATTAGTCAATGGTAAAATCAGTTTCATTATACAGCACATTGTTTCACATAAAGTTACAGTTTCCAAGAGGCTATTGACAAGTGAAGTGAGGACATAGTATATGATTAAATGTCTTGAATACTGAAATTTCAGTTCCTCATTGTCAGTGTGACAGAAAGTTTTAGTAGCTGATGATAACCCAACTCAAGAAAAGCAAAACACAATAACATAATATGTTATTCCAAAAAAAGAATATGGATTCAAGACCCTAAAGAAAATATATTTTCTAGTGCTACCACCAGCAAGGTGGCCACAACAGCAGCACATTTGCCCACATCAGCTTTCCTGCATAGCTCTAATACATACATATAGATCTCTAAAATGCTTTCTGATCAAAGAAATCAAGTCCTTTGATACGAGTTGATTGGCTGTCTTACTTAGGAAAAAAATCAAGACAACTCTAGAACACATGTTATTACTATAAAGCAAGTATGATTCCAGATATTTTAAAAGTAATACTGAAAAGACAAAAGACCAGCTTAATAAGACTATCAGTGGCCATGCCACAACTAGTTGAGTATCAAAAGGAAGACCACTAAGTAATTAAAATTATTTGAATTGGAATCTATTGTGGTACTAAAAGAGGAAATGTTATCCTTATGTAAAAAGAGGTAGTTAGGATGCAAGATAAATGTGACTCTAACAGTATATCCTTAATATTGTATTAATTTTAATGTGTAGAAGTTAGCATATCAAGACATATTTTATTAGGCATGTGTTCATTTATTAAGCAATAATACACTTTTTTTTTCTTTGTGTGTAAGTAGGAAGGGATTAATAAAAAGAATTGTGAATAAGACATTTATTCCTGGAAAAAGGAAGAATTATACCAAGAATAAAAATAAAGGAAAAAGTTAAACCTACATGGTTGTTATTGTAGAATGGCAAGAAACCAACAAAAAAAAGAAAAATGACAAGTTTATTTACAAAATTCCATAATGCAATCAAGCCTGTCTAAAGTCTGTTGTCAGCAAAGAGATTTAGACATAATGGCTAAGAAAGACACAAAGAATCTCCGCATCAACAATGCATAAGTTTCAATCATGGTTTTAAAGTGATTAATTCTAAAGAAATATAATTAGAAGTTGACATTATTTGTGTCTATTCATTTCTTACCTTCTCTGGTTTGAGTTCAATACTGATAAAGCATTTTGTTTGACCCGTTGTACAGGCTGTGGTCCCTGACACAGACTGAAGTTCCTCCAGCAGGTTTATCCCATCCTTCTGGAGCGTGACGGCTGTTTTGTTAAGTGTGACTCGCCAAAACACCTTGACATCTTCAAAGGCCCTGTGAACAAGAAACCCACCCAATGCCTTAACAGAAGATGTTACCCCCGTGTCTAAAACAGTTTATTATCACTGTGCCAAATCGTACCTCTTCATCCAAAGTATAGCACTTACTTTACCACTGATGATGCTGAAAATGACTAATTTTCCTCACTACAGATAAGAAAATTAAGGCTCAGGGCTTACATGGTTTTCTTTGACTACACCCTATTTAATAATGAATAAGTATCCAGATACTCTGAATACAGAATGTGAAACAAATATTTTTCTGTCTATTATGTCCAAAAAAAATATGAAAATGAAAATCATAGGGAGTTCCTAAAGGCAAGGAAATGTTCTTCATTTCTCTTTTAAAAAATTGAAAATGTAATATATATATATACACATATACACATACATGTGCATGTATGCATATCAAGTACATATTTGTGATGACCATTCAAAAATGCTATTATACAATTTTAAGTTGCAAACAAAATTTTGGTACTCCAAGTTTTCCTCACAGGAAAACAGAATGTATGTAGAGTGAGCAAATAACAGTCAATATGATGAAGTGATGACCTATATAATGTGATTATCAGTATGATACTTCTTGAAGTACAAAACACTCAAGGTAACCTTAAGTTATAATCATAAACCAAGTATAATCACAGAATAAGAACTAGATTAATATCCGAAGACATGACAAATTCCACACTACTTTCTTCTATCAACATCTTACCCTGCCACTCCCATTGTATGAATTGAAATTGGATTGTATAGACACAGAGGATGATACATCTTCCATATAATCTACATATACATACCTGTTTGGCTGTCTTGTGACAATAAGGTGCAGTCTTCTCCTATCAGCTCCTTCCCTGAGTTCCAGTCCACTCTGGGACTCCTCACTGAATCCTATGATGCCATTGTGAAGGTCACTCCCTGAAAAGAAAAATGGAGGGCTATAATACAGTCAAGAATTATTTTAAAGACTTCCCATGTTTCACTAATCTTGTGAGCTCAGATGGTTTAAAAGTGAGAAATTCACAAATGGTGGAGGAAGTTAGAATCGTTAAAAGATCTTTATTAAAAATAAACTAAACTATGACAACATGAAGGTGGCTAACTGTGTGGGAAAAAAAGAACAGACAAAATAAAACATCAAATCCCACTCCCTCCTCTGACACACACGTTTATTTTTCTATTAAGATCCTACTTTACATTTGACAGTACTTGACTTTTCAGATGTTTATCTGTTTTAAGGCTGTATATCTTCCACAGAATGCAGGCTCTCCTAGAGCAACAACTTTTATTCACTGCTGTATCCCCAGCTCCAAGAACAGTACTGAGCATATGCTAAGTGTTGAGTAAATATTTGCTGAATAAATGAATTCTGTTCAATGGATTTACCTTCACATAAGAGGGTTGACTAAAGGACCCTCTATGCTACCCATGAAGTTATCTGCCCCAGAACAAAACAGAAATATTAAGGAACTCCTGAGCAACTCTGAGTATCAGAAACTTTGCTAAGCAACACTTGAGGTTACAGGTACCATTATAGTAACAACAACAAAAAAAAAGTTTAAACCGGAACAAAACTATGGCTCATACTATACTGAAATCATCACTTCAAATCCTGGGTAGTACCTAAGTTAGTTTCTCAGACTAGAGAAATACCAACGCCTAGTTCTGACTGCTTTCTATTGCTCCACAGCCCAGTTTTGCAGTGATCCTAGAAGCAACAATCCTAAAGCCATCAGCCCAAAACCATGTGTATTAGTTTGTTTTTCACATTGCTATAAAGATACTACTTGAGACTAGGTAATTTATAAACAACTTCCAATCATTGTGGAAGGGGAAGCAAAGCATGTCACACATAGTGTCAGGACAGAAAGAGAGCAAGGGGAAGTGTCACTTTTAAACCCTCAGATCTCATGAGAACGCACTCACTATCACAAGAACAGTAAGGGGAAAACTGCTCCCATGATCCAATCACCTCCCACCAGGTCCCACCCTCCACACACAGGGATTCTGGGGATTACAACTGGAGATGAGATTTGGGTGGGGACACAGAGCCAAGCCATGTTATCATGTGCACCCATCACCCTGAAACCTGATTTCTGGCATTCTAAGAAGACAGAACTTCTGAAGTTAGGGAGTAGATTGGGTTAAAGAAACAGAAAACCACTGAACTGTCCTGATAGGGAAGAACTAGTAGTCATCATCAGTCCCTGGACATTTCCCTGGTCTTAAAGTAAATGTGGAGGCCCTTTATTAGGAACATGCAAGTGATGGGCTACTTTGTCCTAGGGCCTCATGGGTGTTTTTGTCTCAGAATGTGAATCCTCATCCTCACCAATTAATCATTACAATCACTTCGTAGCCTGGTATCAGAATCTGGCATTGACTTTTTCTCTTGGGCAGCAACTATTTTCTTGTCACTTTAGTAAGGATATAGGCTCTTCAAGTACATTACAAGCTGATCACAGCAGAGCCTTCATTTCCTTTGCCAAGGCAATAGTAACTAGCATGATTCTAATGACAATAACACTTCCCTTGTCAGGTTTACAGTAATAAATCTGATGTCAAATTTCTAGTAAGATGGTTCTAGAGGACTTCCACCAAGATGGCCAAATAGGAACAGCTCCAGGGAGCAGTTCCCAGCGAGAGACACAGAAGGCGAGTGATCTCCACATTTCCAAGTCAAGTACGAGGTTCATTTCATTGGGACTGGTTGGACAGTGGGTGTAGCCCAAGGAGGGCGAACAGAGGCAGGGCGAGGTGCTGCCCCACCCAGGAAGTGCAACTGCCTGGAGAATCAGGGACTTTACCCCCTCAGCACTCTGGTTCAGATACTGTGCTTCTCCCATGGCCATTGCAACCCACAGTCAAGGAGAATGCAGAACGCCCACTGGGCTGAAAAGTACTGCAAGTTACCAACACAGATCCCAGCGACAGCTTTGGCTGGCCCAGCACCGCAAGCTGTCGGCAGAAAACTGGGTGGAAGTTTTCACTAGTGCCCAGAGCACCTGCGGGACAATGGGCCCACCCCCTAGAAAGAGGGAGAGCTGAAAGCAGGGAGACAGGTGATATGGCTTGCCAGGTCCTACCCCGCAAAAGACCAGCAAACTGAAGCCCTCTCGCTTGAGAGTTTCACAGCCAGCACATCAGTTCGAGCTCCACCCAGGACAATTGAGCTTGGTGGGCAGAAGGTCATCCACCATTTCGAAGGCGGGTCTAATCTCATCTGTGTAAACAAAGCCAGAGGAAGCCTACACAGCAGCCAGGCTGAGTCTGAGGCAGCCCAGTAGTGCCTCTGCAGGCAGACAAAGGACAGACTGCCTCTTCAAGCAGCTCCCTGACTCCAGTATAACCAAAAAAAAAAAAAAAAAAAAAAAAAAAAAAAAGCCTCATACAGCAGAGGGGCCTGACTGTTAGAAGGAAAACTAAAAAACAAAAAGAAATAGTTTCAACATCAATGGAAAGGACATCCACTCAGAGACCCCCATCTAAAATCACCAACTTCAAAGATCAAAGGTAGATAAATCCACAAAGATGGGAAGAAACCAGCGCAAAAAGGATGAAATCATCAAAGACCAGGACGCCTCTTCTCCTCCAAGATGATTCTAGAATTGTAATATGCCACTGATCAAAACCAAAACGAAATAAACTACTTTTCCCTGATTTATTTAGAAAGTCTGTTCTAAAATCTAAATGTGAAAAGATTATAAAGATAGGGATGTAGCAAAATTAATTATCCAGTTAAGTAAGAAATATTATTAAGAAAAAAAACAGGTAGGGAAAAGATGAGGGCAACATTTGCAGGTAAAGGAACTTAGGATATTATGACCATGTGAATGAATGTGCCTGGTGGTGAGGTCAGGCCAATTACATCATATGACGCTAGTGGTAGTGATGATAGGGTGTCAATCATTTGCCACAGGTGTGTGACGAGTGTGCCTTATGTAGGGAAGGCAAACATTACAGAATCTCACAGACCTCAGCTAAGTTACCATTTGCCTGGTGAGTTAAAACTAAGCTCAGAGCTGATGAAGGGATAGGCACTGGTAGGTTATATTGTCTGATAAAACAGAGAAGCACTTCTGTTCCAGTTAGTACCTAACTTCTGTCCTGAGTCCCCAAAGAGCCCTCTGCCACTTCTCTGACCAGGACTACAAGACCTCCCTGTGATCCAGTAATTAATGGTGTACCGCTTAGAACAGCAAAGAACCTCCAGAAGCGATTTTGATGGGCCTGGCCTGTGCCAAACAAATCACTAAATATTTTTACTATCAGCCCTGGGCATATTCAAATAACTGTAATAAAATATCAGTGTCACAGAATGAGAGGGAGGATGCTGACTGCCAAACTAACTTTAATAGAAATATGTAGATGGTAGTAAGACAACATGAATCAAAATCAGTAAATAACTTGTAGAATAGAATAAGAAATTACAATATTAATACTCTTCATAAACTGTAGGAATAGGAATAAATCATACTAAGTTAATTGATGTAAATTTGTAGCCTAACATAAATGAGATAATGCTGACCATATGAAAGGAAATTAAACAATTGCAAAATTATTACTGAATTTTAACTCAATGGCTAAAATAAAATATGAACTCCAGGAAGCATCGAATCTCAAAAGTATGTTTTGAGATCTATTGTACAGAATGGTGAATATAGTTAACATAGAGTACTGTACATTTCCAAGTTGTTAAGATAGTAAATTTCAAATATTCTCACTACAAAAAATGTTAAGTACTTGAAGTAATGTGCATATTAACTATCTTGATTAAAACATTCACATTATATTTATAAATTATAATTCCTTGTACCCTCTAAATACGTATAAGTTGTCACTTTACAATGACACATAAAAATGAAAAAAGAAAAGAATCATAAAATAGCCTGACACTACTCTAATTCATATAAGGTACTGACATGCTGATGTATTTCACTTAAAGAAATACAGTATGATTTCAGAGGTAAACTGCAAATTGTCATAAAAAGACTACATAAGATATATGAGTAACTCAAAAATTAATTAAAATGTTAAGCTACTGGAACATATATACACAATAGTATGATGGCTGTATCAACTACATTGGGTCAAAAGCAAAACAAAAGGCAATAGTTTAAATGATTTGACAACAGATAAAAAGAATTTCCTGACAATGAGATTTTGGACTCTAGGATGGATTATTGAAAGTGGCTGGTAAATTTAGAATGAAATTCCAAAACAGGATAGGCCATCATGTGTTTGGATAATTAAATTAAATGTTCCTTATACTGTAAAGTATAGATTTATAGATTGTATTACTGGCTCTGATCTCAGTGACATTTATAGTACATTAAATTACAGGGGCCTCAGAACAGCATCATGAGTTAATGTCATGGGTCCAAGCTACGGAAAAACAACACTTTAAGGCATCCTATGAATAACAAGTAATTCACCTTCTTCCATTAAATTTAAGCTAGATTCATCTTCATACAAATTATGTACCACAAAAGTACATTTTTATCTCTATCATTTCAAAGATTTACCTGTAATGATAACCATGGCAAAAGCTGCAAATCCAGTGTCATCCTTCCCCTCCACAATCTGTGCTCCCCCTTGAGGGTTTGTGAGAAACACGTAGAAGAATTCCTGCCCCTCAGGCTCATCATCATCCAAAATTTGAACTGATACTTTACGTTCTCTTTCTCCTTCTAGAAATATAAGGGTAAGAGTTTGTTCTCCAAAGTCTTCTTCTTCAACTGCCCATGTTAGGTTGGAAATTCCATAGATACCATGAAAGGGCAATGCATTTGGTTCCTTCTGAGCACATCTTTCACCAAAAGTTTTAACTGTTATGCTGACATTGCCAGTAAACCCACCAGTTCTTCGGACAAGAACTTCTGCAGTGTTGAATGTGCCACTCTTCATCTCCTCTTCAACGTAAACAATGGATGGCCCAAGGCTGAATGTTCCATGAATGGAAATATTAGCAGGTATAGTGGCCACATCAGGCTTTTCAGACATGGCAGGTGTACCATGAAGGGTGACAAGTTTCTCAGGGATGGCAGATACATCAGTTGCCTCAGTAACAATGGCAACCACTTTGGTTGGCTGCAGAATGGTAGTCGTCTTGCTTGTACTGAGATATGTGGTGGATTCAGTTTCTACAGGAATGAGAGTTGTGTCAACCCCTACAGCCACAGATGTCATGGGGAAGGAAATATCCATTCCTGACAGGTCATCATTATCCAATATTGTGATCACTGCAACACTGAAATCTAGATTCAGACGTGGGCTCCAATTAACATCAAACTTTTGTAATCCCCTAATTTCTACTGAAGTAAGGTTAATGTAAAAAAATTCTTCTACCTCAGGGAGCTGGTCATTAATAATGGTGATTTCAAAATCAACCTCGGTTTGGAATTTGTGAAAAAACAGTTCCCCATTCTGAACAAGCTCAAAATCTTCCAGTGGCTTGGCGCTTCCTGCAGTGGTCTGATAAGAAACTTTAATAAGATCGCTGTGGAACCCAAATAGTCTTTGCACGTGTAATCTGATTATCTGTGTATCTTCTGACACTATGATATTTCTTGAGCTAGGGGAAAACTGGAAGATGCCCATTGGTTCAATTTCAGCAACGATAAAACCTGATCTGGGAAAAAATTAAATCACAAAGAAATTGATTTAAAAAACAGGAATATCACTGTAGAGATTCATCGTTCACATATTTAAGATGCTGCTCATGAGGGCAGCAACTTAACAATGACATGCCATTTCAAATTCCATCAAACTCTACTTACCTATTGATAAGTAACGGCACAAGAAATGTAACAACAGGAGCTGCAAAAGCAGGGACAGGACCTAAGAAATCTGAGGTAAATGAAAAGCTCATAGGTCTCTTGTCTATTTCTCTATCATCTCAGAGCAGCTGTCTGAGGGATCTGAAAATCAGGCTGTCTCTTAAGATCAGTACAAGAGGACCAACACTACTACAGCTGGACCTCTGACAGCTTTCTTATCTAGCAAATAGAAATAGTTACTGCTACCAGCAGCAAAATCCTTACTTCCTTTAGCTGCCAATAATGAGACTATCCTCTCATGCAAATGTAGCTAAAACTTTATGTATGATTTAGGATAGACACCCATGATTGCATAATTTATCCTTAGTTTTTTCCTATAGGTTCTTGTTGTGAGTTAATAACTATATCAGGGGTTATAACTGGCAGTCTCTTGGCCTAATTCTGTCTACAGATATATTTTCTTTTGAAAACAGTTTTTTTGTTTCTAATATAAATTTGAACGCCTTCAGGGGGGATTTTTCAGGTCCCATCACTGTCTCTTGTCAAGCAGCTAACACTCATTACATAAAATTGTGGTTAATTGAGTTCTGACAGAAGCCATTCAGCCTGGGTTGGAATCATGGCCCCAACATGTATTAATTATGTGGTCTGGGTTTACTGCATAATCTTTCTATGACTTTTGTCATCTACAAAATGTGACAAATAACAGAGTCTACTCCATAAGGTTGCTGGGAAGAGTAAAGAGAGAGAAAGATAATGTGTATGAGTGTATATGTTTGTGTGTGTGTATGATTTATGCCTGGCCTAGGGTAAGCACTATAATACTATAGTATTTTGAGATGGAGTCTCACTCACTCTGTCGCCCAGGCTGGAGTGCTGTGGTGCAATCTTGACTCACTGCAACCTCCGCCTCCTGGGCTCAAGCGATTCTCCTTTCTCATCCTCCCAAGTAGCTGGGACTACAGGCATGTGCCATCACACCTGCCTGTTGTTCAGTATTTTAAGTAGAGATGGGGTTGCGCCATGTTGACCAGTCTGGTCTTGAACTCCTAACCTCAGGTGATCTGCACACCTCGGCCTCCAAAGTGCTGGGATTATAGGCGTGAGCCACCACTCTCGACCAAGCACTGTAATACTGTTAACTATTGTTGCTGTTAAAGCATTTGAATTTGCAACCCTAAAACACGTTCTCTGGATGAACATTTTTAAAATGGCATATGTATAATCTAAAGTCATATTTGATTTCCCCAATGGAGATCGCCCACACATAAACATGTATACAAACATACTTGAACACACTCTAGTTTTCACACTAGCAATTTTTCCTTATTTTACAAGTAAACTGAAGAACAGAAAGATGAAGTACCTTTCTCAAAGTCACACAGCGAGTAAGTGGCAGAACCAGGACTAAATCCCTAAGTCTGAATAGCATGTCTGCCCTCTGCTGCTCTGGTCAAGTCTATCCCAGAAATAAGGCAAGTAAAGTGCTTTTGGCTGGTACGTATTTATCTGCAAATACACTATATTTGTAGAAATAGTCATTATAAACAGTGAAACAAAATAAAATAAAATTAAAGTCAAAGGGCCACTGGTCCAAGTAATATTATCGCCCTACTAAAATGTCTTATTCTTACTCTCAATCACTTGGGGCCATCAGGTATTTTCAGCTACTTTTCAGAAGATAGCTCCCTTTAACAAGGGAAGAACTGGCATCATGACTCTCAGTGGAGATGCTACCATGGCCCCCACTCTCCAGATGGGGGCATGAAGAACTCTCTTCATGGCCAGCAGTGGGTGGGCGGTGGGGCTCCTGAGAGCCACCTCTCTCTCTGGCATGCAGGCCACATGATGATCTATACTAAAACTGTGTTTGCGTTTGCTTCAAGGAGAGTAATCCTTGTGCCCTTCTCTATTTTGATGGATGAATTCCAGGTTATTCCTCAGAGAATTTCTTGGGTGAGAATGAGGTTGGTCTTACCGGAGCTGAGCTCCGCCAGGAGCACTGCTCCGCACCCCTGATAGGTGAAGAACAAAGGCCTCTGGCTGACCAGGGCTGGGAAATGTCCACAGGAAAACTCCTTTCCTTTGTTCACCGTGGGAAAACGAAAGCCTCCCTGGAAGGAAACATGAAGAGGAAAGCAGGGTATTATTTCTTATCTTAAATTGGGATTTGACTCTTAAAACTGTAGTAACATATTTTCTTTTCCCAAATTCGACTATAGTTCACAAAAGGTAAAACATTTTTAAAAAGGGGCAGGGAGAAGAGGTAAACCTAGAGGAGGACACACAAATCTTGCTCTTGGTCCCTGTTTACTTTTCTCCTTTATCTCTTTCTTTCCTGGCTCAATGACAAAACCCAGTAGTGAAAAGGGACTGCTGTTGGGCCAGCTTTAATACAGATTTAGTGTCAGGCTTTGGTTTAAATTCTGGCCCTGGAATATTTTTAGGATACATATTGAAGTAGATAGGGGTGAAATATCATAATCTATGTATTTTACTTTAAATTGCCTCAGAAAATATGTCACAAATATGGCAGACTGTGACAACTATTAAAGCCAGTCAAGGCCAGGTGCAGTGGCTCATGCCTGTAATCCCAGCACTTTGGGAGGCCAAGGCTGGTGGATCTCTTGACCTCAGGAGTTTGAGACCAGCCTGGCCAACACGGTGGAACCCCATCTCTACTAAAAATACAAAAATCAGCCAGGCACAGTGGTGCGAGCCTGTAACCCTAGCTACTCAGGAGGCTGAGGCAGGAGAATACCTTGAGCCCAGAAGGTGGCGGTTGCCATGAACTGAGGTGGCACCACTGCACTCCCGCCTGAGTGATACACAAGACTCTATTTTTTAAAAAATTAAAAATTAAATAAATAAATAAATCTACTCAGTTTATGGGTGTTCACTGGACTTTTCATCGTGTTTGAAAATTTATTATAAAAGCTCAAAAAAACTAAACGAACCTGTTTGAAGATACAGATCTATTATTTGGGAACTCCTGTTATTTTAGTTGAATTAAGTTAACAAATTCACAAAAGCTTTTGAAGATTAATGTGATATGTAAGCACAAAGCCGCATACACACTCATAATTAGTAATATTTCTATACATAAATCTTTTCACATGTAGCAAGTGGTTACTAATATAAAAAAATTTTTTAAAACACCCTAAATTATATTGGAGTTATCCATATCACCCAAAGTGACAGAGGGGTAAGGAAGTAAAAGATAAGAGTTTCTGCAGGAAAAAGGGGCTAGAAAATAAACAAGAAAAATAATTAAATATCTTTAACTTAGGGGACATGCCAAAAGGAAAATAAGAGGAGTCAGTGTCTGAGACATCAGATCAGGGGCACCTATCCAGTGGCTTAAGAAGCCCCAGAATCCAAGGCAGTTCTCCCACCATGGTGTCTCTCCATCATGCAACTGAGTTCTCTCTTTCTGTTTACTGGGATTCCTGTTAGGATGAAAGCTGGCATGACAATGTTGTCATTTTCACTGGCCTAGACCTCATCCCCCATCTTCTACAGGACTTTAGCTTTAATTCCTTCTCATCCCTCAGTGATACCAAGACCCTGGGAAAATGAAAATCATTCCATCCTCACTGCAAGACTGAGGATCTCAGAACTCTGCAGGATTCAGTAGGTTTATTACTGAGCGTAAACAGCATTTACCTGGTGACGAACAAAACCCTCTGAATCTGAGGAGCGAGATCCTCAGATTCAGAGCGCACTGGAGGGTTCTTTAAAAACTTTCATTATTTGAATTTGCAATGAGCTTTCTATAACATCATAGAGGTCAAACCATCTAACATTTACATCTCACTAACTCTTTTAGAGTTAGACTCTAAAAAATAAAGCATCTAAAGTAACCTGCCAGAAACAATCTGGTGAACATGGAAATGCATACAAAATATGTATACATTTTTGTTTTTTTATTACTGTATTTGCCCAATTAGATTGTTAGAACTACTTTCAACAAACTCCTACTGTATGGACAGAGTAGTTTGCTTAATGACCCCACTCTTTCGAGGTAAAGTATAAAGTTGTAAATTTGACTGAAAAAAGCTTCTCTCCTTCTCTCACCAAGAGGCCTGCGCTACTCTGATCACTTAAATATGGGAGCATCGTATTAGAAAACTAAGTTTAGTATCCAGAATAAGGATGACCCAAGAAAATTAGTAGCCAATGATATCCCTCCAGTATTCTACAGGACGTATCTTAGAAAAACTACAACTCACCCAGTGTTGGGGTCATGTTGCCAACAACAATGAATTCAGGAATTTCTAACCCAGGAGCATATCCAATGGTCCAGGCAACTGAGAGAGCGCCATATGTGCCTCTCCTGGAAATCATAATGTGGCTTGTGCCGGCAGTGATGTCCGTGAGTTGAAAAGCGGTGGATTCAAATCCGACCTAAGGGAAAATCATGCTTAGAGTATTTTATTTCTCTGTAAACTTTCCTGTTTTCTGAAGAATGGGTTAAATGTCAACTTTCCCTCTGTTTATACAGTACATATATTTGTCTTATATTGAATTAAAGAGAAGTGCTTAAGAAATGACAACTCAGATTTAAAAATTTATTTTTTAATTTAGGTTATAGCCTATACCTATTTCTGTTTTAATCAAAATGTTATCCTTTGAATAAACAACATCTAAAAAAAGATAAGTGTAATTATGGTTAAATGAAAGCAAAATATTTTAAATGGCATTTTAATATGACTTGTTCATGGGTCTTTCCAGAACTTCATTTGTAGAACTAAAATTTGACTTCTAAGATATAATAGCATATTTTTTCATTTGCAAAATAAGCACCTTGAACTAGACCTTCTATTAGGGTTCTTTTCAGTTCTTTGACTTAATTTTATATCTTTCTTTGAAGACGAGAAAGCTTCAAAGTTTATTTTTTAATATCTGTCTTTATCACAAGCATCAAGATTTTGTTTTAAGTGTAACCTTACTAGAGTATGTGATTTATAGATGAAATAAGTTCTGAGTAATGAATAAGAATAAAAGCAGATTGCTAGCTTCACATTTTGATTTGAACAATTCAGTTTACTTCTTTTGGTCTCAATAGCTATAAATTTGGGAAACCATTTAATCAAGAGTTACATATTAAGACTGATTCTCATCTTCTTAAATTGGAATAAAGAATGGTAGAAAAATGTCAGCGGGTTCCACAGGATAACTTCTGGAGCCACAGAGAAAAATACAATAAGTACTTTCATTTGACCAGCCTAGATTCTCTGTTACACCTGACCTCAAGGGATTGGCCCACCTTGACCTCCCAAACTGCTGGGAGTACAGGCATGAGCCACCACGCCCAGCCAGCCCAGTGAAGCTTCTGCTTAGCAATTGCCAAAAGCTTTGAGTGCGATTATTCTTGCTACATGGCTAGAGGGCTATTTTTAAATGCCTTAGCCTTCTCTCTCTCTCTCTCTCTCTCTCTCACACACACACACACACACACACCCCAAACACTGATACGAGTATAGAGGATACACTAAAAACATGAATATGCCATGATAGACTCAAACCTTGCCCTTTGGGGTGATACAGTATTGTGACAATGTGCACGGATAAGGAGCAGTAAGGAGCAGGAAATGTTTCACTACTCCAAATGAATGGTTTTGCTGAATCTTTTTTTTAATGACCCATGAACAAAATGAAGACAACAAAATTCAAAGCATTAATTCTATTTCCTCATTCACTCTTAAAGAGGAGGAGGTAAAGCAAAACAACTCTTCCTCTCAGTTATTTTAAGTGCCAGCGCATTCCATTTTAGGAGAAAAAGCACATTCTTCTTGGAGAAGATGCACAGGAGGGAGTAGCTGAAGAGCATCCCCTAGTGGCCAGACACTATATCTGCCCATATTCCTGCCCATTCATCTGTACAGATATCATGTCAGCATCTCGAGCTAGGCTTGCCTGAGTTACTTCAGCTCCCACCTGAGGGAGTAGGATGAAGTTACATTTCACAATGGCTTCAAAAATACACACATTACCATAGCCACAGACAACAGCCTTGTCTTTTTCTTGTATTGACAGAATCAGCCTGAAAGGAAAGGAAAGCCATGCCCTCAACTTGTTCTTTGTTCTCATGCACATTTATGAAGGGACTGGGAAATATCTACAACAACCTCAAACAGAGGATGCAAATACTTAGTTGCAACCATGTCACAGGATCTGACCACCAGCATCTATCTACGTCAGCACAAACTTGCCCCAATAAACCAAAGTCTGAATATTAAAGACAAACATTCACAATGTTAGTAAATGAAAAAGTCTGAAATATTAATTAGTGCTTCATTATGATTTTAATTATTTAACATAAAATACCTCAATATTAGACACACAATATCAAGAGGAGATCTGAACATAACTCTTTTTTCCTACTGAATGTCGAAAATATACTAATTGTTTTTATATAATATATCCGTTACATCTACTTTGATATTCAGAGTTATTTATATTTAAGAAAATAGTAACTCATGAGAAATTCTAGCTGAGTTTCCGTCCTGCCTGTAAAAGCTGCCCTCTAGTGGTCTGCTGAGAGAATCATACCCAGGGCTAATTACCCGAGAATTAGCAGCTTTCTCAGAGACGGGAAGTACAGCAGATTTTGCTTCCTGAAGAATTGTTGGCATTCCATAGAAACGTCCACCGACAAGCATCACAGTCACCAGTTGCAAAGTGAAATTAGAGCCCAGTGATAGAAAGACCTATAAACAAACAGTATCAGTGATTTAGAAACAATTTTCAGAGAAAAATGCTGATATTTGACCTGAGCCATTAGTATAGTGCCTGCAGCTCCTTTTGTATCAGATAGTTTCATCAAAGTATGCCCTTTCCCCTGTCACAAAACAAACCATCAGTATGTAAGGTGGGAGATAAGGAGTGGAAGTTGTAGAGTATAAGAAAACTACAAATTGGGCTGGATGCGGTGGCTCACGCCTGTAATCTCAATACTGCAGGAGGCCGAGGCAGGCGGATCACGAGGTCAAGAGATCAAGACCATCCTGGCCAATATGGTGAAACTCCATCTCTACTAAAAATACAAACATGAGCTGGGTGTGATGGCAAGTGCCTATAGTCCCAGCTACTAGGGAGTCTGAGGCAGGAGACTCGCTTGAACCTGGAAGGCGGAGGTTGCAGTGAGCCGAAATAGCACCACTGCACTCCGGCCTGGTGAAAGAGTGAGACTCCGTCTCAAAAACAAACAAACAAACAAAAAACACAAATTGGCTAGGCGCAGCTCACGCCTGTAATCCCAGCACTTTGGGAGGCCAAGGCGGGTGGATCACTTGAGGTCAGGAGTTCAAGAGCAGCCTGGCCAACATAGTGAAACCTTGTCTCTACTAAAAATAAAAATATAATTGAGTGTGGTGGTGCACGCCTGTGGTCCCAGCTACTCAGGAGGCTGAGGCAGGAGAATCACTTGAACCCAGGAGGCAGAGTGTGCAGTGAGCCGAGATTGTGCCACTGCACTCCAGCCTCGGTGGCCATGGGAGACTCCATCTCTAAAATATAAAATGAAAAAAACTACAAATTTTCAAATTTTTAATGTTCCCAAATGCCTCACCAATGACAGTGCTCACAGAAGCAGTGTTCGTGATGAATCATGTGTCAAGAAAACGGAAGGGGCACTCTGGTGAAAATGTCAGCTCCTATAAACTTGGCAAAACTCACTTTCTTCATCCTTGTTGAATAATTACTAATAACTCTTATCATATTTACTCAAAATGAATAATGATTTCAGTGTACTGATTTCAGTATACTGGATAAATAAAAGTTAATAATGCTATGTATTACATATTTTCAAAATTTTAGAATCCAACAAAATAGAAGGAATCTGGAATTTATGTATTGATGTTATAGTAAAAGTTATTTTTGAAACTTACAGCACATTTTCCCATAGAAACATTGATCTTGGTAATAATCCCCATGTTATTTCATAACCTGGAATATTCCCAAAAACTGCATATCTTTACTAAATGTAAAAATCAACCATTTCTGTAAAGTCTCTTCTTCTTTTAAATGTAATGAACTTAGAAAACACATCCTCAAATTTGAAAAATATATACCATTGTGGTTTCAAATATTGGACATCATAAGGGTAACAGATGTTTCATTCGTTAAAGATGACATTCACTGAACATGAATCATAGGTCAAGTGCTAAAAAAGACAAGTAAATCACAGAAAAATTTCAATCATGTACATTCCATCTCTACTATAAGAGTATAACCCTCCCCCATGAAGGTCATTGGCTGGGCAGCTAATGATTTTTCTTTATCTTCCTAAGAGTGAAGAGCCAGGTGTCAGCTTAAAGCACCAGGTCACTTGTGCCTTCTCGCCTAGCTCCTCTGCTCATGGGCCCATCAGGTACACACAGACTTATAGGATGTGGCAGATCCACAGGGAGCAGCCAAAATTAAATGCTAAATGGAACTTGATTTAAGAGATTTGAGGAAAAGCTGGTTTTCCTATGGAGGAAAAGAGGCGAGATTGATTTGAAAATGAATTTGAAAGTTTTTAGAAGTTGATTGCATTCTCAATATGCTCTTCTATTTCCTTAATCCAAGACTGCCCCACCAATACCATTTTCTATATTTCCTATCATTCTTGATGGCATTGGGCACAAACAGAAATGATTTATGGTACATAACACCCTGTGTACCTGCCAACACTGTTTATCCAAATGCTTTTATAATCGGCCAAAGGCCATGATGTATCTAACCCCCTGTGCTGTGGCTTCTAACCTTCACGTGGGTATTTGAACAGGGTAGGTTTCCATTGGGCTCTAAGAACAAAAGACTCTTGATGTAGGTTTAACACCAGAACCTTGGAATGTCAACTGTTAGCACCTGGTAAGTTATTAACACCTGGTTAACAACTGGCTTTTTTATGAGGCACAAACTGACAATAAGAATCACTGACATGCTAAAGAAACAAGTCTAGGTTTAAAATACTTTTTCAGAATGGAAGACCGATTTCATATTTGTGGCTGGGTCATTTACTGAGCACTTATTGTATGCCAATCATTGTGAGACGCTCAGCAGCTATAAAGATGACGGAGAACAATTCCTGTTGCCTTGTTGCTCCCCGTCTGGTGTAGGAGAACATGCGTGAACGTCCTTCTTTGTGGCCTACATGTCCAAAGTCTTAACTTTTATCCAGGAGTGTAGAACAGGAAGAAAAGGACGTAAACTGTCGTAACTAATATTCCAGTCTTTAAAGAGCAATGGGTTATATACCAGGTGAGAGAGAAGAAAGGAACCATTGAAAAAAATCTTGTCCTTGGTTTAAGTGCGTGTCACACCTTTCTCCAAACAGTTCCTTGGAAGACTAACTCAGCAATACTTAAAAATCTATGTGCCGTCTTTCACCACAATCCTGGAATGTGCGAGAGAGAAGCTATGTAACTTGAAATAGGTTACAGAGAGACGTTAAAGAGAGCGAAAGAGGTTTTCATGCATGCATAAACCACTAAGCTTTTGTTACTTTTTATGAAAATAGAAATCATAAAAATAATTAAAATGGCTTTATGAGTTTCTTAATATTGTTTCAAAGACAATATTAAGAAACTCATAAATGATGCTTCATTTATTGTATTAGAAAAGCTAACTATTTTTACAAACTGCAATGCTAAGCTTTCAAATGAAATGAAAAGTGGACTACCACATTCTTCAAAATGTTCCAGGTACCCTGAAAATCTAACAAGTAGGCAGACCAAGGGTGTTAGTCCGTGTAATAGACATCACTTTATTTTGGTTTTCTTATACCTGAGAGCAATTTTGTACTATAAACATTGCTTAGTAAAATAACAGAATATCTAATCTTCTCTTTGGCCTACCTTACTGTCAAACGAAAACTTAACTATAAAATGATACCTCTCTACTCCTAGGAAAGTTAAAGGACTGCCCCCTGGTGTTCATTAGCAGCTTATAACTTGAATATGTTCAGAATGTAATGCTATGAATACTGTATATGAGAAAATGTTTCGAGTTACACAATTTAGGCACACTGTATTTTTAAAATTTTTTTCTAATTTGTAAGTGAGACTTGATACAATGTTATTCTGGTTAACTTAATCCACCTCTCTTCTTCCATTTTTGTACTCTTTTAGCCTTGAGAGCTGTTGGATAGAGGAAACGGAGGTTAGAACTGATAAAGCAAGGTCATGATATTGAGTCAGTTTCCCAAGGAACTAGAGCAGGTCTTCAAATAACACAGCTTCATTCAACGCTGTTTCATATAATGTTGAGAAAAAATCAGTTCCCAGCCAGGCCACTGTCTGTGCGGAGTGTGCCCATTCTCCCCATGTCTGCATGGGTTTCTCCGGGTATTCCGGTTTCCTCCCACATTCCAAAGAAGTGCACGTGAGGTTGAATTAGCGTGTGTCAATGATGCCAGTCTGAGTGAGTGTGGGTGTGAGTGTGACCATGCCTTGAGATGGGATAGAGTCCTGTCCAGGGTTGGTTTCTGCCTTGAGCCCTGAGCTACCATGATAGGTTCTGGCAACCCATGACCTTGAACTGGAATAATAGGGTAAATCATTATTTTCTTTTTATGACTCTCGAAGGCAGATATAGCTCACAATTATTTTAATGTTTAATTTTGAAGTAGTTGGTCTTTATTTAGAAGTCTGGTGCTGTTTTTCTGACCAGAAATATGCTGGAGGAACTTAACTATTGTTTATATCAATTAGCTTATGGTAAAATGGGTTACATTTCATTTAAAGCTGCAATTTCCAAGAACCTGTGGACAACATTAAGGGAGGACTTACTGTACAGGAATGTAGGAATAACTATGAAACTCACATCTCACTAAGAAGTCCCATTTTTTTTCTTCATTAAGCAACAACAAAAGGCTCAAGTACATTGCACATCAAAAGGCTGTACTGTGAGTATGGATTAGTGTAACAGCTTGTTGCTTATTCTGAATCATAGCCCATTTTCTATGGACCACAAGTTTATATGAAACTAGGCTGACACTGGCTGAACACTACACCTCCATGAAAGCAGCAACCAAATGCTCAAGCCTTCATGGAATTGATTTGAGTGTTCCCAAAGGCTTCAGAATTCCCCTCTTCACCATTCCTCAACAGAATATATTCTTTCTCATTCCCTCCTAGCTTCACAATTCACCCTGCAAGTTTTTCTCAAGATGATTCCAATCTGACTATTGCTTGGGAGGCCTTTCTTACACATAAGATAATTAATCCCAATGCCATAATGCATCCAGTGGCAATGAATGCCATAATGCATGCACAGAGGATGATATGACATGCACCATCCTTGGAAGGATTTTAAAAAACAGTCATTCAATCACTTTCTGTGATTCAGATTGAGAAAGACTACTGGGCTGTCTGCTTGACCCACAGGAAATCCAAGCATTCTGCTCACTCACCCCAGATGTTGGCAGAGCAGCCTGTTATGATTTCTCCTCATTACCATTAGAGAATATTATGGCCAATTTCCTATGTTCCAGCTTTTCAAAGAGAGAAGTAGGTGCTGTATTCACAAATCCTCTTCATGTAATCTATTTCATTGCACTCTTTGCTAGAAGCACAAAGAAGCTTACAAATTTCTCCCCTTCAACAAGTACCAGTGTGTGTGCATGTGTGTGAATGTGTGTATGCATGTGTGTGCATGTGTGTGTGTGTGTATACACATGGGTGTGGGTCTGCAGGTGTATATGCACAGCACTGGAAACACTTCCTAGAACTTTGTAAGTATTAAATAAATGTCTGTTACTCTCTACACAAAAATCCATTATCTCTGGTCCAAATAGCAATATACTTATTATAATCTGCAAATGTGTCATCCAGTAGTTACTACACATTTTTCAAGGGCATTATTTTGTGGTTCCATTTAAATACCTGAATAAGATTTCAAACTGACCATGAGGTAAGTATGGGCACTCCTGAAGGTGTTTTATTAGAATGAGCAGAAAACTGAAGAAATGGCACAAACCTGATCCTTTATTGGCACCACGTCCACTTTGTATGTGGCACCATCCTTGACCACCAGCTGCCTCTCTGCACTTTCGGAAACAATTGGCTCTTCTTTATGATCAGATGATATTCGAAGCCCAATAGCCACATCTCCAAATGTTCCGGCAAGCCGGGTTATGTTAACTTGGATGGATCTAATAAGGCTCTGCCCAATAAGTATTGACTGGCGATCTGAATATAGGGCAAATACTCCATGTGGGTCATCATTTGCATAAACAGAGAACAATGTGATATATTTTTCCGGATCCAGTTCTGCTCCTCCCTCTACAGAAACAAGCTGGACCACATAATCTTCCTCTATTTCGGGAACATCATCTGGTAGCAAATGAACATCAAAGCTAGCTTCACTCTCTCCATCAGCAATGGTAAAAAATCCATTGGTGAAAAGAAAGTCTTCAGTAATGTCAAACTCACTACTTAATTCCCAGTAAACCTAAAATAAAAGAAAAAAAAGATATATAATTTAGTATATTACACCAAAATCCTTTAAATTATGTTTTCCTCTATAATAAACAAAAAAGAATTTTAATTGTGCATCACTATATTCAAAGCCAAACTCTCTATGTTAGTTTGGGAAGTACATTAACTCTTTCAGGGGGTTGAGTGCTATCTGCAGGACAAGATTACAAAATCTCATTATTCTACCTGCTTCTAAAATAATAGCACAATTTGAAGAGACACAGAGAAGCAAGTTACCTTAAAAATTATAGTTCCACAAATAACTTTAGTAGTGAACTATACACAATATTTGAAGGTAAAAAGTAGATAATTATTCAAATCAGATATTTGTTTGTTTTTAATAAAATGGGAGTATCTATGAGATATCAAAAAATCTATCATTATTTTCCCAGAATTGCTGGCCTCCAAACTATAAAGTTTCAACTGAAGAAGTACAAGTTAATATCCAAAACAGAAAAAGAGGTCACTGCATAGAGAAATTTCACAAAGTATGTTTTTCTAGCAAACAAATTACCTTGATCTGTTAATCAAACATCATGAAAACTTACAAGGACATCCCCAAACATTCTATATAAATATACATGCAAATGCAACCTCTGAAAAAAAAAACAGCTGCTAAATGGAAAAACTATAATGGGAATTATAAGGCCCTGGAGAATTTACAAAAATCATTGAGAGGCTTAAGCAGGAAAGGCTTCATGTTACAGCAAACAATAAAATATAAAATCATTTGGTTCTTTATAATCAAGTTTGAAGAAAATCTTTCTCAACTAACTGTAACCACATTTAATTTAGAGAGATAGCTGGAGGTTGATGCTGATGAGAAAGCCCAAAGATGTTAACATAAAGCCTCTGTTTCTCTGAAAACTCATGTAATTTAAGTTTATCAAAAATTTTAATTAACTAGAACATGCAGCTTCTCTGTCCTTCTTAACCTCATTTGTTAGGCAAACTGGTAATCTGAAAAATCAAATGAAAAATAATACCGTAATCTCTCCAAAGGTACCCTTAACTCTTCTGACAAAGAAGGTAATGAGCAGGGGCCCTTCCAGAGCCAGAGGCTCTGAATAAGTCTTCTTAGACAAAGTCTCAGGAGCAAACTGAACAACTCCGTTTGGATCGCCAAACTTTTGTATCTAAAAAATATAAACAGAGAAAAGAGGAAATAATATATAAAACAACAGGGATAAATTATAGTATAGAAGCTGAGGAAATGAAATAAACGTAACAATGACACTTGAATATAATCTACCTAGCTACCTGATTTTTGAAAACTTCTTCATCACATTGACTGTTACCTAAAACAAGTAGGTTCTTATTCCCCAAAGATGATGGGAATAAGAATCCAGAAAATTCCCATTTGTAGAATCCCAAGAGAATAGTAATTTGATGCCTGAATTTTGCTTTATTCATCACATATTTATATTTAATTAGTTAATTTTAGCTAAATTCTTCCTACTAGCCCATGATATACGTGAAGTGAAGCAAACAGGCCCTGTGAGGACTAATTTGTGCATTAATTTGGCAAGACTATGGTGCCCAGTTGTTTGGTCAAACACTAGTCTAGATGTTACTGTGAAGGTATCTGGAGATATGATGAACACTTAGAATCAACTGGCTGTCCATAAAGGAGATTAGCCTCAAGAATGTGAATGGGCCTCATCTAAACAACTGGAAGCCCTTAAGAGCAAAAACAGAGGTTTCCTGGAGAAAAAGCAATTCTGCCTCAAGACTGAAAGTAGGAATCCTGCTTGAGTTTTCAGCTTACTGAACTGCTCCACAAAATTCAAAATCAAGACTGCAACTTCGACTCTTTCCTGAGTTTCCTGCCTGCCAGCCTATTTCACAGATTTTGGACTTGCCAGCCCTCACAATCATGTGAACCTATTCCTTCATCTCTCTCTGTCTCCCACCACCCTGTTCTCTGTGTGTGTGAATGCGTGTGTGCACGTACATGCACGTGTGATTGTCCTATTGCTTTTGTTTCTCTGAAAAACCCTTGACTGATATAAATCCCAAACAAGAGTATTTTACGTACTTTAAGTGTGTCATACCTCTGCACTATTTTCAGTAGTCTTGGTCCTAGCACTTTTTGCCTTGTGTTAACTGAATATGTACTATTTTTCCTTCAACCAATCTGGAATATAACTAGTTAATATTTTTTACATACTCTGAAGAGAAAGCTATCCAATGTTTGGTATGACATAACAAATACCTCTGCTGTAAAACTGCTGAATATTCCAGAAACACCAAATTTTCTCTAAGGTTGTAAAATAAGTATTTCTCACTATATTAAAATGTTGTTTAAAAAATTACCAATAATCAGGCTATGTAATGAGCTGACATGAAAACCAAAAAGTTTGACCGTTCAGAATTATGAGTTTATTTGATTTTATCATTTCTGATTCATCACAAGCATGCAAAGCTTCAACAAATGTAAATGTATTTTCTGATAACTCCATTAAATCCACATTTTGTGAGAAAAATAAAGTCATACTTACTGTTAATGTAACATCTTTAGCTCTGGAGTCTAATTTAGCTTCTCCTTTCACAAGTTCCAGTTTAATAATAAATGTCTCTTCAACTTCAATTTCTTCATGAGGATAGATTGTCAGAATTATGGTTCTCGCTCCACCTTCTCCTTCTCCAAAATAGAAGAACCCGCGCACTGGGTCTGCAATGTCTCTGTTCTGTGGCACTAAGGCTTCTTGAGAGTTGGGTCCTACTATCTCCCAGTTCACCTGCAGAATGTTTTTGTTTTTTATTTTTATTTAATAGAGATCAATTTTAAGCAAAGAATTACTTCGGGGTATGTAGTGTTAAGAAAATATATACACATATAGGATAATTATTCTAGGATATTTCCAACAAATCCCTGTTTCATAAACTGTTTTTTATTCTTAAAAATAATGATATTTGAAAATATAAACTACATGCCTATAGTATTCATGAATAAAATTGTCTAACAGGAGAAGTAAAACATTAATAACTAGTAATTTGTCATCACATAGGATAAAACATAAAAATCTATATTAAAATACATATTAGAGAAATACAAACATTTAAAAAATATGTAGGTACAATAGTGTCTTGCTGTGTGCACAGGCTGTGCCAATCAATACCTATATAAATGAGACAACTAATCCATGCTGAAGCTCTGCTGCAGACCATGCAAAAACTCTAAATATACTTAAATCCCTAATGTAAAGTGAACAGAAATCTTCATAAATTGTTACAAGACACAAAGTTTTATACATTTCTATGGTTTGAAATGGTATGCCTCTCATATAATCTACAAAGAAAGAACACTGGGCCCTTGTTTTTGCTTCTTACTTGATCTTTCATCAGCAGCACACCAGCTGACCATTTCCTTCTCGAAGCATCATGTGCTGTCTTCTTGGCTTACATAATATTATGTGCTACATGCCTTCCTAGTTTTCCTCTTCCTTTACTTCTCAAGCTTCTCTGCTGGCTCTCCTTCCTCTAATGTCTAAATGCTGGAAGCTCAGGACTCAGCCCATATCTTCCCATCTACAGCTATACCCCTTACATGCCACGGGTTAAAATGCCTCTTCATGTGTCAACACCTTCCAAACCTGTATCTGCAGCCCTGACCCCTCCACAACACACACTCACACGCTGCCCTGCTTACTGTGCCCTCCTCCCCTGGGAATGTCCAGTAATATCTCAAAAGAACATGGCCAAAACAGAGCTCTTAATTTCTCCTCGAGCTTCTGCATCTCAGTAAACAAGCCTACAGTGTATCCAGTGACTCAAACTTAAATGCAAGGAGTTATCCTTAATTCCTGTGTTTACCTCAGCCTCTACCTCCAGCCCAATGAATTTTTCTTCCAAATCTCAGTGTATATCCACTTCTTGCCATCTTTATTTCCACCACCTTGTCTGAGCCCCCATCAACTTTGACTTGGACAGTAGAGGGAAATAAATAGCCTCCTAGCCAAACTTTCTGCTCCTAAGCTGCTCCACCAGCTTCCTGAATCCATTTTCCTCATGGTAGGCTTAAATGAGCTGCTTTAAATGACAATCCAGTGACACTGTTCTCTGGCTTACGATTTTCTAATGGCATCCTATTTGCACTTAGAATGAAATATTTAACCTGGCTTAGGAGGTTCTGTGGGATCCAGCATCTGCTAGGCCCTCTGATCTATTCTGTACTGTTATCCCCTTACCTCTAGGCCTCGACCACAGGGACCCTTCCATGCCTCCAACATACCAGCTTATACCTCTGCAGAAGCTATTATTTATTCTGCCCAGTGCTCACCCTTCTATCCTCTTTCTCTCAACCCACGTTTCAGCTGAAATGTCACACCCTCACCATCCATCCGGCATAGCACTCGCAATTGTGTCTCCCAATTTTACAAGCAGAGCCCTTACTGTTATCAGATCATTTTCTTTTTACTTGTTTATTGCTCAATTCTGCTTACTAAAATGAAAACCCTATAAGAATGGAGATGAGGTCTGTCTAGTGCCCCAGTATATTCTCAGTATCTAGAACAGGGTCTGACACACAGAAGGCACTCAACCAACAGTTGTTGAATTAACGAATTTTATCAGAATCATTCACTTCATTTCTAACAAGCCCTCAAGAGTTCCCTGAGGACAGATGTATGCCTCAGACATTTTTGTGTACTTCATCTGGCTCAAAAGCTGCTTTACACATACAAGGTAATTAATAAATATTTATTGATTATGAATACACACACACACAAACACACACACACACACACACACACACAAACGGGGAATGAGAAAACCAACACCATACTCCGTCTATCAAAAATTTTATTTAAAATCATGGAAGAAATAAATCTACCTGAATCTCTCCCAAGAGTCCTCCAGTCCGCTCCAGCACCAATGATAAAATCATTGTGGAATTGGGGTTAGGAACAGAAATTTTGCTTTGATTGAGAAACCTTATAATGCCAAAGGGAGAGTCACTCTTGGCTATTGTGATTTTGCTCACTAGGTGGCGCCCAAGGACTGCTCCTCCAGTAGCTCCAGTGAGTAGAATTTCAATGGGCTCCTCAAATTCACTGCATGGCAAGAAGGAGCAATTCTGAGAGTCTAAACATATTGAAGTACTTGTAAAATCCCAATAACCAGTCATTTTCCAAATTGGTCATACATATTCAAGGCACAGTAGTCACACATCAAGTGGTAAGAAGTGGGTGCTTAGCTAAAAGCACAAATGATTAACATCAATATTATATGACCTAGGGCAGTTATAAGACTTTCCTGCCCTCTTTTTAATTGCTTAATGCATATAGAAAGTGAACTAAAGGATGTTTCCACATTTTGATTAGATTTTTAAGTCTAAAGAAACAGAAAATATTATTTACTTTGAAATGCAGTGATATATGCAACCACATGGTCTCTTAGCCCCTGTTTCCCTAACCCCAGCACCCCAAAAGTATTCCACCTGTTGTTGACCAATGGACACATATTATCTAAAGTTCTATTGTCAGTGCAGAACATATGTAAGGGTTAGAACACAATACCTATGTCTTACATGTGCCCACGTTATTTCCTATATACCAACCTTTCACTGTCATCAATGATGGAGATATTTATAAAACTTAAATTTTGCCCATGCTGAAAGGTGACTGAACTGCCATGCAGAATGTAATCAACACCTCCAGGACTGGCAGAGGAGCTCTGAGAGATGAAATCAGCTGTAACATAGCCATAGGTTCCATGGAGCCTCACCACTGGAATCATGACCAGCCCAATATCTTCCTCCACTGCAATGGGAACTTGGAATTAACTGGTAAGCCAGACAGAGCAACTAACTTATAAGATTCAGCCAAATTAAACCTGGTAATTAAATATAATGGCACGAAGTAAGCACTCTATGTTTTCATAGTTCTTTTACCATTTAAAAAAGATTAGTGAAAAGCTCATGACTTTTTTTTTTAGGAGGAACATAGTTTATTAGATGTTGAAAGTTACAGTTAACAGTACAATTAGCATTTAAATAATCTATTTAACCAGTAGGATTGGCATTCTTCCTCTGTGCGCTACATACAAACAAATGATCCTTGCTTTCTAAGACAATGTTAGGTAGACACACACACACAAAAAACACTTAAGTTGTTTGTGCTCATAGGAAACCACTCTGGATTAATTCTACACATTCAATTGAAATATAAATATGGTAATATAAATAAATTAGGTTTATGATATGTATATCATATGAATGTTTTAAACGTCCAGATATTTGATTACATTTGCAGTTCCGATGAAATCTACTTGTGAATCTGAAAATGCATCTTCAGTGTTTAATTTCAAATTAAACAATATTTTCAAAAACATCTTTATTTCTTCATAAGCTATGCTAAACTCTGCATATTAAAATTTAATAGGGCTCACATTAGCTATGGCTAATACTCAATGTACATTTTAACTATAAATATGCACTGACCAAAATTCACCAAAGATAATGAATCTAACAGAAAACAACGAACTGAAAAAAATTATGTCTCATTTATTTCTTGATGCAAAAATGTAATATGACTTTTACCAGGTATAACTGAAGTTCACAAAATAGTGATATATTCCATAACTTACCCATAAAGTTGTTATAAACCAACACCTAAAGCAATTTTTTATGAACTTTAAAAAAGTCTAGATAACCAAAGAACTTTGATAGAGGCAATGAAGTCAAACAGGTTAATTGCAGAAATAAGATAGCATATTTATTTTTAAAGTCATATTAATATTCTGTCTTTGAATAAAATCATATCCTAGAAAGGCAGCCATCTTTTCCTACCTGGGAAGGAATATAATCATATAGTCTGTATTCTGCTTCTACAGGAGGAAAGAATTGGCAATATCAGGAGAGCTACTATGAGGGACTGTTTCAAGAAAGCAAGGTCAAGGATCCAGATACAACCTGCATCTCTAGGTCAGGAAAATATGCATTTCAAAAATGATTATTCATTAGAAAGTGAAGGTTCATTGTTTCTCAGCCTTTTGGCTAAGATCAGGTGTAGAAAGTAAATATTCACTGATTTCTAGTAACATAGAAAATTAAATATGCACAAATTACAAAGGTTTTCATTAAAATGTTTGAAACAGAAACATTTTAATAATCCTAAGGTTAAATATAGTTTTTCTAGATAGTCTTGTTCCTAACGTTGCCATTCACATCAAGGTTCAAGACTTGCCCAAAGGTAACTGAAAATGTATTTCAAAGTAAGTAAATAAATATAAAAGTGTATATGTATAAACACAAACACACACACCCCCAAACCAGGAAAATTTATACATGGAAATTCAAACTGATGTAATTTGGAAAGTGGTGGTAAACTTACAAAGCTAGCTAACTGAACCTACCTTCAAAGGCAGTATACTTTGGGTCAAATTCAATGATGCCCTCTGCGTTATCATTTTTCATTATTATTATTCGAACAGTGGAGATGTTTCCTATTTCAGGAGGTTGATCTATCTGAAGTCCATTTTCTTGTGTGGTAAAATCATACCCTCTTCCAAAGCCATACAAATCAAAATAAAATACAACAAAATAAAATAAATACACAATTGCATAACATGCACTAAAAGGTCCTCTTGGCTCCTATAACCTAGTTCTATAAAGTACTGCAAATACTTTTAAAGATCTCCAACACTAAAATAGTCTTTTATTTTTCTGAAATGATGTTTTGAAACAGATTTCTGTGCTGCTCCCAATTATTGGTGCATACACGAAGCCAAAAATAATAGAAAGTTACTGAGCTTGGGCAATGGGAAGATAATAAACTATGAGAAAACTGGGAAGATGCTGTCGTAAAATGAACCTTTGGGAATCACTGCTGAATATATGTGCAGTAATGGACGTAATGCACTCAGAGATAAGTAAGCAGGTGGGCTTGAGATTAACAGTGTTAGGCTGAGATGATTTATGTAAAGAAACAGTGAGTCATGCCACTATTAAATTTCAAACCATATCATCAAGATTCAAAAACATATTTCTCAATACAAGTCTGGGCAACACAGTGAGACCTTGTCTCTACTAAAAACTAATTTTAAAAAATTATCTAGACATGCTGGCACATGCCTGCAGTCATAGCTATTTAGGAGTCTGAGGTGAGAGGATTCTTTTAGTCCAGGCATTCAAACTTGCAGTGAGCTATGATTGTGCCACTCCACTCAGTCCTGGGTGACAGAGCAAGACTTTGTCCAAAAAAAAGAAAAAAAAAAAAAGAAAAGAGAAGAGAAGAAAACAAAACAAAAGAAAGAAAGAAAAGATTTTCAATCTCTATAGAAACAAATTATAATCAATTCCTCTATCTTTAACATAGACGGTAGTTTACTTCTGTAATGATACTTCTGCAAAAGTTGTTTTTGTAGGTTAATATTATTCCCATCAAAAAAAAAAAAAAAAAGCTTCAACTTCCAGGGCCTTAATTCCTGATGCTAAAAAATGGCAATAAACTATTTTAGTCCTTCCTCCAATTCCCAAATTCTATCCTGGTATTTATACCCTACCTAGTGTAGAAAGGTTGAAAATTGGTGAATTATATATAAGGCAAAATTAGAAAACTGAGGTTTATAATATTAAATAAGACTGTTACCAGTAGTCTGAGATGGGTTGTAGATTAACTAGTTGTACTATTTGCCTTTTCAGAATAAAGAAAACCTAGAAACGTATCTGGAAGGAAAAATTTGTTTCCACAGAATTACACTTACATAGAAACTGCTTTAAAAAAGGTGGGGGGCAAAGAAGACAAAATATTCAAGCTCTAGTTGGTCAATAACACAAATATGGTCTCACATTTAATAAGCTACTTTCACCAAATTGCATTTATTTAATGGAAACAGTCAGTGATCAGTTCAAACTTTAACATATTTACTAGGAGTAAAAATTCACTCTCATTGCCAGGCACAGAAGCATTTTGGGGAAATTTAAAATTTGAAGGGTACGTGAATCCACAATATATTTTTTTCCCAGATGGGATGATATACACTTAAGTCACCGAGTGACATATTTTAGCTTTAAAAACTTTTTAAAGCATGATATTCACATTACAAATGCAAAAATATTTTCTTTCATAAGAAGAATGTATTTATGACTCTTCTAAATGTAGTCATTGTTCTAGTTAAAGGGCCCACCTATCTGTGCAGAGATGCTGATAGGTTTCTCTCAACCTGTGAGCTACAGAACCTGTGAATACTAAACCATGCTGAAACTGTTTTACTACCCCATCAAATCTGCCTGACTAAATCAGGGAATGAAAGAGACTCATTATTGTTAATTCATGATCTTCATTGGAAACATTGGTGCACATTAATGGCCAACTAGCTTTCACTCAAATTTTTCCCCACTTTAAAACTATGGGGCAAGCATCTATGTCATTCACCCACACAGAAGACAATAAAGCCTCAGATGACCCAAGGAAAGAAATCCCTCCCTCCAAATCAAGAGACACAAATTCAGCCACACCAGCTGACCTCTGATTTAGAGAAATGATAGGCTGTTTCTTCACCAAATTATCAGAAGCCCATCTCTTATTCAACTTTCTGGCCACCTAGAGTGAGTCCACACAACAGAAACACATACTTTCAACTTTCAGAGGGAAGTTGTATTAGAGAAAATTACAAAAAATAACAGTCGTTGTCATAATTTCCCTTCTATGCCCTGTTCTAATGTTACACAAATCTGAGAAAGAGTAGGGAAAGAACTGCTTTAGAGCTCAGTATGAATCTCTACACAACAGAACTTTCTCTCTCTCTCTGCTTTTTGTTTTCTTTTTCCTAATTTCCTTTCTCCTTTACCTTCCCTGGAGTTCCACCTTTGTAATTATTAGAGAAAATTCCTCGGGGCCTTCAGGATGGTCATCATCAAGGATTTCAACATGCAGGCTTTTCCTCATCTCCCCTGCTTCAAAGAGGAACTCCCCTGCTGCAGGAACAAAATCCATGCCTGCTTCTGCTGTCCCGCTCATGGTCTCATACCAGAGTCGCACTCGGCCAAAATATCCACCGGAACGAATGATTGTGATGTTAACCTATGCAAAAAGCATTTTCTTCTATGATGTGGATGTTTCATCTCCCAGACAATACTGTCTCTAACTAAAGATTCTATTTACCAGGATTGTGTTAAAATTACATATAAGTATAAAATTATATACATTATATGTTAAAAGAATGATGTTTGGAGCAAATTAATCAGTTTGTGAAAACTTTGGAATAGAAACAAGAAAACATTTTAATGTCAAAAATAAAAATATTTAAATTGTAAGCATTTCATACAATACCCTCTGTGCTTCCGACACTCGAAGTTGCTCATGTGAAAAGGCAAATCGGCCATAGGGAGAGTCGCTGGCCACCATCGTGATGTTGGCAGTGCTGCTGGATTCACTCAGAACTCCTCCCTCACTGATTGCAGTGAGCTGAAACTCATAGAAGCTTTTTTCCTCAGGAATGTCATCATTCAAAGCCTAGAGAAACACCAAGAGTCATCAACAGAAGAATCTGTGAAATTTCAAGAAAAACTCCTATCCTCCAAATAACAGATTCTGAAATATTAATCTCCTCCCCATTCCCACTCTTAATCCTATACACAGGCACCTCCACCGTAACAAATGCTGTCATATTAACCTCTCCAATCCCCATTGTCAACCCCCCCACACGCATGCCAACAACCACACATGCTGTCATATTTACCTCCTCCCCATCCCCCACTTCTAACCACACACACACACTCTCTCTCTCTCTCTCTCTCTCTTTCTCTTTCTCTCTCTCACATATGTGGACACACCAGCACACAGAGCAAATGGCATGACAGAAATCAGCTAATACTGATACCTGTATTACTACAATGACTGCAGACTGCCCATCTCGCATTGTCAGTTTTCCTGATGTTTCAGCAAATTCCCCCACAGAAGGAGGGAATATCCTCCAGAACACTGTGACCTCCCCCAAAATTCCTGGGCCACGGACAAGGCTAAAACAATAAAAAAATGTATATCCAATACATTTCAACTGAAGGTACTTTTCTTAAATATTTTCTCTTTTAACAGTAATCACTTTTCATCCATTTCAATAAGTTTGCTTTTAAACAACCTCATCTACCAACTATAAACCAAACGAAAGTCTTTAAGTTCCAAGATAGTAACAACCAAAGTATTAAGCTAATGTAAATCTATCTTGACAAGAGTGCAGGCAAACATTGATCACTAGAAGCAGAAGGTTTAAGAAGTATTAATATTTACAGGCTTTTCACTTAACATACAAGGTACAAAATATGAAAAGTCTAAGTTCTCTAAAGATTGGAAGGCCCTTCATACAAGGGTATGCTGATGGGAAGAAATATATAGTCTTACTTCTGGATAACTATCCTAAAGATAAAGTCAAACTCAGCGATGCTACTGATATCTGCTTCTCACCCCCTATAAGAAAATTTACGAAATTTTTGAAATTACAAAAAAACTTGCCTATGATCATACTAATTTAGTTATCTGATAGGTCCTGATATGGTTTGACTCTGAGTCCCCACCTAAATTTCATGTTGAAGTGTGATCCCAAGTGTTGGAGGTGGGGCCTGGTGGGAGGTGACCGAATCATGGGGGTGGAGATCCCCCTTGCTGTTTTCGTGACAGAGTTCCCTCGAGCTCTGGTTGTTCAGAAGTACGTAACACCCCTCCCCGCTTCCTTCTGCTCCAGCCATGTAGGATGTGCCAGCCTCCCTTTCACCTTCTGCCATGATTGTAAGTTTCCTGAGGCCTCCCCAGCCATGCTTGCTGTACAGCCTGTAGAACTTTGAACCAATTAAACCTCTTTTCTTCATAAATTATTCAGTCTCAAGTAGTTCTTTATAACAGTATGAGAACAGACTAATACAGGCCCTGATTTTAGAATGCTTGGAAGCAAAATGTTTGGCCCTGATGATTTTCTAAGGAATAATTTTGTAGCTAAGACACACAAGCTTGCAGAGATGAAGTAACTCCCTTATATCACATGTTTAGTAACAGAACAGACTGAAAGCACAGATTTTCTGATTTCAACTCCATGTTCTTTCCTTGGTGTAATGTATGCAAATCACTCAAGAGTCAGGAAACTTCTCATGATCTAACATCCAGATAGGTCAGGATATTGTTTCAATTTCTTCCCAAAATTTGTTCTCCTCTCCACAGTATGTTACCAGTATGTAAGATGTTAATGTTTGAAGATTATGTATGTATTGAGAAGGATGGATTTAAGACTAATTATTTCAATAAAACTTCATAACCCCCAAATAGGCAAAGAAAAATCATGAAGACCTTACCTGACAATAGCGGTACCATTATATTTTGCTGAAGGTTCACCAATGAGGACGTGCCTAGATGATGGAGCTATTCCAACTTCTCCTGATGCTCCCTTATCTCCCCGAATAATTATTGATGCACTACCTAAATTGAAGATGATATAGACCACTTTGTAGCAGATGTGCACATGCACTTAATCTATGCCTGGCAACTTTCTAAGCACTTTACACACAGGAATCTAGTTCATTCTCAAGACTCTCATGTAAGATAGGTATTAGTATCCTCATTTTACCTATGATGACACTGAAGCACATTGAGGTCTTGAAGACTTGGAGGCAAATCACTTGCCCAAGATTACATTTTAGTGAAAGGGGCAGAAAAAATGGGCAGTAATTTCCCTATCATTCTCATGATAAGCAAGGGCTCCTCTACCATTTGCATTAATTTGCTCCTACAGTAACCATTTTGCAGCTCACTGCGATTGGCTACATAACTACGTCAACTGTATGTGGAAAAAGCAAGACTTTTGGAGAGCACTTTTTCATTTTTAATTTTCTGACTCTGTCATTTGACTTTAACATTTATAAACCTGTGTCAAATATTTCTACTCAAATGAAAATAAAAACTATATCAAGTATTTGAGTATCCATATAATTTAGCAGAAAATTAAAGAAAATTGTTTCCAGAAACACAGATTACGGGTTCATTACATAAAGAGCTAGATTACTATACTCTCACTTTCTTGGCAATGGGTTCATGGAATCAAGAGTGGCTTGTCACAGCAAGTATGTCACAGTCAGAGAGAAATATATTAAGAATTTTTTTAAACAGGTGCAGTGCATCACACCTGTAATCCCAAACTTTGGAAGACTGAGGCGGGAAGCGCCCATGAGCCCAGGAGTTCAAGACCAGTCTGGGCAACATAGGAAGGCTCCATCACTACAAATATAAAAATAAATTCGCTGGGCATAGTGGCACATGCCTGTAGTCCTAGCTACTCAGGAGGCTGAGGTGGCAGGTTTGTTTGAGCCTGGGAGTTCAAGACTGCAGGAATCTATAATTATACCATTGCACTCTAGCCTGGGTGACAGAGCAAGATCCTGCCTCAAAATATTTTTTTAATATGGTAAATGATTTATCCAATGACATATTCCTCTATGTTTAGTTAGACTATGTGACATCAACTCTGTCCTTTTAACATGATGTAGACAACTAAAGACTTAGGAAAGAGCTAACTAACGCTAACTAAAGACCCATAAAAGAATATGGTGCAATGACATGACTCCCTGACAGTCTTGTTGGAAAATGTCCTAAACAAAAATGCAGAAAGAATAACTACCCTAAGTACATACAGTGATAGATACTCTACAATTCAGAAAATTTCCTAGGCCATGGAATCTGCTTTTAGCCACAGACCCTTGCATAGGATGGAGTTCTTGATGGCAAAAAAAGAAATGTAACAATCACCAAGTTTTCGTGCTAAAGTTTCTGAACCAGATTTTACGGTTGGTTATTATTGTTTATAGAACAATAAAGCCATTTTAAAATCATTAATCTTTTCTCTATGGATCCAAGAAACAAATCATTATATCAACTGTAGGCAAAGGAGAATTAAAATGCCTGTTGCTGAAATATCAAAATATCTAAATAACTACTTTCAGATGAAAATAGATGTACATAGGCTATAATGCTAAACATAATATGACCCATTTAAAAATAATGTTTTATTACAAAAGTAATGTGTAATTGTAAATATGTTTAGAAAATATAGGTAATCAAAAACACTATTAACATTTCAATTAAATAATTCCAAAGTCATGTAAGACATGAACATAACAAAATAGATTACATTTAGAATGTTGTTGCAAAATCTGTTTTGTTAACATAACAATTATCCATCAAATTATGTTTTTAATTTTTAATGTAATTAAGAGTTTTTCCTGTTATGTTACTTTGTTATGTTACTATACAGAATACTGCATAGTATTCTGACACATTTAACTAGTCTCATACTGTTGGATCATTTAGGAAGCTGACATGCTTTACTTTACATTTCATAAACACTGCTACAATGAACATCTTCATTTTTAAAACAATTACACAGCTAAGCAGTATGAAATATTTGACCAATGGTATCTTTATGTTTTACGAATTATAAAACCTAACACTGCCTATATTTGTAAGTATGGGTTATTTTATTACATTTTTTCTGAGAATCTGCTTTTTTTATTTCCAAAAATGTGAATTTCTCTTACCTTTTACTGGAGATATTTCTACCTCATCAATTGATATCAGCTGAATGGTGAAATGCCTGTCCTCCTCCAACACTGTGTCTTGAAGTGTGTGCAACACAATGGTCTTCTGGGATTCAGTCTACATCCAATGACAGAAACAGTGCATTTTCCAGATCGACAAAACTCAAAGTTTAAATCTTGTCATTAGCAGAATAATGTTTATGTTCATAATCATTTTTCAAGGATGTCCTTTTTGTCACTAGAATTATGAGTTGTACCTAGGGAAAATTACTCCACAAAAATCAGTTCTGACTACAAATTCCATTTAGGTTCTTTATGGGGAAAATGGGAAAAGAATTTAACACAACTCCTAAGCTTACTGAAAAACTGTAACTGTTGAAAATACAATCTTTAAAGAAAGTTAAATGATCACACAATGATGTACACAGACAAAGGTCATAAATCTAATATTTATAAGAAACAGCTCCATGGGAAAAAATTTTTGCAATCTACCCATCTGACAAAGGGCTAATATCTAGAATCTACAAAGAACTAAAACAGATTTACAAGAAAAAAACAAACCCATCCAAAAGTGGGTGAATGACATGAACACTTTTCAAAAGAAGACATATATGAGGCCAACAAACATATGAAAAAATGTTCATCATCACTGGTCATTAGAGAAATGCAAATCAAAACCACATTGAGATACCATCTCATAGCAGTTAGAACGGCGATCATTAAAAAATCTGGAGAAAACAGATGCTGGAGAGGATGTGGAGAAATAAGAACACTTTTACACTGCTGGTGGGAGTGTAAATTAGTTCAACAGTTGTGGAGGACAGTGTGGCGATTCCTCAAGGACCTAGAAATAGAATGCCATTTGACCCAGCAATCCCATTACTGGGTATATATCCAAAGGATTATAAATCATTCTATTATAAACACACATGCACATGAATGTTCACTGCAGCACTGTTTACAATAGCAAAGACTTGGAACCAACCCAAATGCCCTCGATGATAGACTGGACAAGGAAAATGTGGCATATATACACCATGGAAAAAAACTGCATAAAAATAATATTATGCAATATAAAAAACCATGAGTTCATGTCCTTTGTAGGCACATGGATGAATCTGGAAACCATCATTCTCAGCAAACTGACAAAAGAACAGAAAATCAAACACCGCATATTCTCACTCACAGGTGAGTGTTGAACAGTGAGAACACATGGACACAGGGAGGGGAGCATCACACACTGGGGTCTGTTGTGGGGGAATAGAGGAAGGACAGTAGGGAGGGGTAACATGGGGAGAAATGCCAGATATAGGTGATGAGGGGATGGAGGCAGCAAACCACATTGCCATGTTTGTACCTATGCAACAATGCTGCATGTTTTGCACATGTACCCCAGAACCTAAAGTGCAATAAAAAAAAATATATATATATATATATATATATAATATAAATAAATAAATAAATAAAAAGAAACAGCTCCATTCAAAGGAGAAAACAAAGTGTGAATGACATTAGACCACAGTTGCAGGGGCAACCAACGGTCCTGAGATGCCAGCTGTTGTTCACCATCACTGAACATCCAATTCATGGTATATCTGCTGATGTTAAATTAGTAATGGCACCTTCCAGTTAACAAAAATATCTAAAGGTAGCAGTAAAGGGTCTAATTCATAAGAAAATGTAGTTTTTCTATCCAGGAATTTGGTATTTTATATACACATTTCAGTTTTCTTTTACCTTCACCTTTAAGATTTTGTTTTTATATCAGCTTCACTTGTTTCTGGCTGAATCTATTCCTAGGTATTTTATACTTCTTTCCCATCATGCATTGTTTCTCATTACTTGTAACTCATAAGAATGTTAATGATTTTATTTTTTCTTATTTTTTTTTTCTGGAATCTCAGGTGCATAGTTTGAATTGATCCTACTCCTGTCAACAGCATTGTTTCCACTGGACAACAAATCATCTTTTATTTTCATTTATTCTTTTTGTCCCCTTTATCAGCCCATTATGATCTCACTTTTCAAAATTTTTCCTATCCCATTAGTCACTCTAAAATGCATTGTGTCTCCTTCTTAATTTTTCCTTCAATATGCACTGTTGAGGTTATCCATGTTTTCATATGTAGGTTCAATGTATTTTTTTTCTTTTTTTGAGACAGGGTCCCACTCTGTTGCCAAGGCTGGAGTGCAATGGTGTGATCTCAGCTCACTGCAACCTCTGCCTCCTGGGTTCAAGTGCCTCTACTGTCTCAGTCTCCTGAGTATCTGGGATTACAGGTGTGCATCACCATGCCTTGCTAATTTTTGTGTTTTTAGTAGAGATGGGGTTTTGCCATATTGGCCAGGCTGGTCTCAAACTCCTGACCTCAGGTGATCCACCAGGCTCAGCCTCCCAAAATGCTGGGATTACAGACATGAGCCACCACACCCAGCCTCAATGTACTATTTTCATTGCTGTGGGGATTCCATTGTTTGCCTTTACACTATTTGCACGATTTATCTGACAATGGCTATTTACTATTACAGATAATGTTGCCACAAACATCTTTACATACTTCTTTATGTGTACAGTAATTTCTCCAAGGTGTCATTGATTTTATATGCGGTTGGTTTTCATTATTCTTGGATTCCTTATTTGCACATTTGTCTCCTCACCCAACTTTGTAACCCCAAAGTCAATATTGGCCACTTCAGTGGTCATTTGCAGACATGTGCACATTGGTAAAAACTTAGAATCATTCTAATACATTTCTCATGTTTAATAAGCACATGATTCACACCTGAATAAAGTTTATCTAACATACATATTTTCTTCTTAAGGTACATCACAGCCTTCTTGTGTTTGGAACACCAGATTTCAGCACTACACTTGGGGGCAAATTTAAATAGTTAATTCAGCAACAGAAAAGCACGAAAAGAAAATTGAAAAGTAACAATAAATGGACTGTAAAAACAACATTTGTATACAATATAAGAGCTGAAACAAAAAGTCGTTGGCTTGTTCAGCCTCAGCTGGGAATGTGTAAATCAGGTGAATCAAATTCTCCACAATCTTATGTCCCTGAATGACCGTGAAAACATCAGGAGTATTGACTTTGGAGGCTGCAAATACACCTTAGTGAGTAGCCACATTCACAAGTGGGGGATTGTGAATGATAAGGATTGGCTACTGTGAATCATGAGAATCAACTATATTTGTTTATATTGCCCTTCACTTTACCTACTGTATACGTAAGGCAGCATTTCATATCATATGCTCTTCATTTCTCAAAGAAATCTACAACCAGAAAAAGGGGAAAAGGGTGATTACAGATGGAAAATCCCAGACAATGGTTATAAAAGATAGTAATAAATGTTCTCAGATAAAAAGGTGATGGGTAAGTTTCATAGGGGAATAAATTCAGAATATTTCTTCTATTAGAGACTCAAAATGGTCTTAAGTATATTAAAGTGTCTAAAAATAATTCTACACAAAAAGAGCTACTTAGTTCAACTCTTTTCTCTTCATGAGCATTGTTTCACTATGGTGTTTATAGTTATCTTACATTTTTTGTGTCTCTTTCTGGGATTCACATTTCTTGTTTAGTATGTAGTTCTGTGTAGTTCTCTTTTCCCAAAAAGTTATTTACTGTTGCAGACTTCTATCAACTATATTTTGTATTATTTTCTTATACAAGGGGGAATCTATGCAATGAAAAATAGGTAACAGGTTTTCCCAAATCTATTTGAACCTGGAATCCCTTTCTTTCTTTAAAATTTAGAACAATTATTTCTATTCTGCTGAATGGCAGTGCAGAGCAACAGTTTGAGAAATGACACTACATATAGGCTATCTCAGGAAAACAGAAATACAAATTTCTCCTATTTTTAAAAAATTTAAAGCCTTTGATTTTTTTATCCTATGATTCACTATATTAAGTTGAGGTAGCAACCTGCTATTTCATTAAAATGTTTCTAAATTACAGTTATTGTATAAAACACTTTCTAAATGTCTGCAAGATGGCCAGCTTTTTTCACAAACATTATTTCATGCAATACTCAAAGCCTTTGTTTAGATTGTCTTATTATCCCCATTTTGCAACTAACAAATCAAATATGAGGGAAATTAACTAATTTTCCTAAAGTCACATGGTATTAAATGGTAGAGTTAAGATTTGGATTAATATCTTGCTGGATATAAAATCTATATCCTTTTTACTTTTCAGTGGCTACTTTCCATATCTCAAGAGAACCAAGACTGGAAAGATAGTAAAGGAGAAGAAAATAATAGAAATATAGTTGATAGAAGTCTGCAACAGTATATAACGTTTTTGGAAAAGAGAACTACACAGAACTACATACTAAACAAGAAATGTGAATCCCAGAAAGAGAGACAAAAAATGTAAGATAACTATAAACACCATAGTGAAACAGTGCTCATGAAGAAATGTTGATAGTATCAAATACTAAAGGGAATCTATGCAATGAAAAATATGTAACCAATTTTTTAATGCAATGGATTTTGGCCAGTAGGAAAAATAAATGTTTAAGATAGATTATAAAGTAAAAAGAGCAAGTTACTGAACAGATTGCAGTGTAAAATTCCATTTGTGTAAGAATAAGATACATATGTTTGGATAAGCATAGAAAATTTTTGGAAGAGTATATAAGCAACTGTCAATAGTGGTTACCTCTGGGAAGTAAAATGCAAGATTCAGAAGGAATCAGGGGAATTTTACTTATTTTTCTACATCCTTCTGTACTGACTGAGGTTTGGCTTGTTTTTTTCTCCATGAGCACATATATTTTTACAGCAAATTAAAACAAAGATGGAGGAAAGACACTTCTGAGTTTAACTGGCAGAGACTGGTTGGGTGAGTTGTGCCTTCTTCAAATGCGCATGTAGACACCATAAAGGGGCAAGACTGACAGAAAGAAAGAAACTAAAGATTTTTAAATGTTTAAAATATAGGTACAATTTTCACTAATGAAGGAATCAATTTGGAGTAGACTAGAGGATACACTTTCCATGCCATGAACCTAAATAACAAGGAGAACCACAGAAGTGGTGTTAAAGTTTGGCTGTGTCCCCACCCAAATCTCATCTTGAATTGTAGCTCCCATAATTCCCACATGTCGTAGGAAGGACCTGGTGGGAGGTATTGAATCATGGGGGCAGGTTTTTGCAGTGCTATTCTTGTGATAATGAGTAAGTCTCACAAGGTCTGATGGTTTTATAAAGGGCAGTTCCCCTACACATGCTTTCTTGCCAGCTGCCATGTAAGACATGACTTTGCTCTTCCTTCACCTTCTGCCATAATTGTGAGGCCTCCCCAGCCATGTGAAACTGAGTCCATTAAACCTCCTTTCCTTTATAAATCACCTAGTCTTGGGTACATCTTTATTAGCAGTGTGAGAACAAATTAATAAAGGCAGTAAGACCCATTTCCTGACTTCTCTGAACTCCCAGCCACAGAGACTACACTAACCAAGAACTGGCTGCCACCTACCTCAGAACTATAGTGTTCCCACTGTTATCAGCTCTTTCCTCTTTATGGTGATTCTGAGTTTCCAATTCATAATATGCAGAGAGTAAAAGAAATGGGAGTGACGCACTGCATAGCAGAATTATTGATTTTTCGTTAAGTATATCCAATGAGGTTTCAGGCAGGAAGCACATATTTTCCTAGAAGCCCTTACAAAATTTTTAAAAATACATATATTGTAAAAATAACAATGAAGAATTATGAAGAAATAAAAGCTTGAGTGAAGAGATTAAAATAATACAATTTAATAATAAAAATCTCAAAGAAAAAATGTAATTGCCAAACTAAAATGTTCATGAGAAACAATAAAATGTAGAATTCAGACTGCAGAAAATTTAATCAGTGATGCATAGGACAAACTGGAGTTGTTTTATAATGCAGAGGAAAAAGTAGAGATAAAAATGATATGCATCACAATTCTCTCTCAAAGTATTAACATAGTTGTTCTCTGTATATTTCCTTTCCTCTATTCTTTATCTCCCTAAGGACCATTTTATTTTTACCAGCCTACAGTGAAACTTAACAAAGTTTCTAGAAGTTGCTCTGCTAAGAGAAAGACAAGAGAGGAAAGGCATAATAGGGAGTATTCTTGGGATCAATAACAGTGGATAGGATGGGAAGGAAGCAGGAATGGGTAGAAGGCAAAAAGTCAAAGTGGGCAGTAGAAAAATAAGTATATCCATAAAAGACCAAGGGAAAGAGAGAAAGAGACTTTCAGAACAAACTTCTCTTGAACATGGCCATACCCTACATCTCTGTGGTGGATGCTCTGATGTTCAATAAGATCCCCCTTCTGGAAAGGACTCATTACCCTTCTCTCATCTGTCAGCCTCCTTTGCAAGTTGCCTCATCAGAAGACAACCCCTTCCCACATGGTCAAATGCTCTTCCTGGCATGGGGTCCACACTCAATGACTGCTCAACACAGGATTATAAAACTCACCATCATTCTAACTCAGACAGCTATAAAGGGTCATTCTCACTTCAAATTGTAGTATACTGTAGTGTCAGTTTCAACGGCATCATGGTTTGCTTTCATGCCCAATCCTGCTTCTTTCACTTACACAGGTGTTGATCTCACGAGCATGTCCTAAAAAGCCTCTGGATACCAATCTCTATCTCACAAATTTCTCCTCAAGGAAGGTAAAGTGCAATATCCCCCTGACTTATCACCTATGGACCATTATCAGTTCTGGAGAGTTGTATGTTTCTATAAACAGAGTATGGAGCTTAGTTGTCCTGCATAAAATAGAAATAGGAAATCCCAGCACTGTAATATCAGCACTTTGGGCGGCCAAGGTGGGTGGATTACCCAAGGTTGGGAGTTCGAGACCAGCCTGACCAACATGGTAAGACCCTGTCTCTACTAAAAAATACAAAAATTAGCCAGGCGTGTGATGGATGCCTGCAATCCCAGGTACTCAGGAGGCTGAGGCAGGAGAATCGCTTGAACCCGGGAGGTGGAGGTTGTGGTGAGCCAAGGTGGTGCCATTGCATTGCAGCCTGGGCAACAAGAGCAAAACTCCGTCTCAAAAAAAAAAAAAAAAAAAGAAATAGGAAAGAAGAACTTCACCCTGTTAGGATTGAACAAAATTACTGTGAGAATTTCCCTGTAAGATTGGCAATGGTGACTCCACAGTCACTTACATTTTGAGACAGTCCAGGAAACTATTATACAGTAAGTCTTGGTACAACCTGGGATGTACCATAGGTATAATAGCTTCTATAGACTAGTTTCCCTATTGCCAATGTGAGCACTAAGTTGCCATGAGAATGATTTGTGAGAACGGAGATCACCTGGGCATTATTGATGGAGTGGATACCACTAGCCATGAGTAGACATGAGAGTTGATGAGAGAGATCCTCAAAAGCAAACTAGAACCTGTGGGAGATGTAGATCTTTGTGTATATTCAGACCTATACAAAAGCAATGGAGCCATTACACAGCTGTATATGAAATGTACCAGGCCAATGACCAAACAAGTAGCTAGAGAGAGTGTAATCTAGAGACAACCGCATCCCTCCTGATGCGGTACTCTAAAAATGGACGACCTTATTTGCTAGAGGAAAAGATCAGGCTATTTGCCATTTTGGAGTAGATTTTATGCTTAAAAACAAGAAATTTTTTTAATCACTTAAGAAGTGGATCTAGCAATAAGAATCTGGTAACTAGGAAGTATTGCTCCTTATTACTGAGGAAAATCTTTATAGACATTTGAAACTAATTTCTAAATTCTAAATGCTCCTCAGGGGAGAAGTTTTTAGATCGTGGCTAGGGCACACAACCTAGATGTTTCTTGAGTTATCATGTGTCAGAATCTGAGAAATAAGTGGATGATATACCTGCAAGGCCTGGCTTAAGATTTAATGCCATCAAGCTAATCACACCTCAAGAATGATGGCAGAACATGTGCATGATAGACTGCCAGAGAGCATCCCCAGTGAACTCCTTAATCACATCTTGGAAAACTGAAGGGGAAAAAAATTATTTGTTTCTGTGCTGCCTATTATTGAAGGTTCTGAAGAAGAGTCACTAGACTGAAAAATAAAAGTAGACATGGACCATATAACATATTTGGTGGAATCCCTTTGGAAAACTGAAGCTTTTAATGTTTTTAATATTTATTCTCTACCCATTTTCAAAAGCGCATATGTTCAGACTTTCTACATCTGCTAGGGCCAATTTCACATAGGTTTTTAAAATTTCTCTATATTTATATAGCCTATATTTCTATAGTCTCTTACAATTTTCAATATTTTCTCTCTTTTAATAATTATTTCCTTCTGTCAATTCTTATTTTGTAAGATATTTTTTAACTTATTAATCAGTTTCTCTTGGTATTTTTGTTAACTAATTGCCCTCTGGTTTCATCTTTATTAATTTAAAAAAGCTGTTTAGTTATTAAATTAAGAAAGCTGTTTAGAATCAAGACATGATTCTAAAAAGCAAAAACTGTAAAAGGACTGACAAATCTGGACCATTTTCTTCTCTTTGGCCTATTTGTTTATCCCAGAGAAAATATCACACTGTCTCATTTACTTTGACTGTGTATTACTTTACACATTGGTTAAGTAGAGCCACCCTTCATATTCTTCTTTGTGAGTTGCTGGCTATTCTTGGCATTTTTGTATTTCCATGTATATTTTAGAATCAGATTGTCTCTTCATTCTCCCCATCTTCCCTTCCAGAAGAAGACTTAGGAGTTTGATTGGTAAATATCACCGTCCTGTGGTTAGGTTGAGATTACTGATAATGAAACTCTGTGCTCAGCTTAACGGGGTCCCATATACTGCCTTTCCCAACTTCTTTTGAATATTAAAACTGGCCAAAGATGGGAAAGAGGAAAAAGAAACTGAGTGAACACAGGCAACTAGAAAAATCACATCCTACAGAGGGTTGGTTGATACTCCAGCCAAAGTTCTCAGGCTCATGTTGATAAAGACATAAAGAAATAGATCTGTAAATGTCCGACAAAACTCTGAAAAGGGGAGTCATTCCCACAAGTTACAGAAACCAACTTCATGGGCCAAGAGATTATGTTTCTCCCTCAAAGTAGACAGGACCTTACACCTTTGCTTATTACCACTGTGGGAGGCTGAGGCAGATGCAGATGGACTGTAATACGCTTGCCATTCTCAAACTACTTATTGCGTTTCAGTTTTTCGATTGGCTGAAAAACTTCCTTAATTTTTTTTCAAAGTGTAAATGGATATTAAAAATTAGGAGTTTTTGTAAGTTTGACATTGTCTTAACGTAACGCAATCAGTATTTTGAGTCAGTATAGAAGTTCTGCACAGTCAGAATAGTTAGAAAGCACACTTAAAGGGAAACCTGACTGGACTTGGTAATCAAATACATGTAACAATTACAGAAAGGGTGCAGCTGGGGATGACACCCAGACATCCAGCTTGGTTGGCTGGCTTTGCCTTCAATTAGGAGAGAAAAAATGTGAGAGAGGGTTGTTTTGATGGTAAAATGTGGGCACAGTCTGAATTTAAAAATTTGACTATAGATCAGGCACAGTGGCTCGTACCTGTAATGCCAGCACTTTGGGAGGACTGCGTAAGCCCAGGTGTTCGAGACCAGCCTAGGCAACATAGAGAAACACTGTCTCTATAAAAAAAATTAAAAATTAAAAAATAACCGGGCATGGTGGGACATGTCTGTAGTCCCAGTTACTCATGAGGCTAAGGTGGAAAAATTGCTTGAGGAGGGAGGTCAAAGCTGCCATGAACTATATGATTGCATCACTGCATTACTGCCTGGGTAACAGAACAAGACCCTGTTTCCAAAAAAAAAAAGAATATAGGTAAAAAACAGCTGCAGAATAGGTGATGGATATCAATTACTCTGATTTGATTACATAAACATATCAAATGTACTCTGTATCACATGTACTCTGAAAATATGTATGCCAATTATGTATCAATAAAAACTTTTAAACAAATACTTTCAAAAAATAAAAATAATTTGATTTCAGATATCTAGAGTTTCTGTGTGTGTGTGTGTGTGTGTGTGTGTGTGTGTGTGGTGCGACTTTTCCTCCATCGTGCATATGAAGTTCCAAAAAAATTCCAGACATAGTAAATATCATCACATGAATTCACAAGTAATACTATGCAAAAGAAAATCAAAGACAGCTCTTGAGGTCTTGCCACACAGGGTGACTCAGTCACCATTCCCCTCAGTAGCGACAGCACAGCACCACTGCCTTGAGCAGATGCCTGTCTAGGGACATCAGGCTCCAGTTCTCCTCAGGAAGATGATCAGAGTTACCGGTGAAAGGACAAGTTCTGAACAGAAAACTGAGGGAAGAGAGTCAGGATCTGTCAGAGGGCACGTGGGAAGAAGCTGGTGTGTAGAAAATGGAAGCAGCAAGAGTCCACAGAAACTGACCTCCAAGGAGCTTGGAGCCCCATGAAAAGAGTAGGTGGGAGTGCCTCTCTCCTCCCCTCATTCCTCTGACAATCTCCTGACTGCCAAGCTTTTGAGGAGCCCCACCATGCTCATGACCCATAACTATACTATCAGTGGTGATTTGAGAACTTTCCAGGGACAGAGAACCAGGTTGTTAACTTGTGCAGGCATGCCTGTGCTTCCCTCAGACCCAAGCTGAGATGTAGGGTCCCATACTGGTTGTATACCCATAGTGCCACTGCCCTGTCTGAGACCTCTCTGCCCAAGTCACTGCACCACCAGATCTCCTGCAAACCACCCCACAACCAGCTCTGATGTTTGGAAGCATGGGGGACAGGTGGGTCCCAGGGAGCTCAAGGACTTCTGGAGATCTAACCCACAGTGTGGGCTGCCCATAAAAGAGGGGGAGCAGAGCCTGCCAAAGCCCTCTTGAGACAAAGGAGACACAAGCATAGGGCCAGTCACTGAAGAGGGTAGCACCAATGCTAAGGGACAATTGTACAGAGGGGGTCATCTCCCCCTCTAGACTGTTGCAGACACAGCTGTGGTTCTTCTCACTGGGAGTTAACACATGCACACAAAGAAAGCATTTGTTTGAGCTTTTTTTAGTGGCTCCATCTCTGCTAAAAGTGAGCCAGTGCCACTTGGGCTTACAGGCAGAACAGGCCCCAACTCCCACTCCTTACACAGAGCAGCAGTGTCCCAGCAATGGAGGACTGACAAGTCGTGAAGTTGCTCACCCTGGAGTTGGGGAAGAGACCCTCCCCTGAGCCCGTTTTGTTAGCAGCTCTTAGAGGGGTGCCACTGTGACCTGTAGCTGCACTGAGGAACCAAAGGACAAAGTCTTTATGAATTGAAAGTAATGAGTCCTGCAACACGAGCATGATAGGAAAGCAGACTTCATTCCTGCCGGCTCAGGACTAGAGGCTGGTGCACACCCTGACCACTCAGAGACACAACACATTCCAACATGATCTCTTCTCACCATCCTTCCCTGCCCGTACCCTGCACCAGGGCAGGTGCCTCCACTCAACACCAGACATCAGTCTATTTATTCACAATAGTGAAAGTATGGAATCAACTTAAGTGTCCATCAACAGTGAACTGGATAAAGAAAACATGGTAGATATACACCATGAAATACTACAGTCATATAAAATAATTAAATCATGTCCTTTGAAGCAACATGGATGCAATTAGGGGCCATTATCCTAAGTGAATTAATGCAGAAACAGGAAACCAAATACCATGTGTTCTCACTTATAAGTAGGAGCTAGACAATGGATACACATGGACATAAAGATGAAAACAACAGACACTGAGGACTGCTTGAGGTTGGGCGGTGGGAGTGGAGTGTGGGTTGAAAAACTATCTATTGCATACTGTATTCGCTATTTGGGTTTTGGGTTCACTAGAAGCCCAAACCCCAGCATGATGCAATATACCTATGTAATAAACCAGCACATGTGCTCCCTCAATCTACAATTTTTAAAAAAGAGAAAATCAAAGACAAATTTAAAAAAATTACAGAAGTCCTAATGCTGACTATACCTCATCAAAATGAAGGGTTCCATTCAAAGGACTAAGGTCATGTTTAGCCTTCTCATCTATAGTCCACTGAAGTCGGACGGTTCCTTTTCCTCCTGGGGACCGGACAACCGTCAATGTCACATATGAATCAGGGTCATCAGATGAAAGGGATTCATCTATCATTACCTGAAAGAAGAAAATTCAGTAAGACAAAACAACAAAAAAAAAGAGCAGATAAACAAGTAGAATCTTTTTTCTGTTTACAATGACTACAGTTTTAAAATTTAGAATATTACATGTTACGATCATATGGCAGAAAAAAATGTTTTACCAATCCCCACTTCTTTTCTATTCTTAGATGCTCAACTAGTTGGCATTTCCTATCTTCTCTTGCAATTAGGTAGAGCATGCAACTGAATTCTGACCCTGAGAATAGAGGCAGAAATGATTTATGCTGCTAATACTCTCGGCATAAACTTCTACAACAAGATCACATATCCTCTCCTTTTCCATTTGGCAGGTGAATTGAGAGGACACCCAGGATCTAGTAGAGGACAGAACCCCAAGAAGAACAGAATCTAGTGCCTTGAGAGTCACCAGTTGAATAACAGGTGTCCATAAGCATCAGCCAACTGGGCACCCTGGTGCAGGATTCCTGCATAAAGAAGAAATGAACACTTACTATGTGAAGAAACTGAGATTTGTGGGGGATCTTTGCTACTACAATCAAGCTCCACACTTAATACAGACCTAAATTGTCCTCTGAATTATCTGTAATGTACCTATTTAGTGAGTCAAAGTTCAAAAGTGGTTTTATTAATCTGATACAGAGAAGGAAATTCAATACGCTAATTTACCAGCACTATTTGTTTTTTACACAAGTCCTTATTAACAGATTTAGTTTAAATGAAGTACATATGTTGACTCTGTGAAGCAAAGTCCTCATTGAACCTATATCATCCATCTATCATATAAATAGAAAATATAACACAACGCTTCCTACTTTCAAGATGGATAGAAGCTTAACATGCAATACAATCTTGTTTTTTTTTTTTTCCCCATGAGATTTGTGATGATGTCAAGAGCACAGATTTGGAAAAAACTGAAACTAGCATCTATTGTATGTCAGTTCTTACATATACCTGATCTTGTTTAAGCTTCATAGAAACTCATAGAAATCTGAGGGCCAGATATACACATATATTTGGAGATGAGGAGCCTGGAAACGAATTAGGATTATTTTGACTCCACATTGATCATACCACTACTCAGGGACCAGAGATATTTAGTAAGAAAAAAATGGAGAAAATCCATTATATAAGTCTTCTTTGATTCCATAGATGTAATGTTTTAGATTAGGTTTCACAAGTAGATTTCCATGAATGGGTCTCTGCTATTCCCAGGGCTGTGATATACTTATCACATTGCCCTTGTGAACAGCTTGTTAATTTTGATGGATTTATGCTAACAGTCTTTTCTCAATGTTCCTCAGCTGTGAATCTAATCTGTGTCACCAAATAATGCTAACAGGATGTTGACTGTGTGTACAATATTGTGCATCTTATTGTTAAAAGATAAACTCCATACTATCAAAAAACTTTTGTTATAAGAAAGATAGAATATACACAAGGAAAGCAGTCACAAAGGGCGGAGCAACAAGTGGCTACTACTATCACCAACAATCATAATAGCCATTGTCACCTAATGAATTAAAGCTCAAGCATGCATGCTTTACATGTTCAACAATACAGTAGGAATTGGGTAACCTAAGTCTTACCTTCAGACTCTAAGACAAATGGAAAATCTGTAGCTGTAACAATATTATTAATTTTATTATTATTAATAAAATTATTTATTAATAAATTATTAACAAATTACATATTCATGTGTAATTTTCTGCTGCTTGGGGAGATAGTCACAGTTACTCTTTTGTCAATCCAACACTCCTTACAAATACTGCTGCCAATTTTTTTTTTTCCCAAGGAAGAGTTAATTGAGCCACAGTGAAAGTTTGTTCTGTGCCTCTTATAGGTCCCATTTTCTTACAAAGTTGAAATTTCAATAGCTAAATCATTAGGCAATTATTTGTTACATTTAAATTTTGGAGTATTCAGGAAATCTAGCCCTGATAGGCAAGCTGTCGGTCTAGCCTTGCATCCACAGGAAAGTAGACAGTGGGCATCACAGCAATTGGTTTATTTATTAAAAGTGATCTATGTGAATTACTGACTACCTATAAGTTATTAAATGAAGGGAATGGTGACATGTGGAACCAGAAAAGTTGCTGAGTATATGGGGATTACCTCATATACTTTTATGGCTAGTTCACACCTTGGAATTTATTTTGAAAGGTAAGGTCATAATGTTATGTCATAGTTATGTAATAATAATTATGATGGAATTTATAGTGTTTTATATTTAAGACGCAGTGATAATTTAGTTCTAGGTACCAAACCTGGCTGCACAAATACTTATTTTTCATGATTAATTAGGTTCTTTCTTTCTCTCTCTCTCTCTGAATCAATAATTATTGGATTCCTTCTTTCAAATCTTGGAAGTAAACAGCCAATGAGAAGTAAGAGAGGAGAAATATAGAGAAATACATGAGCTCAGGGGGTGACTGTGGTGTTTTGTTCTATATAAGTCACAACAGACTAGCATAACATTGGGTAATATAAATCCCTCACCAGGTAAACCCATTGTGGGACATAACACCCAGACCCTGACAGGATCCTGCCTATGACAAGAATGGTGTTCTGGCAGTAAGGCACCCAGAGAATAGATGGTATGGATGAAAAGTACATCTTGGTCTACTATACCCATAAATAGGAATCTGTTCCCCTTTGTAATTTCCTGATATTAAGAGCTCACATTACTATCAAACTGTGTGCATAGGCTGGAGGATTGGCCCCTAATTCAATAGCCCACTCAAAAGATCCTTGAGAAGAGGCTCATATGTGTAGGGTAATACTTTCCAAACAAAAATGAAAGATAGTTTCTACTCAAAATTACTTGAAAAAGTAGCCTGTCTATTTAACTTACAGTCTTTTCTTCAAATCCAAATACTCCAAACGGAGAATCATTTTGTGGAATAACAACAGTTGCCACAACATCATCACCAAGTCTGCCACCTCCAGCAACATTGATTAAGGAAATATTGAATGTCTCTGTGAGTTCAAATTCAGCATCATCAATTATGGTGATTTCTATCATTGAAGTAACCTATGAAAGCAAGAAAGGAAGGAAGGAAGAATGAGAAGAAAGAAAAGAGAGAAGAAAAGAGGAAATGAAGAAAGAAACAATGTAATAACAGTTTTTGCTTATATATATATATATATATATATATATTTTAATTTTTTAGTTGAATTTTAAAACATGGTACAAAAAAGTAGGTCTTTTTGCTTATTACATTCATAATACTTTAAAAGTCGTGTATATTTATGGCATTTCAGAAGTCAGAAATTTAGTCTATTATTTTCAAGGTAAAAAATTGTTGAGGTGATACGATAGTACTATTTACAGTTAAAAACAATAAATCCTTATTCATAAATTTTTTTTAACATCATGCAGGTTCTAACACCAGTACACAACCATAAAATTCAGTATGCTTGGTATTAATATTACATGATATGAAATTGACATAAAAATTATCATTGTCTTCAACAATCAAAATAAACTCCATTGGTTTCAAATATTGTTCTCACAATGTAGTCAAAAAGAAAGGCAGAAAGAAAACCCAAATTTAATATTCCTGGATGTTTATAATCAGGATTTATTTTAATTATCTGAGTCTATGTTAAAAGCTTTGATAAACGTATAAAAAATAAAATTTGATCCAGCTTGCAATTTCACTGTTGGTCACAAAAATATTCCAATGTTTCTGACACAGACATTTATCAGAAAAATGAAGTGTCTCTACCTAAATCTACCTCTTTAATTTAACAACAAAGAAAGGTCCTGGGCATCACACTCAGACAGGTAGAAACATGAAAAAAATCAAATGCTCAAACAGAAGCTAGTTAAATTGCCTCCACCTCAAATCTGTGCTGTAGAATACAAAGTACCTACCCTAGAAGATGTGAACTTTAAGAAAAAGCATGATCTTAAGGATGCTGGTTAATGATGGGACTTGAACTTAATGTACAGATAAGGTGCTGATAATGTCATTAAAGTTGGAAGGCTGCTTCAGTGAATAACCAAAGTATTTGTTTCTGCTTTTAATATAAGAATCTCGTTGACTTGCATTTCCCTCTTTTTAGTAGGAAATGTTTCAAGTTCTAAATCTGTTTTAAAAGCTCAGGATTTCAAAAATATGACAATAATAGGCTTTTCTGTGTAGGAAAATCTAGATCTGTATGCTCACGTTTTAGCAGCATTTACTGCCCCCCATGAGCAACTAATAAGTTGATACATATGCTGGTAATTTGTGTAGCCAAAATCAGGCTACCGATGTGCTGGTTGAAGCTACTAACATTTTCATGGTTGTTCATATACCTTTTTCACTTACTGACAAAAAATTGCATGAAAACATCTTATTCTTACATATTACAAAATGCCAAGTTTATAAAATTTGTAATTCTTGGAGAATGTCATATAATTTTTAAGACTGGTTAGCCTAAATCTAGAATATTGTTTTTTAGTTTTTCAAGTTTTAACTATTTTGCTCATTTTCTCTTATTTTAGTCATTTTTAAATTATAAATGACATTTTAGATATTAAATAAAAATTGTGTATGCTCTTAGTGCAAATTCTAAATAAATACCTATATTTACTGGCATTAAGAAACAAAATAAAAGATGGAAGAAACTAAAGTCCACAGGAATAGTCCAGTTTATCAGATAGTTTTCTATACGTTGTTAGGCACTTCTAAGTCAATTATTAACCTATTTTGTAACTTCTGTTTATTTTAAATAAGATTGTGGTGGGGGTTCAAAAAAGGGTAAGATTGTTGTATCTTCATAGTCTCTTCCTATGCCCATTAATAAATTGTATTTTAATTAATAATATTTCTGATTGACTTAACATAGAAACATTTAGAGTATAACGTATTTAGCAATCACTAATGTGCATTTATTTGGTGGATGCCTACAAAATGTCTGAAGTACAACCCAAATAGGCCAATATGTTAATGACTGGCATACTTGTCTATCTGCAAATTCAAGAATCCCATGAGATGGTTTAAAGTCTTCCAGTCCAGCACTGTCCGGTGATCCTTTCCAATAAACATTTACTGCCCCAAAGCTTCCAGCCAGCCGGACTACAGGAACTTGAAGAACATTCAAGGGTGGAGGCACCTCATAGGCAGTAATAACTTCCCCGGGGCCCTTTAAGTAAAGAATGTAAGTTGAAAGGCAAGATAAAGTGGCAACTCTCATTAAGTCATCTTCCTAAAGTTATTGTTTTGACTTAACTTCTATATTTCACCCTTCAAAGTAGAAATTAACAGTCAGATAAAAGTGTACATAAAAGGTCTCCTGAACTCATATTTAATGTAATAAAAGTAACATTGTTTAATCCTTTGGTCTAGCTCAGAGAGACCTAAGAATTAGTTTATAAGACAAATCTACCTAGTTATCTATTTAAAAATAAAAACAGGCAAAGCTAACTGTTTTGCAGAAAATATATTATAAAATACTGGCCAAATCAGCAGGGAGAGGCTTCTATATGACTGTAAACAAATGAAAGCTCATCTCACTCTGGTAACATGAAACATAAAAATTCCTCTGGGATCATCATTTTCTTCTATCATTATCTCAGCTGTTTCCATTCCAGTCCTCTGCACACTTGGTTGTCCTGCAGAGAAGTCAGAGTTCACCAGGTTCACCTCAGTGATAGTGACAATAAATCCTTCCTCCAATTCAGGAATGTCGTCCTGGGGGATGGGGAAAAATGGTGTTTTTTTTTTGTTTTTGTTTTTGTTTTTAGGATATTTAACTTGCATTTAATATTTTATATTTTTCAGTAAGGAAATAATTGACTTTATTCACAGAGACGGGCAGTTCTGTCAAACATAAAAAAGATACTCGTTATAATTTACTACATTCCCACTGACAACTTCAGAATCTATGGAATATTCTAGCTCACTGGTGATCTGGTGATGTTTCAATGGAATCTTCACACTCATTAGCAAATAAAATAATTTTTTAAAATCTATCCTGAAATGTTGACTATATTCTATTGTAGGTTTTACATATTTAATATCCCAAAAGAAAATTTAGGAAATACTGGTAAATGCTACATACATTTTAAAGTGAAAGCTCTAGACTTGAAAATCTAGATATAAGACTATATTTAATTTTTTGAAATTTCTTACTTTGTTTTGCATAATTAAAAATTTCCAAAGATAAAATATACTCTAAAAAGGGGGGAAAACTCTCATTTCTATCCCATCCCTTATATCTTTCCCAGATTATGCTCTTCAGAAGATACTATTGCCTAAAGCCCCTAATATCACTATAAGTAACACTAACATTATTATATAATACATATTTATTTAATAATATATAATATATTTTATGGCATATAATATATAATATTTATATAATATAAAACATATTTATTATTTTATAATATTATTAACACTAATCTATTAGCCACTTTCAATTTCTTGTATATCATAACGGATATATTCACATATTCTCCTCCTCTTGTTCTCTGTTTTTTCTCTCTCTCCATACATATATGAATAAATTCAGATAGCTAAAATCAGATCTAAACAATCTGAAGACTAATTCTGATTCAAGGAATCATATCATGAAAGGAAAATACTGTCCTATTAAATGAATAATAAAAATAAACATTGATTTAGGCATTTCATTTGTTGTCATTAGTTTAAAAATTGACAAGCCAAAATTACAGTGGATCTAATCAGATACAATTAATCTATATCCAGTGCTTCAACATTCATTCAAACAATATTCCAGTTGAATAAATAAAAATAATAGACACCATTTTTGCCAGCCAGTTATAGAATATTCATTCATTAGTAAATATTTAGCTAGGTGGGAACATTAGAATACTTACATTTTTATGTTTAAAAGAATCATTTTATAAAAAAAAAGATTTTTACCGACAAGAGCATCACAATTTTACTTAAGAGTATTTCCCTTTCTTTTAGATCATATTCATTGCAGCCCTGACTCACCGGCAAAATGGAAACTTTGGCATGAGCTTCTTTTACATTTTCTTTCATTATTATTATCGTTTCTTGCAACACATAATCTTCATTCTCAGTAGCCTGATTATCGACATGCAGCAAGAAGTTGGGTTGAGCTCTCAAGTGAATGGCAATATCCCCAAGTAGTCCTTTATCTCGCGCTATTTGTAACTGAAGAGTGGTGGTGTTTTCTGTGAGGGAAACATGCCACAAGCAATACGCTTTTCTATTTGCTGTCAATGCTGTTCCAAGCACCTAGAGTGGAACACTCTGCTATATCTCTTGTAGACAGTTAAGGAAAAAGAAGTAAAAGAAAGACAATGTATACTCCCAAGGATTATTCTGGGCTTGGTCTTCCTGCTTCCCAAAGTTGGTCAGAGAATCACCATCAACTCCTTGCATTATATACCAGTTCTAATCCCCCACTTCTGATTCTCTAATGTACCCTCCTTTGTTGCACCTGTCATACACTTTAACAGAAATTGCTGCAGTCTTAGGGAAGTACAGATACACAGGTTAGCAGAGATGATGATTACAAATGCTCAAAAGAATCTTCAAAAAATGAAAAATTATATACACAAAGTAATCATTTAATGACTAATCATTAAGAGTGATTTTGTTCTTACAGTGATGTGTCTATCACAAGGCTCAAAGTACTTCACAGCACCTAAATTTTATTTCAGTGTTTAGATTTTTAAAAACTTGTTTTGCCATATTAAAGTCCCAGGAACATAACTACATAACTACACAATATCCTTCGCAAACTAACATATGAACAGAAATACCACACTTCCTCATTTATATTTCTCATTGACTATTCAAATGAAAGGTACTTGAAAGCTGGATGTCCATGCTATTATGTAAAAATTTTAGAACCTTCACATAGTATGTTCTAAATACATACCTATTATATATAACTTTTTATTTAAGTAAGTCAAATGACCTGTATCTACAAAAATCTATTTCTCTCGCAGCTAATATGAATAATTACTTGGGTGACAATTTTAGTACTCAAAATTTTCAGAAACCACTGTATACTTCACAGGATAAAATTATTCTAATTACTATTTTGGATTAAACAATTAATACCTTTAGTGCATGTACATTTTACTATGTTGCTCATTGTTCTCTGAAACTATTGAAAATCTATAGAAAGTGATGCTAAGTGAAGAAAGAGAACAGATGAAGGACGAAAAAGAAAAAGTAAAATAAAAAACAGTCACCTCTACTGCACTGACAACTAAAATATTAATACTTATAATGTATCTTTTAAAAGATATATTTCCTATAACATTATTACTAGATGATTTCACATGATCACAAGATTTAACAACAATAAACAAAAAGGACTGAGTATAACCTGTCAAACTGAAAAAGTCATATAAAAACAGAAATTTACATTCCTTATAAATATTAAAATTATCCAATGAAGCTTCTCATTAAAACTTGAAAAATATTTAACAAGCTTTACCTTTAGGCTCTGCTACTCTAATGAAGACAGACTCAGCATGCCAGCCCACCAAGCCATAAGGTGAGTCATTGGGCAAAGTTGTTATAACAGACTTGCTTCTGTCCTGATCAATAGTAGCACCTTTAGAGGAGTCCTCAACCTCTTCTGTGGTGATATGGGTGAGTGTTACAATCACAACCTCTGATAACTCTGGTATATTATCAGCAAGAATAGTCAGAGTGATTGTTGACAGTGCCTGACCTTCAGTAAATGAAATCTAGAATTTTAAAGAAAGACGTTATTTATTTTGTTATTGTTACTATGTAGTAAGAATATTTAAAAATTTGATTTTCTTTTACTATAACTTAAATCATAAGAGATATTTAAGCAACATAATAATATGATTCTACAAATCAAAAGCCTTTCACATTAACAGAAGATTGTCAGGAAAAAATGAAAAAGCAAACCATTTATAAACTTTAAGCTAATTAAAAAAAAAAAAAAACTATGTAGCCAAACTGTCAAATCCTGGACTCAAATCCTGAAGTCTGAATTCCATTCTAAGATAAAGTATATAGGCTCTCTGGGAATCTAAGTTCTAGATACCACATATAAAGATCCATAAAAATAAAATAAGGAGGTATACTAGTTTAAAATTTTTTCTCTACAAAACTTGCCTGGATTGTTATTTCCTTTCACTAAACTCTGAAGAGATATATCATTAAGCAATGAATCAACTAACATACAGGTGGAGAGAGGAAGATAGGGAAAGATGCAAATCATAGCATCTCTCTCCTCCTTTTGTGTCTCTCCTGTCTAAAGAGTCAAATCCAAATTTGCTAAAAAGCATCTGAAGTCCTTGCTGATAGGACTTCTTGAATGTCATTTTCTGTTGTTTCCTACCTCACACACCTCTCCAGAAATGCAGCTACAAACTATTTATAATTATTCAAACTAGCATTATAGGCTTATGCATCTACCTTTGCTGACATTCATCTTTCCACCTGGAAAAGGCAATGGAGAATATAAATTCAAGAGCTCTATTCAGTCTATCATTGATGGACATATAGGTTGATTCCATGTCTTTGCTATTGTGAAGAGTATTGCAATGAACATACATATGCATGTGTCTTTATAATAGAATGATTTATATTCCTTTGGGTATATACCCAGCAATGGGATCGTTGTGTTGAATGGTATTTCTGTTGTTAGGTACGCAGTCGCAAAAGAAAAATGTGATCCTGTCCTTTGCAGGTGTATGGATGAAGGTGGAGGCCATTATCCTTAGCAAACTAACATATGAACAGAAATATCACATGTTCTCACTTATAAGTGGGAGCTAAGTGATGAGAACACAGAGAGAAAAGCCACATATTGGGTTTTATTCAAGGGTTGAGGGTGAGAGAAGGGAGAGGATCAGGAAAAATAACTAATGGGTACTAGACTTAATACCTGGGTGATGAAATTATCTGTACAACAAAACCCCATGACACAAGTTTGCCTAGGTAACAAATCTGCACATGTACCCCTGGACTTATATAAGGACTTATATAAAAGTTAAATAAATTCAAGACCTTTATTAATAAAATCAGAGGTCAGATAAGTATTGCCCAATGGCCAATCCCATTTGTCATAAACGAAGTTTTACTGGAACACAACCAAGCTCATTCAATTGCATATTGTCTATCACTATCTGTATTATCTGCTAATATTGCTTATATTGTCTAGCACAATTCTACTACACCAAGTACTAATTCACTACTAAGTAGTAGTCAAAGAGACCAAATGACTCACAAAGCCTAAAATATTGACTATCTGGCCCTTTGCAGAAAACAAATGTACTAGCTCCCTGAATGAAATAATTAATTCTTCCAAAATACAGTCTATGTTTAAGGTACCATTATCATCATATATTTAAATTAGAAATAATCATAATCATGTTTATATAAGAAATTATAATTGGAGAAATATAAATTGGAACATATAGAACCTGACAGACACAACTTAGTTTTGGTAACTTACATAAAGTACAAATTAAATGCAATAGAATTTGCAATAACATTCTTAATATACAGAAACCATGATATACACCTGTCCTTTTTATGAGACAATTCCATGAGAGTTCCTTTAAAAGAACTCTTCAGAGAAGCAATTGGGCAATATACACAGACTAATCTATGAAACCGAAGGCAAGCCAAGAAGATAATCCATCTTCCAGCAGGGAACAAAAGGCTCTCTGAGCCCTCTTGTTGTTAGTAATGTACTTATTTGGCTCATTCTGATTCCATTCTTGAACCTCAGCTCCAACTTCATACTATCCTCTGGTAATGGATAATGTTGTCCTCTGGCCAGATCCCTTCTCGGGACTGTTGTACCCATCCCTCAGCTGCTGGTTAACAAAAGCTTCTGTGCTCCTCATTGAGAATTGCCCTTTGCTACAGCAAATGGTCTCACTCAGTGTTATACCCTAAGTCAAGGACTGCTAAAATGGGGATGCCAATGGCTCAGCTTTAAACTGGGAACAACTCCTAAGGGCCAGCTCATCTCCTGAACTCAGGTGCAATCAACCTCAGGTGCAATCACCTGTGGACCAACTTCTCCCTCTGCACATCCTCACCTTCCTCACACCCTCATAGAGGTATCTCCCTAAAACCCCTCTGTCTACAACTCTCAATCTCAGAGTCTATTTACAGAAAAGCCAACCTATATCCCTCCACAATCAGATTTACTTTTCTATAAGCCTGACTGTTTTACACAGACTTGTTCCCTACTTACTACTTTCATCTTGCCTAAATCTGGAAACCACATTTTGATCCTTATTTTGTTGATTTTTATCTTTCTGCCAATGTAACACACCCACAATGTGGCCAACCAATGTACTACAACTCAAAAAGAATGACTTTTTAAAGGATAATTTTGATTTTATAAAAATAAAAAAAGAATACCCACAATAAGAAAACTAACCTTAAATCGTATCCCTCTCTAAGATGATTAGTAGCTATCCAATGTTGACATGGTCAAACTCAAACACTTCATCCATAAGGCAGGATTTGGTCCCATATATCACTAGTAACCATAATTTTAAAATGTCTCCTATAACTTTATAAATTACATACCACTCCTGAGGTAGGAAATATATCACTAATACTTCCATCAGCTTCCCATGCTACGGTTATATGACCATATGTTCCTTTTAAGCGTTCAACGTTCAAGGTTACTAGGCTATCTTGCTCCATTTCTTCCACTTGCTTATATAATGAATTCTGGAAAAATACACAGAAAGTCACAAGGAGTTACCTGAAATTACCTAAGCAGACTTTTTTTTCTCGCATGTTATTATGAATTTACAAAGTTCATGGTCCTAAGCAACATGATATCATTAAGTGAAAAACAATTAAAAAACAGCCATATAGAATGTCCATGATTTAAAACACACGTTTGAATAAGTAAAAGATTCAGTGAAAGTAAAGAAAAATGTTAATTATTACAGGATTATTTTTATTTTTGTGTTTCTGTTTCTACATTTTTCAAATTTTGCTCAGTGAACACATATTACTTTTATACTCAGAGAGCATGTACTTTCATAAAAGTATTCATAGCATGTAAAAAGTTTGTAGAAGAGGAAGGACATAGAGTCAAGAGAGCAGAAAAGTCTTTTCCCTCCTGTGAAACCTCTGATTTCCTATTTGTAAAATAAGAGTTTGACCTATATGGTTTCCAATATCCCAAACGTGTGCAACAATGTCATGAGAATTAGAACTTTCTCCCGGATCATTTGAAAATGTCTCTTATCCTTAAATTCATATCCTCTGAAATGTTTCGGTGGGCTATTCTGTCCCCATTGATGGTGTTTCATCCTTAGCTCATGGCCTTTACAACTGTTTTTTCTGCCAGAAATATTCCTTTCCCTTGTGACAGAATTCCTTACTTTCTTTCTTTCTTCTCATCTATGCTTGCTAGCCTCTTTCTTTTGTCCCAAACTAATATCTATTTCTGTGTCACTCCAACATTCTTCACCAAACATACACATCTCTTGCCAGCCATTTCATGAACTGTTCCTCAAAAAGAATGCTTCAAAGAATCTTATCTTGCAATACCTCTGGTTTTTCCATATGCAGTAAAGCAAGAATGTGGAGTGTAAAGATTTTTTAAAATCTTTCTGTTCATGTTACTATGATAACCTGAAAAGAGATTCACCCATAAATTTCTTAAAACTTATGAGAGCTTCTACTTAGAATGCTAATGAGTAGAGATCCTGTCCTTTACCGATATTTTACACAGCATTTTAACACACTGTTACAGATGTTATATAGTAATAAAATCTTGCTCTAGGCAATCAAACATTCCTAAATAAAATGCCTTGATTTTAAAATATGCATATTATTTATTCACAAAAGACAATGCCTTTTTAAAAAGCGAGCTCTCTCTGGCTCCATGCCCTCCATTAATGAGGGTTAGTAAAATGAGCACTTCATGCAGCCAGAAAATATTCAAGAAATTCTCATTATCTACTAAATCTCCTCTTGAAATGAGATTGTCCAGACATAAAAGACTTGTAATGAAGAATTCTACTGAACAGATTGAAAGAATTCAGTATCTACTGGCAAGTATTAAATAACAGTGATTTTTATGTCTCTAGAACAATTTTGGAACAATCTTCATAAAGGGAAATGTCCCATGCTCAGACAGTTGAGGAATAGCATGTGCTCTCCATCTGCCACAAGGCTGCAGGGTAAGAAGATGGAAGCAAGCAGCAGAGCATGTCGGATCTCACCCCATGAAGCCCAGCTAGGCCCTATACACTTGTATAAGGCCTTGAGAAGGCCTTGTAAGTATTCTGCCTCTCCCACAGAATGACAGGCTCATCCTAAGTCCCTAGTATGTGCCAGGCATTTTCTGGGTGCAAGGATAAAACTGTGAATGCAGTAGTGTCCCAGCTCTCACACTCTTCAATTATAGTAAAAAACAAACAAACAAACAAACAAAACCTGATGATAGACAAGCTAGTCAATTATGTGTCATAAAGAGGAAACTTTAATAGGGATAAAAAAATACAGAACGAAGGAGGGGAGCTGCAATTTTCCATCAGTGAAGATATTTCTGGTAAGGTGTCATTTTGCAGAGATCTGAAGAAAAGGAAGAAAGAAGTGAGTACCTAATGCAAATAGGGGTCCTCCTGTTTCTTTCTAACTCTTCCCACCCATAATCCAGTTCATGTCCTAACATTGTACTGTCCTTCACAGTAGTCACTGGCCACATGTGGCTACTGACTGATTGAAATGTAGTTAGTGTAGCTAGTCTACAAGTGTAAAATGCACAATAGAGTTTGAAGATAAGATATGAGAAAATGTAAAATATTTCCTCAATAATTTTAGGTTAATTGTATGTTTAAATAATATTTGATATATTGGGTTAAATAAAATATATTAAAGCCAATATGACCAGCTTCTTTCTACTTTTTAAAAAATGTAGGCTGCTAGAAAACTTAAATTTACATATGTGGCACACATTATACCTCTACTGGGCAGAGATGGCTCAGGGGACACTGATCTTTGCTTAGCTCCGGGGATGGGCCAGACTGAGTAGCAGTGTAAACTTCTGACCCTTGCATGCAATAGACACAAGACTTTAAGCATGTCCCAAATGCCTCATGTTATCCCCTAAACGTGCTCTTCCTATAGTCAACCATATCTCAGTGAACAGCAAATTCATACTTCCCATAGCTCCATCATTTATTGCTCTATTACTACAGTAACTCCTAACTGGTCTATTTCTGTCCTTGCCCACTTACAATCTATTCTCTATACTATGGTCAGATTTGTTCCTTCTAAACTGTGAGTCACATCATTCACTTTTCTACTCCACCCCCTTCAAAGGCTCTCTAATTCCCTCAAGAACCAAATTCACTACAGTACTAATAGGCTTGTGCAGGAAAGTGTTCACACAGCAGACCTGACTGCTTAAAGGCTTGCTCACAGGTCGGCTCTCCGCTGGTGTCTGGGAACTTGGATTTCAGGAGAGTTCCCACCATTCCCAGAACTGTTAAGTAGCTCCCAATTGCCTAAACTGCATAGTAAATGTGGTTTATGCTGAACATTCATTTTCTTTCTGAGAGCCTAGAATTTTGGTATGTGCCAGGCAGAGGGTGCCTGCATGATCAGACCCCAGTTAAAATCCTGGATACTGAGTCAATATTTTATATATGCTGTGACAACTCAATGCAGGGGAATTAAGTGTCTCCTGTGTCAATGGGTGGGGGGGATGGGGAGGTGGGGAGGGGAGTTAGGGGATGGAGGTGTTGGCAGGGGAATCTTAGAAGTTTGCCCGGACTTCCTCTGGACTTTACTCCATGAGCTTTTTCCCTTCAATGATTTTATTTTGTATTATTTCCTGTAATAAATCATAGCCATGGGTATGGCTAAATGCTAGGTCCTGTGAGTCCTCTTAGTGACTCATTGAAACTGTGGGTAGTCATGGAGATCCCCGACACAAAGCCCTGGCCCGGCAGCTGTTGAACATCATCCCCTATCACATGCAGACATCAGCCAGAGTGGCCTCCTTGTTGCTCCAGATGGGCAGGGCTGCACTGCAGGGCCTTTGCTCTTGCTGATCGGTCCTTCTGCTTTAAACGTTCCTACTCCAGATATTACATAGCTCACACCCTCATCCCCCACCAGTCTTTGTCCTTCTGTCATTTTCTCCAAATAGCCCTTACTGATCATACTATTTTAGATTTCCCCACATACAATCTCCACTCCCTCCCTCCCTTGCATTCTCCATCTGCCTTCCCTGCCTAACGTTTCTTCATAGTACTCAAAACCACCAGATATAGTACATATTTTCTTATGTCTGTGTTTACTGTTGGTCTCCCCTTGCCCTCTCTAGAATTTAATGACCATGAAAATAAAGAACTTTACTGTTTCATTTTCTAACATGACTCTAGCAGCATCTAAAACAGCATCTGGTACATAACAGTCATTTGTTAAATATCTGCTGCATGAATTAACAAATGAATGAGTGAGTGGGCTTGTTACCCAGTTCTGGACAATGAGACATAAGCCATTTTCTAGAAGCTTTTGGGAAATTTCTTTCTTACCTTGAGAATCACATTAAACATCTCTCTCTCACCAACTGAACATGAACAAGAACGCAGTAACCTTAACAATAACATCAGCTTTCAAACAACCAAATGAAAGTCAATTTTGTGATGGCAAAGTAGAGAGATAGAAGTAATCTCAGCCATAATGACGTTGAGTATCCAACTAACTCTGAAGCTCACCTTCTCCAAGGACATGTTCTTAGTGTGTAGACCAATTTGGGTTAGGTTTTCCTTATATGTAAAATATTTCAGAGAAAGATACATGCAGCTATAACTCGAATTAAGAAGAATTCACTTTGCCAAAATGACTAAATGATGCAAATAACAGATGTCCTTTTGCTTGCTGATAAAGAAATATAAAGTCTGGGCATGGGAGTGACTTAGGATTTGCACGGTTCTCTTTCCTCAGGAAAAGACATTTACATGTGTCCAACATACATACAGTTACAACCCTCTCTCTCTCCTCTACCTTCCCCCACCCCACCTATCAGTCTCTTCCCCTCTCCACCTAAGTAACAAAAGTATAACAGGACAGTAATATAATATCACACAGTTTATATTGTATTTAGAATCTTGCCCTCTGGTAACAGGGCTAACAACAGAGCCAAACTTTTAGACCAAGATCAACTTGTAACATTTCAAAGTTAATCCTATAAAAGCAATCCAAAAATAACCAAAAAATTAGGACAAGTTAACTCAGAGAGTCCAGTGTGTAAGACTGCAAACTGCAAAATTTCAGTAGAATTCACCCTAGAATGCAGCATAAAAGGGAGGCAGGGAAAAGGGAAGGGAGAGAGGCTGATAATATTCAAATTATGACTTGCTAAATGCTAATAACAGCGAATACACAAACACAATAAATAAAACATTTTCCATTGCAAGTGTGGGGTCTTTAGTGTCATTACCTGAGCAAATGCAACAATTCCATAGGCGTCATCATTTGACAGAATGGTTATTGTTACAGAACCATTAATACCAATCTCTGCTCCTCCTTTGGGATTTTTAAGTTGAACTTTGAAGGATTCTTCTTCTTCTGGAACTGTATCATCAAGGATATTTACTGCTATTGTAGCTTCTCTGTCACCAGGTTCAAATATCAGCTCGCCTGAACTACCGTAAGAAGTATATATAAAATAAGTCAACTACAACAAATTTAACATATATGCATAGTAGACTACTCATAAAGTTACCATTACATTAACTGATATTAAAGGTTTGGATGAATCGTAACATTTTGTAAATAAAATTTTAATCCAAAATATTCATGTAATACTGATTAACTTGGTAGAAAAGATATTCGAAATATGGATAATAATCAAATTTCAGGCTGGTAAATAGCTCTTATATTTTGTATATTTTTCAGTCACTAAAAACTTGGAAATGAGGTGTCATACAAAATTACGATGAGCATAAAGGTACTTAGCATAAAATGTTGAACCTACCTAGGAATAAAGTCAGACTGGCTGGAAATGTAGACTAGTTCATATATATGTGAATGAGCTCCCACTAAAGCTATTAAATTCTTGCTTGAATTAATGGACTTTAATATAACAGAAGCCACATCATAAGCAGAAGGTACTTCCAGAACAAAAGAGAATTGATTATGCTCCAAATTCCAGCAATAAAGAGCAGACATATCTTGGCCGATAAGAAGTATGTGGGCTGCAGGAAGGAAAGAAAAGACAACTTGAGTGAGATGTAAACTGTCACCTCCCACACTCCCTGCATTGGTTCCAAAGCAAAATCTTCCAAAATCTCAAAGCTCTCTTGTGATGTCTGAGGTACCCAAATACACTTCAATTTCTGAAATAACAGGATGTAAATAATAATCTTTTAAGTGCTTTGGAATGATCAAGCCAGCTTGATGAGGTAGCCACACCCATTTAATAAAAAAGAAATTACTGGCTGCTAAAACCCAACCTAATTTTAAACTCTTTTATGTTCATCTTAATATTTATTAGATAGCATAGGATACTTTTAAAAGTGAAACATATGTATAATCCCATCATGAAATGTTTCATTTTCCTTTCTAGTTACCATTCATATGAATTCATAACTGACACAGTTATAAACAGTATAAATATAAAATAACTCTTAATTAACAATATTACACCATATCTTTAATATCAGTTTTCTAGGTTTCTACATAGTATTCAACTCTATAATTTCAGTGCATAGATAATAATATAACGTATTAATATATAGGTAAATATATTTAATAATTTACCTACATTTGATATTTGTTGTATATTTAATTTTTAAATATTTTAATAATAAGAAAATTTTAAATATCCATATTTAATTTTTACATATTAAGTAGAGACAGAATTCTTCATGTTAAGTATCTTCATTTGATACATTCTTCAAGTTAGTTAATTAGGCCAAAGGATATAAACAAATTTACGATTTTTGGAGAATATTCTGCCAATGATTTTTGAAATGTTATCAGGAAACCATACTTTTGATAGTTTGAAGCAAGGCTGGGTGCAGTGGCTCACATCTGTAATCCTAGCAGTTTAGGAGGCCAAAGTGGGAAGATGGCTTGAGCCCAGGAGTTTGAGACCTGGCAACACAGTGGGAGCCTGTCTCTACAAAAAATTAAAAATTAGCCAGGCATGGTGGCAAGCACATGTGGTCCCAGCTGCTTGGGAGGCTGAGGTGGCAGAAATGTTTGTACCCAGGAAGTTAAGCTTGCAATGACCCATGATCATGCCACTGCACTCTACCCTAGGCAACAGGCTGAGACCTTATCCATATCTATCTATCTATACATACCTATATATCTATATGCATATATACCTATATATATACACACACACAAACATACACACACCTATATACATATGTATATGTATGTGTGTATATATATATATATATGTATATAGGTGTATGTGTATATATAACTGAAATACATATATATACACACACACCTATATACATACATATATACATATACATATATGTACATATACATATACATATACACATACATACACACGTCTATATACATACATATATATATGTATATGTATGTATATAGGTGTGTGTGTATGTGTGTGTGTATATATATATATATATATATATATGTATTTCAGTTAATAGGGTTGCTCCTAAAAAAGAAGTACAAAATAGCTATAAGGACATAGTTATATCTACTCAAGTTAGGAAGGAAGGGGCTTACTATGTTATATGTAATACTAAATAATTTCCAGACTTAAATAAAACTGGGAGAAACGAGAAACCATAGAAAAACATGCGCAAATTCCAGTACTTAGATAAACACATTGGAACATAAAGGTATCAAACGAGACTGATTAGATATTAAGATAGCACCAAGAATAAGAAAGCATGAGCCTCTTCTACAATTTCAGCCCATAGGTTACAATGGGAAACCCTATATCCTTACTCACACATATCAAGAACTACTGATCATGTTTACTTATAGTAATAGATTTAAGTACTATCACACTTCAGCAAATGTTGCATAAAAAGTTAAGACAGTCAAAAAAGGGGTTATGAATAAACTTGCCTTTTAAATGGCCATATATTTTTCATAAGCTTTATAAAACTGGAGACAGTAAAGAACGAATTCAGGGGGATCTTAACATCCCTCATGTTAAGGGTTAAACGAGCTGATTCAATAGTCTCAACCAAGATATCTCTGCCTGTAGTAAGATAACCTCTGCTTATGAACTTCCAATATATATCAGCAATCCAAGACCCTCCTGTAAGATCCGTAATCAGTAGTGCTTACTCTGCATGTGAATGGCAAATTTAACAACTAAACTCATTCTCTACCCCCAGAAGCCTGGTCCCGCCTAAGAAATCACCACCATAATAGTTAAAGCACTACCATTCACCCACCAGTTGCAGAAATTAGGGCGCATCTTTGACAACCTCTTTCTTGCCTACCTCCATATCTAATCTATCACCAATCCCCATGGATTTTAGTTGTGAGACATCACCTCAATCAATCTACTTCTCTAACCTGCATCACCTACCACTTTCCAAGCTTCATCATTCAACATCTCTAAAAAATGTGCCTTCAGCTCTTTCTCAGACATCTTCTAATATTTTAAGATTTTCTTCCATGGCAGCCACACACACACACACACACATACACTCTCTCTCTCTGTCTCTCTCTCATTCTCTCTCTCTATCTCTCTCTATCTCTCTCTCTCCCTGCCCACCTCTCTATTTCCACCTCCCCACCACCTCCTCAAGAAAGGTATCCCAATATTCTTAGGATAAAGACCATAATCCTTTAAGTCCCTATCTGATTATATCTTCAGTTAAACCCAGTATCACTTGTTCCCTGTCAGTATTTGGGCCACACTGGTCTCTTTTTAGTTCTTCCCTGAAAGCACATGCTCACCATTACCACCACCTGACCTATCTGCACATGCTGTTCCCTTTGTCTACATCCTGCCCCATCATCAACTCTGCCTCTTCAACTCCTACTCAACATATAATTCTCAGTTAAATGATTCTTCCTTAAGTAAGCTTTCTGGGTACCTCTCAGGCCAGGGCAAGTCCTCTTATTTTGGAGTATGAAATTACTCTATTCTTTCATAGCAGTTATCCATTTATAACTAGAAACTTATTTGTATAATTATACATAACATCTCTCTTCCCTGCTACATATTAAACTTCTTCAGGGCAGGGTCCATATGTAGTTTTGCTTAGCCTTGTTTTCCCAGCATCTACCAATGTGCTCAGCACATAACTGGCACTTAAAAATATCTATTATCTACTAAAGGAGAGAAGGATGAAAGAGAAGATAAGTTTATATGTCCTTGTAGTCTTTCTTATATTCATTTTCTTCTTCCATTTAAAGAATTCAGTCACCACCCAATAATCTCTGTCAAGTCATTAACCAGAATAAATATGTGATCCTCACAGTTATGGCTCCAATCTAATACTTTTAATAAAATATTTGACACACTCAAAATAAGAAAGCCCTTGAACATTATTTAATGCATAATTTCAGCTTTCAGGAGATCTATAATAAGCCATTCTAAATAATTACCTACAATCTTTTCATACTTCCTACAGCCTCAAGTCACAGAAACAAAAGAAATAAAGAGACCTCACAATGGGTCCTTTAACAAGCCTCTGGCAGAATTTTTCGCAAATTCTTTTAGAAAGTATGCCTATTATATATATTTTTAAATCTTTAAAGAGAATTCTATAACTTTAATTAATGGCCCATTCAGGCAGCACTCATCATCCTTAAAAACATTCATTAGGCAACTATTTTGAATAATAATAAGTGACTCAGGAGATATAGTTAGTCCACTTGAATACTTGAGGAATAAGAAAAGTGAACACAATAAAGGCAAAAAACTAAAGGACAAGTAGACAAAAACTAAACGAATACATGATTAAAGATACATAATTTACTCGATAAATCACTTGTTGAATGAATAAGAAAATCACTCAAGTTGTATATCTTAGGATAATAACAGATTTATGACTAGACAAAGTGTTGGCAATGTAAAGAGAAGTTATTTAAGAAAGAATGAGCACAAAAGAGAGAGGCAGAGGACCCCGGTGGCAAAGTAAAGACAGTGTGGAGGCTGGGAAGTGGCATCACAGTCCAGGTAGGAGGGGCTAGGGCCTGGGAGCATGTGGTGTGGGCGTTCCACAGGGCTGAGGAGGAAAGAGTAGAAAATATGGAAACGAAATACAATGTGAGAAACAATCTATTAAAAAATGAGAGGTTAAATAGAATGACATCAGCAAGATGGTGGAATAGGAATTCTCTGGCTCCACCGTCTTCTACAGAAATCCAATTTGCAACTATTCACAGACAAGAATGCCTTGATGAACATCCCAGTACATGGGAGTGAGGCTGAGACAACTCCTTAGACCACAGACTAAGAACAGCTACACTTGAAGGGTAAGAGGGGCAGTTTCTCTTTGAGTATGTTACCCCTCCCCCAAGTCAGCGCAGTCTGGCACACAGAGATTCCCAGGAACTGCTGGTTTTTACAGAGAGAAGGGAGAGTTGGGTTGAAGGCAGACATTCAGTTTCCATGACATTCTGGGTCTATTCATAGGTGACACTCTCTTGTCTTACCCCACTGGAAACACTAGCAGTATAAACAGGGCTAGACCACCTGAGGCCAGTTAGAAACAATGAACAGGGGTAGGGCTCACAGTGATGGACATGCAGATCTTGACAGTGGCTCTGCTCTGTGGCCAGTGGAGGCACACCACCTGAGAGGATACCTAACAGCACTGCCCTGCATGAGGCACAGTTGACGGGCCTCCCAGGCTCAAATCCTGGCCAGCTTCCACACCCAGCCTTCCTGCTGTCCTTAAAACTTCCTCAAGCCTGGAGAGAGCGGCATGTTGATACTTACCTGCTGAGGGACCATCTAGCTTTGCCCAAGCCCAGTGATTGAGCTGCAACCCAACCAAGCCCTAGTGCATTCCTTAGTCCTTTCTCAAGCCAGAAGGCAGGGGTACATTGGTGATTATTCACAGAAGCGGTATCTGACTCCATCTAGATGCAGCTACAGAACTGTGCCAAGCCCTGGTGATCTCCTTCACACCCACTTCCAGGCCAAGAGGCAAGGGCAGGTCAGCATTATCCACAAAGTGTCATTGTTCTCTGACCCTTCCCAGACCCATTGATCATCCAAAGAGAGTATCTGATCCCACTCAGACCCAGCTGCAAAGCTGTGATTTAGCCAAGCCTCAGCACTTCCCTTAACTCTGCTCCAAGCTAAAAGTTAGAAGCAGGGCAGTGATTATCTGAATCTAGCCCTGCCCAGATTCAGCTACTGAGCATCAATCCAGCCAAATCTTGGGGCTCTCCTTAAGCCCTTGCCAGGCCAGGAATCAAGTGCGTATATGTGAATATTTTCTGAGGAGAGCATCTGACCTCCAGCAGCTAAACAGCTACTGTACCAAGCCTCAGTGCTCTGCTTAAGGATACCCTAACATGGGAGGCAAGCCCACGTCCATGCATATCTGTGCAGCATAGCCTGTGGCCCTGCCTACCCTAAGCAGTTAAGTACAAATCTAGACTCCTCACCAAGCCTCCAAGCCAAGTAGATGGCCCTGCCCAGATACCCATCCCAAACGTCAGTACTGGCCAGCCAGGGAAGACAATCTACCACACTGTCTGATCAGAGGCAATTGCGAAACCCAGCCAACAGCTCTGCCTTACTGAAGACCCCAACCACGTATCTCACTGGATTTCAGATCACAGCCAGCACTCCATTTGATCCCAGGTCACAGGTAACAGCCCAGCCCAAGTACAGAACATGATGACGAAGTCTACTTGTTTGGGGTCACTACCAGCTAACCCAACCAGAATCCCAAGCTTGACTATGGAAGTTCTACCACCACCAAAGAACACTAGAAAAGCCTGAAAAGGGTGGCCGTTTACTCACAAGTGCAAACACCAACACAAAGATTTTTTTAACAATCAGGCAAATATGACACAACCAAAAAAACTAATAAAGTTCCAATAATGGATCTTAAAGAAATGGAGATCTACAAATGAATGATAAAAAATTCAGAATAATTCTCTTAAAGAAGTTCAGGGAACACCAGTTTCTTCCCGATTCTAGTTCTACATCTCTAACCACCCACACATGCTTCTATGTCATCTCGAACTAAAGACACCTATAAATACATTCATCACATTTCTCACTACACACATATTCTCTGTCGGTTTTCCTAATTTAATACCATTCTCCTCCCAATTGCCAAGCTATAATAACTTTTGCTCCCCACATTTGAACAGACATCAAGCGCTGTTGAATCTTCATTTCTAACTTCTTTTTCCCACAAGGGTTTTCATTTCTAATTTATGTTTCCCATAAGAATCTTCATTCCTATTCTCATCCCACCTAAGAGCCCTCCTCAACTCTTGCCCAGGCAGTTGCAAGTTACTTCATCCGGTATATTCTATACACCAAAGCTATGAGGAGTTATAAAACATGTCTTTGATCATCACTTGCTGTTGAAAAGCCTTCAAGGATTTCTCTATCTCACTACTGCTGAGTGTGATCCATGGATCCCTAAGAGATGTTGAGACCCTTTTAGAGGATTTCTGAGGTCAAAACTATTTTCATAATGATACGAAAATAATGCTGTTTGCATAATAATGCTGTTTTTCTATTTCACTCTCATTCTTTCATGAGTGTACAGAACTTAGCAGATGATGAATGGTTGATAATACTTCAGTAGACTGAATTCAGATGCAGAATGAGAACCTAGACTCAGACAAGTACTGCTTGATCTCACTTATAAGTGGAATCTGAAACAAACAAACAAAAAAGATTGTAGAATTATGCTTGCTAGGGGCTAGAGAGTGGGAAAAATAAGAGATTTTTATCAGAATATAAACTTTCAGTTATAAGATGGGTAATTTCTCTGGTTCTAATATACAGCATAATAACTATGGCTAACAATAATGTCTTGCGTACTTGAAATTTGCTAAGAGGCTAGATCTTAAGTGTTTTCATCAAAAACAGGTAAATATGTGAGGTAATGGACGGGTTAATTTGCTCGACTGAGGAAATACATATCACAACATATACATATATCAAAACATCACACTGTTCATCTTAAATATATGCAATGTTTGTCAATCAAGCTTAATGAAGTTGGAAAAAAAGTTGATTAAGAGAGGCAGCTGGGCACAATATCTCACACCTATAATTTCAGCACTTCAAGGCAGGAGGATCTCTTGAAGCCAGGAGCTCAAGACCAGCCTGCGCAACATAAAGAAACTTCACTTTTATAAAAAAAAAATGTTTTTAATTATGTGGGCATGATGAACTATCCCTGTAGTCCTAGCTACTCAGGAGGCTGAGGTGGGAGTATGGCTTGAACTCATGTGTTCATGGCTGCAGTAAGTTATGATTACACCACTCCATTACAGCCTGGAAAATGAGCAAAATGCTGTCTCTTTAAACAATTAATTAAATACATAAATAAAAAGTAAAATCTACATACCATGCATTAAACCAGGCATTACAGAGATTTTCAAAAATTAAAATAAAACCAATGCCACTCTTCTCATAAAAGTGGTTTAGAAAAATTTTTTAATAACATGTTATATTTACACATAATGACTATACTGTTGTCATTTTAAATAAATGACTTTAAAATTTCTCAGTTTGAATCTCTAATACAATAAATATGAATAGATCCTAAGACCAAAATGTGTGAAACCTGCTGGATGATTTGAGGTGCGGGCACACCTTGGGCCTGCTATTCCAGGCCATCTTCTGTAGATTCCAGTGTTGTGCCACCAACCTCAGCACCACAACCTTCTGGTCAAATCCTCTGTCGCTGGCACCAATGGTGCCCTCAATGCAATAAACGCTTCTGCCTTTCTCCTTTACTCATACCTTTCCCTCTGCCCAAAATATTTCCTGCCAATCCGCACAGACATAGCTCAAGCTCTCTCGTGTCTCTTACCCACTCCAATTCTACCCCTCACAGAGCAAACGGTATTGGTCGTTGATATGGTTGTCTCTGTGTCCCAACCCAAATCTCATGTCAAAGTGTAATTCCCAGCATTGGGGGAGGAACCTGGTAATAGGTGATTGGATCATGGAGGCAGATTTCCCCCCTTGCTGTTCTTGTGATAGTAAGGGAGTTCTCCCAAGATCTAGTTGTTTAAAAGTATGCAGCACTTCCCCCTTCACTCTCTTTTTTGCTCCACCATGTAAAGAAGGTGCTTGCTTCTTCTTCATCCTTCTGCCATGATCGTAAGCTTCCTGAAGCCTCCCAAAACGTGCTTTCTGTATATAGCCTGTGGACCTGTGAATCAATTAAACCTTTTTTCTTCATAAATTATCCAGTTCCAGATAGTTTTTTAAAGCAGTGTGAGAATGGGCTAATGCAGTCCTATACCTTAATGAGTATCTTAATCTTTTTTCTTCCCAACCATACATTCAGCCTTTTAAGTAGCATTCCTCAGAGCATTGCAACACTGACTTACATATAGTATCAAATGAAGAACTGTGTGCCATTTAATTCATACAGAATTGCCGTATCTCATTTTAATAGCAGGACTGTGGGGGATCCAAGATGGCTAAATAGCAACAGCTCTGCATTGCAATTCCCAGCGAAAATTCAGAGGGTGAGTGATTACCGCATTTCCAAATGAATTTTTACCACCCACAGACCAAGAGATTCCTGGGCAGAAAAGTGCCATGAGCCCCCAGCATGACTGTTTCAGCCAACGCAGCGGGTCTCTGCACAAGAACTCACACAAACCCAGGAGCCTTTTCAATTGGCTACTGGAACGCCTGGGAGACAGTCACCTGTGCAACTGAAAAAAGGGCACTGAAACGGGGAGCTAGGCCAGGAGATTCTCAGGCAGAAAAGCACCATGAGCCCCCAATGTGGCTGTTTCAGCTGGTGCTGTGGGTCTCTGCACAAAAACTCACAGAAATCCAGGCACCTTTTCAACTGGTCACTGGAACACCTGGGAGACAGAGACACCTGTGCAACTGAAAAAAAAAAAGGGGGACTGAACCAGGGAGCCAGGTGATCTGGCTCAGCTGGTCCAACCCCCACAAAGACCAGCAATCTGAAACACTCTGAATTGAGAGTTTCACAGCAAGCACAGTGGGACCCAGAATGGTCCAGCTCTGTGGGGGAAGGGCATCCGCCATTACTGAGGCAGTCCACCACTACTGAGGCAGTCCACCACTACTGAGGCAGTCCGCCATTACTAAGGCAGCCCGCCATTACCGAGGCAGTCCGCCACTGCAGACGGAGACTGCCATTACTGAGGCAGTTCTAACTATACCCCAATAAACAAAACTGCAAGGAAGTTCACACAGCAGCAGAGCAGAGCCCACGGCAGCACAGCAACACCTCTGCTGGCAGACTGTAATTAGGCTATCTCCTCACTGAGTAGGGCATCTCTGAAAAAAGGCAGCAGCATGACAGAAACTTATAAATAAAGCCTCACCTTCCCAGGACAGAGCATCTGGGAAAAAAAAGTAGTTATGAGCTCCGCTGCCACAGACTTAAACGTACCTGCCCAGCAGCTCTGAACAGAACAATGGAGCTCACAGCTCAGCACCTGAGCTCCTATTAAGGACAGACTGTCTCCTCAAGCAGCTCCCCAACCCCTGCATACCCAAAGAGTCACCTCATAAAGGAGAGCTCAGGCTGACATCTGGCGGGTATCCTTCTGGGACAAAGATAGCAGCAGAAGAAACTGGCAGCAACCCTTACTGTTCTGCAGTCGCTGCAGGTGATCCCCAGGCAAGCAGGGTCTGGAGTGGACCTCCAGCAGTCCTACAGCAGGGGGGCATGACTGTTAGAAGGAAAGCTAAGAAACAGAAATAAACAACTGCATCATCAAGAAACAGGATGTCCACTCAGAGACTCCATCTGAAAGTCACCAGCTACAAAGACCATAAGGAGATAAAGGCACAAAGATGGGAAGAGGCCAGCATAAAAAGGATGAAAACACCCCAAACCAGAACTCCTCTCCTCCTCTCAGGGATCAGAACTCCTCAACAGCAAGGGAACAAGATTGGATGGAAAATGAGTCTGATGAATTAGCAGAATCAGGCTTCAGAAGGTGGGTAAAAAGAAATTTCTCTGAGCTAAAAGAACATGTTCTAACCCAATGCAAAGAAACTAAGAACCTTGAAAAAAGGTTTGAAGAAATGCTAATGAGAATAAACAGCTTAGAGAGGAATATAAGCGAATTGATGGAGTGGAAAAACGCAAAATGAGAACATTGCAAAGCATACACAAGTTTCAACAGCTGAATCAATGAAGCAGAAGAGAGGATATCAGAGACTGAAGATCAACTCAATGAAATAAAATGAGAAGGCAAGATTAGAGAAAAAAGAATAAAAAGAAACAAACAAAGCCTCTAAGAAATATGGAATTATGTGAAAAGACCTAATCTACATTTGATAGGTGTACCTGAATGTGATGGAGAGAATGAATCCAAGCTGGAAAACACTCTTCAGGATATTATCCAGGAAAACTTTCCCTATCTAGCATGACAGGCCAATATTCAAGTCCAGAAAATACAGAGAACACCACAAAGATATTGCTCTAGAAGAGCAACCCCAAGGCATATAACTGTCAGATTCACCAGGGCTGAAAAGAAGGGGAAAGTGCTAAGGGTAGCTAGAGAGAAAGGTCGAGTTACCCACAAAGGGAAGCCCATCAGACTCACAACAGATCTCTCAGCAGAAGCCCTACAAGCCAGAATAGAGTGGGGACCAATATACAACATCCTTAAAAACAAGAACTTTAAACCTAGAATTTCATATCCAGCCAAGCTAAGCTTTATAAGCGAAGGAGAAATAAAATCCTTTATGAACTAGCAATTGTTCAGAGATTTAATCACCACCAGCCTGCCTTACAAGACCTCCTTAAAGAAGCACTAAACATAGAAAGGAACAACCAGTACCAGCCACTCCAAAAACATACCAAATGGTAAAGAGCAGCAACACAATGAAGAAACTACATCAATTAATGGGCAAAACAACCAGCTAGCATCAAAATGGCAGGATCAAATTCACACATAACAATATTAACCTTAAATGTAAATGGGCTAAATACCCCAATCAAAAGACACAGACTGGCAAATTGTATAAAAAGTCAAAACCCATCAGTGTACTATATCCGGGAAACCCATCTCATATGCAAGGATACACATAGGCTCAAAATAAAGGGATGGAGGAAGATTTACCAAGCAAATGGAGAGCAAAAAAAAGCAGGTGTTGCAATTCTAGTCTCTGATAAAATAGACTTTAAATCAACAAAGATCAAAAGAGACAAAGAAGGGCATTACATAACGGTAAAAGGATCAATGCATCAAAAAGAGCTAACAATCCTAAATACATACATACCCAATACAGGAGAACCCAGATACATAAAGCAAGTTCTTAATGACTTACAAAGAGACTTAGATTCCCACACGATAACAGTGGGAGACTTTTAACACTCCACTGTCAATATTAGACAGATCAATAAGACAGAAAATTAACAAGGATATCCAGGACTTGAACTCAAGCCTGGACTAAGCAAACCTAATAGACATTTACAGAACTCTCCACCCCAAATCCACAGAATATACATTCTTCTGAGAACCACACCACACATACTCTAAAATTGACCACATAATTGGAAGTAAATCACTCCTCAGCAAATGCAAAAGAATGGAAATCATAACAAACAGTCTCTCAGACCACAGTGCAATCAAGTTAGAACTCAGAACTCAGAAACTAACTCAGAACCGCACAACCTCATGGAAACTGAACAACTGGCTCTTGAATGTTGACTGGATAAACAATGAAATTAAGGCAGAAATAAAGATGTTCTTCGAAACCAACAAGAATGAAGATACAACATACCAGATCTCTGGGGCACATTTAAAGCAGCATCTAGAAGAACATATACAGCAATAAATGCCCACATGAGAAGCAAGGAGAGATCTAAAATCAACACCTTATTGTCAAAATTGGAAGAGCTAGAGGAGCAAGATCAAAAAAACTCAAAAGCTAGCAGAAGACAAGAAATAACTAAGATCACAGCAGAACTGAAGGAGATACAGACACAAAAAAACCCTTCAAAAAATCAATAAATCCAGAATCTGGTTTTTTGAAAAGATCAACAAAATAGACAAAACACTAGCCAGATTAATAAAAAAGAAGAGAGAGAATAATCAAATAGAAGCAATAAAAAACGATAAAGGGGCTATCACCACAGATTCCACAGAAATACAAACACCGTCAGAGATTACTACAAACAACTCTATGCACATAAACCAGTAAACCTGGAAGAAATGGATAAATTCCTGGATGCCTGCATCCTCCCAAGCTTAAACCAGGAAGAAGTCGAAACCCAGAATAGACCAATAACAAGGGCTGAAGTTGAGGCAACAATTAATAGCCTACCAACCAAAAAAAGCACAGGTCCAGATGGGTTCACAGCTGAATTCTACCAGACATACAAAGAGGAGCCAGTACCACTCCTTCTGAAACTATTCCAAACAATACAAAAAGAGGGAATCCTTCCCAAATCATTTTATGAGACCAACATCATCCTGATACCAAAACCTGGCAGAGACTCAACAAGAAAAGAAAACTTCAGGTCAATATCCATGATGAACATAGATGCAAAAATCTTCAATAAAATACTGGCAAAACAAATTGCAACAGCACATCAAAAACCTTATCCATCATGATCAAGTAGGCTTCATCACGGGGATGCAAGGCTGGTTCAATATATGCAAGTCTATAAATGTAATTCACCACATAAACAGAACCTAAGACAAAAACCAAATGATTATCTCAATAGATGCAGAAAAGGCCTTTGACAAAATTCAACAGCCCTTTATGCTAAAAACTCTCAATAAACTAGGTATTAACAGAACATATCTCAAAATAATAAAAACCATTTATGACAAACCCACAGCCAATATCATACTAAATGGCCAAAAACTGGAAGCATTCCCTTTGAAATTTGACACTAGACAAGGATGTCCTCTCTCAACACTCCTATTCAATATAGTATTGGAAGTACTACCCAGAGCAATAAGATAAGAAAAAGAAATAAAGAGTATTCAATTAGGAAAGGAGGAAGTCAAATTGTCTCTATTTGCACATGATTGTATATTTAGAAGACCCCACCGTCTCAGCCCCAAATCTCCTGAAACTGATAAGCAACTTTAGCAATGTCTCAGGATACAAAATCAATGTGCAAAAATCACAAGCATTCCTATACACCAATAACAGACTTAAAGAGAGCCAAAGCAAGAATGAGCTGCCATTCACAATTGCTACAAAGAGAATAAAATACCTAGGAATACAACTAACAAATGATCTAAAGGACCTCTTCAAGGAGAGCTACAAAGCATTGCTCAACAAAATAAGAGAGGACACAAACAGATGGAAAAATATTCCATGCTCATGGTTAGGAAGATTCAGTATTGTGAAAATGGCCATACTGCCAAAAGTAATTTATAGATTCAATGCTATCCACATCAAGCTACCAAAGACCATCTTCAAAGATCTGGAAAAAACCACCTTAAACTTCATATGGAACCAAAAGAGAGCCCACATAGCCAAGTCAATTCCAAGCAAAAAGAAGAAAGCTGGAGACATCACGTTACCTGACATCAAGCTATACTACAAGGCTACAGTAATGAAAACAGCATGGTACTGGTACCAAAACAGAGATATAGGCCAATGGAACAGAACAGAGGCCTCGGAGGCAATGCCACACATCTACAACTATCTGATCTTTGACAAACCTCACAAAAACAAGTAATGGGTAAAGGATTCCCTGTTTAATAAATGGTGTGGGGGAAACTGGCTACCCATGTGCAGAAATCAGTAACTGGACCCCTTCCTGACACTTTACACTAAAATTAACTTCAGATGGATTAAAGACTTAAACATAAAACCTAACACCATAAAAACTCTAGAAGAAAACCTAGATCAAACCATTCAGGACATAGGCATAGGCAAGAACTTCATGATTAAAACATCAAAAGTATTGGCAACAAAAGCCAAAATAGACAAATGGGATCTAATTGAACTCGAGAGCTTCTGCACAGCAAAAGAAACAGTCATTAGAGTGAACTGGCAACCAACAGAATGGGAAAAAATTTTTGCAATCTACCCATCTGACAAAGGGCTAATATCCAGAATCTACAAAGAACTAAAACAGATTTACCAGAAAAAAACAAACAAGCCCATTCAAAAGTGGGCAAAGAACATGAACAGACACTTTTCAAGAGAAGACATATGAGGCCAACAAACATATGAAAAAATGCTCATCATCACTGGTCATTAGAGAAATGCAAATCAAAACTACATTGAGATACCATCTCACACCAGTTAGAATGGCAATCATTAAGAAATCTGGAGATGTTGGAGAGGATGTGGAGAAATAGGAACATTTTTATTTTACGTTGGTTGGAGTGTAAACTAGTTCAACCATTGTGGAAGACAGTGTGGCGATTCCTCAAGGACCTAGAAATACAAATGCCATTTGACCCAGCAATCCCATTACTGAGTATATATCCAAAGGGTTATAAATCATTCTATTATAAGGACACATGCACACAAATGTTCACTGCAGCAGTGTTTACATTAGCAAAGACTTGGAACCAACCCAAATGCCCATCGATGACAGACTGGATGGGGATAATGTGGCACATATACAGCGTGGAATGCTATGTAGCCATAAAAAATGATGACATGGATGAACTTAGAAACCACCATTCTCAGCAAACTGACACAAGAACAGAAAATCAAACACCGCATGTTCTCACTCATAGGCAGGGGTTGTACAATGAGAACAAATGGACACAGGAAAGGGAGTATCACACACTGAGGTCTGTTGGGGGGATCTAGGGGAGCGACAGCGGAGAGTGGGGAGTTGGGGAGGATAACACGAGGAGAAATGCCAGATACAGGTGATGGAGAGGAAGTCAATAAACCACATTGCCATGTATGTACCTATGCAACAATCCTGCATGTCCTTCACATGTACCCCAAAACCTAAAATGCAATAAAATATTAAAAAAAAAAGCAGGACTGTGATTCATCCAGAGTCACCTATGGAGCCACTCAAGCTTTGCTCACTAGTTCTCTATACACCTCAACAGGAAACATGATGACCCTCTGTCTGTGCCTCCTCCCTACACTATGAATACCCACCCCATGAACCAGCTTAATAAGCTTACCATACTAGCTGGCCTCAGCTTCATCTCCTTATTATCACTGGCCCACCCAAGGGATTCCTTGCCAACCCTAAAATAATCCTACAACCTTCAGACAGCAATAATACCTTGTGTTCTCTCCAATCGACTTTGTTTCTGAAACCACAGTGATTAAAAATATTGCTTATGTTTCCGATGTGTGAACTGAAGTACAGAAGACCAGGAAAGGATTTCAGACTGTGGAGGAGGTTGCGAGAGTGAATGAGAATGGAACAGTTCTCACAGTCATTCTCTAACTTAAAAAAAATTCTTAAATGCAAATACTTGCTATTGCCATAAGCATACTTTCATATTTTAAAAATATGTATTTAATGTCACTCTTCATGTTTCTCTAGGCAAAATAAATATATTAATTTTATTCTTCACTAATATTTGTCACCATATTTTAGTTATTCTGATTATTCTCAAGTCAATGTCCATTTTGCAAGTATTAATCTGCAGAAGGAGAACCAAAATTCAAAAGTATTTCAAAACATTCTAGGATTTCTGGAAGGAGTATTATAAAGACTTTGATGTTACATTCCTATTAAAATATCCAGTGTCTGGCAACGTGATGCTAAATCTAAATCAATGAGATTCAAATCATTTCGCCTTTCCATACTACCTTCAGAATTGGTGAGCAGTTGAAAAGTCCTTACCTATTCCTGAGGCTGGTGTGAAGGAGTGGATTCTGTTAACAGCAGCAAAATCTAGAGACTGAAAATACCTGAAGGAAGACTGCCTCATCTCCCAGATAAAAATATCAATTGAATTCTGATCTCCTACAATAATGAAATAAAAGTCAAATTTTAATGCAAAAGTTACAGAAAAATGACAAAGTTACGGTAAAACTACAACAAAAATATCAGGAAACAAATTTCCTCAGAATCCATTTAGCATAATAAAAATGTAAGTTAATAGGAAGTACTTCAAAAGTCTTTTTGCATTTACTACATGACATGAATACATGGTTAGCCATTAACCATGATATAATGTTAAAGAAAGAACAAGGACAAAATTTTTTATTGTTTACCTGTGAAAGTTCTATTCAGCAGCAAAAAGCAAATTTCTATTCTGAGAATATTTCGAAAGAGTCTTATCAAAAGTTTCTGAACATTATTTATTAATACTATAAATTATTCATGGCACTTCAAGTAAATACAGGTAAAAAGTTACTTGCTTGCATCCTGGGTATAAATATTTATGTATCTTCCAACTTTACCTACCCACTTCCAATTCTGTTTTAATATGACTTTAAGGTAGTGATCAGAACACCACAAGATCAGGGGCATAATGCATAAAATATTTCTCAAAAATCCATTTACAGCTGACAATACTTATCATCTATTAAGAAATATTCTATGGATTACTAAAAAATTATAAAGCATTTTCATATAAAATATACCATAAAAACGCTACATGATTTCGATAATAACTATATACACATTAGAAATACTGTATCTTCTCACCTTGAAGGACATTTTTGGCAAATATTAAGTAAATATCATTGGCTGAAGACAAAGCCTCAACTTGTGTTGTCCCACTGACAGGCACTTCTTGAAAGTTAATAAACCCACTGCCAGACCATCTGAATAAAAGGGAGTTTAGCCTGGCATTAGCCTGGGAAATGGCTACGAACACAGAGCCTCCCTTGTTGAACAAGGCCAGGGTCAGCACACCTCGGACAGGGAGTTTTTGATGCAACACGAAGCTTCCTCCATTCCACCTGAAGACCTGAAGGAAATGTCGAAATACAAAACCCTTTATGACTAGGAATTTAGCACTTGTGAAAATTTAATCAATATCATATGTTTCCTCTCTTGGATCCTTTTATATTTGGTTAAAAAGATACTTTCATAAATAAGAAAGTACTAAAACTGATGCTCCCTCACTGCTCTCTCCCTCATCTAATCTGTGTGTGTGTGTATACAATTTCTCAGATAACTTCTCTTTCATTCACTCTGTGTGTACACATGAGTACACACAGAGTGAATGAAAGAGAAGTTATCTGAGAAGAAATCAGTATCAAATATACATCTGGGCAGGGGTTGGTGACAGCAGGGAAAGGGAAAGCTAAAATCAAAAAAGACACTAAATATGAAAAATTTAAAACTGAATAAGAAACACTCTAATGCTGCAATATTATTATCAACTGCTTGAGCAACAGAACACAGAAAAACACTTAAATCTTTTTTGTCCCCATGGTGGCAGTCAATGCACACAAGGTTTCAGGGTAAATGTTCATAAATGCAAAATTAAAATTCAGACCCTACCTGAAGGCAAGCTCGTCAATGTCACAAAAAATTATACTTATTCAGTCAACAATTAGGAACTTTTGAGCCACAGACATTATGCTAGAAATTAGGGATACAGCAGCCTTTCCCTTTATGGATCTTATTAACTATTAGGAAAAGGTAAACAAGAAACATATCAGTAATTGATAATTGAATTGAATAAATGTATGATTATAAAATGAGTCAAGTACTGAAGATGACAATTAGAATGGTCTGATAGAGGATTATGACAGTATTGGGGAAATCAAGTTAGAAGGAACGACATGACAAAGTCCCTAAGACAGAAAAGGGTTGTCATTATCTGAATAAAGATTGCAAGGAATTTGATAGTACTGGAAGAATGATAAGAGGTAAGATCATGGAGTACCTTCCATTAGGATGACCATATAATTTATCATCTAAACAGCGATCCTTTAAAGAGTGAAAGGGACAATATTAACAATACCAGAACAATAGGCATAATCCAGTACTTTCCAAGGCCAATCAGGAAATATAGTATCCTACATTAAGCCAGTATTAAATAATTTAGAATTTATTCTAAGTATAATTGCAAATCATTGAATATTTTTAAATCAGGTATAATATTAGTCAATTAATATTTTCAAAAGATGACTCCAGTTACTCAATGGAGAATGGATCTGAGGAGGTCAAGGAAGTTCAGAGAATGGATAGGATGATACTCTAATGGTGTGGAAGAGAAATAACGAGGACCTGGAGTAGGGAGGGGCAGAGATGAAAAGAAATGTCTTCGCTTATTGACGCATATATAAAAATAATTAACTAGATGTGAATGAATAAAAAGGAGTAAGTGTGAGACCAGCCTGAGAAACATGGTGAAACCCCATTTCTACAAAATACAGAAAAATCAGCCAGGTATGGTGGCACGTGCCTGTTGTCCCAGCTACCTGGGAGGCTGAGGTAGGATGATCACCAGGGCCCAGAAGGTCAAAGTTGTAGTGAGCTGTGATCAGGTCTCTGCACTCAAGCCTGGGGCACAGAGCCAGATCCCATCCCCCACAAAAAAAGTAGTAATTAAGGAAGGAATATTCCAGGATTCTGTCTTAAGCAACTGAATTTGTAGGGTTGCTATTTCCTGAGATGAAAGCTAACCCTGAAGTCACAAGTTTCATAGTGAAAATGAAAGGTTCAGTTGGGATATGTTAAATATTACATACCAAAAATATATTTAAGTGAACATGTCAGTAGGCAGTTAGATATGCAGGCCTGAAATACAGAGAAAAGGCTACAGATATAATTTAAAAGACACTAGCCTATTGCTGATATTTAAAACCATAGGACTGATAAAAGCATCCAAGTGAGCGAAGAGAAAGAAAAAAGAAATTTGAGCTATAAGAAGTGAATCTTTCTGGAAAACTCCAAGACATCTAAGTTTACAAAAGGGAAAAGGAACTGGCAATGGGGACTGAGAAGGATCACACACACACACACACACACACACACACACACACACAGAGAGAGAGAGAGAGAGAGAGACAGAGAAGGAAAATTTGTGTAGTGTCTTAGAAAGCAAGATAAGATTTACATTTGAGGATGAGGTGACTGTCACATGCCAGTGGAATGTATAATCATTATGTAGAAAAACACCCACTGGATTTGGTAACCCAGTTGTGAGCATGAGGAAGTAAAGACAAAGCAAGTAGATAATTCTTTCAGTATGTCTTACTATAGTGGGGAGAAAGGAAATGAAATGAAAAAATGAGATCAGGGGAGGAATTTCTTTTTAAGCTGGATAAACCTAGAACATTTCACTGATTGTAACAATCCAATAGAGAGAGCTAGGTGCCAGAGATGGAGGGAATAGCTAAACCTTATCAAGATAAGATGGGCACCTATGTGAGAGGCCTGGCTTTTTTAGAAAGGACACTTTCCCCGTCGTAACAGGACCAAGGAATAAAGCTGGGTTTCAAGTGGGTTTTGAATTTGGTGTTAGGAAAATGAATATACCTCTTTTGGGAGCTTTCATTTCAACAAGGCAATTACCTGAAAATGGAAAGGTGAAGCATGTATGAAGTTTGAGGAGTGACAAAAGTTATCAAATAAGCATAACTAGGATTATAAAATCTAGTTTACTAAAGAAATGTGGGATTTCTGGGGTAATACTGAATGTCCATGTAGCAATGCTAATCATGAATTTTCAGTGATACTCTCTGCCTGGCTGTGTGATTTTTCTCCGTAATCTTTTGCCATTCAGTTAAATTCTAATTAAATGTTCATATTTACTATTACATTATCTTTGGCTCTTAAAGACAATATAATATTTTATGACTCTGGTGTTTAAAAATTAACTTTTAACTAACCAGTCTTTACATTCTACTTTACCACAATCAAATTATTGTTTTCTTTTATACTAAACCAGCAGACTGCATCTTAGGTAAATTTCAATTATAATGTTAAAAAGCAAAGCAAAAAAAAAAAAATCCACTTCATTTAAAAAGTATCAAACCTTAGTTAATTCGGAATCATCTCTTTGACTTGCAATGATTAAATAATCTTGGCTGTCTGAAGTAAAATATCTCACTTGAGAAGTTTCCAGAATAATGATTGTTTGTACCTGCAAGCAGGATGGAGATCGGGAATGAAAACTGAAAGGAGACTTTACCTAAGAAAGCCACTGAACACACTCACAGCATGAGTTAGGATCTGAAGTGCAAGACTTAAAAAATTCTAATCCCAAGGTATGCATACCTAACTGTCATTTTAAAAAGACAAAAATATCCCCGGATTTTTGCTAAAATGTATACCAACTCACAAAAAATTCTTTTTCACATTAACATAGAACATACATTATCTTCCAATTTGAACAGTCTTACAAATCTTAATTTCTTTTATACAAAGCAATCTACTTAAAAATGAAAATGGTTTTTACCAGGAATAATTTAAGTCCAGATGTGAATGTATACACACTATTAAGAGAAGGCTTTTCTTCATTCCTTTCTTCATGAGTAATCACAACGTAGGGAGAAAAACCAATATTAAAGGCCTCACAAGTTTTAGGATTTTCTATATTTAAATCCTAGAAAATGAGAAATAAGAATGACAGTAATTCATGATACATCTAAAATTTATCTGCACATTTTAATTTTTGTACTATAAAAAATACTGATGTTTACCTCAACTGGAAAAAAAATCCCTTGCCATCGGTAAACAGTAACAGATGATTTTCTTAACATTATACCATATATTAAATTTTCCAAAGTAAAGAAACACCAGCCAGAAGGTGATTCATCCAGAAAACTTTGAAATATGGAAAATACAGCATCCATTCCCCCTGAAAAACACCAATGATTATTTACTGGTTTATTATTTCTTCAAAAACTTATCTAATTTATTGTTTAAACAATGAGACCAGTGCATTTGTGACTACAAATGAAGATCCTTTCATGGTGTGTGTGTATGAGTGTGAAAAGAAAGAAAAGACAGAAGCGAGAGAACTTTCAAATAACTACAAATAATGAATTTGTACTAAAAATAAGAAATGTTTTAAATTCTTATTTAAAAACCAAGAAAATTTATTAATGCTCTACTTGATACTTACACACTTTCCCATGGTATATTTAGAAATAAATATTAAATGTGGCTATGTGGCTGGGCACAGTGGCTCACACCTGTAATCCCAGAATTTTGAGAGGACAAGGTAGGTGAATCACTTGAGGTCAGGAGTTCGAGACCAGACTGGCCAACATGGTGGAACCCCTGTCTCTACTAAAAATACAAAAATCAGCTGGCGTGGTGGCATGTGCCTGTAATACTAGCTATTCGGATGGCTGAAAATTGCTTGAACCCGGGAGGCGGAGGTTGTAGTGAGCTGAGATAGTGCCACTGCACTCCAGCCTGGGTGACAGGGCCAGACCCTGGCTCAAAAACTAAATAAATAACAAATGTATATTTAAAAGGAAAATATGCAGAACATGATTTTTATCAACTTCTGTAAAGTTGACACAAATGTAACTGAGAAATTTTAAAATAATAAATACCCTTTATAGAATCATGCTAAATATTTGGTTTAAAAATTTACACTATTAATTTGAAATTATGCCCATCTAATTTTAATATTTTAAGAATGTCAAGCAGACTCACAATGGCTGTCAAGGTTTTATCAAACTGCTACAACTGTTTGTTGTTTATCAAACTGCTACATGTTTTAAAATTCCATACTCCAAAAAAAATAAAAGACAAAAATAAAAATCCCCTAACGAAGAGTAACTATTTTAAAAATTACATATGATCTCTTAACATGGCTGCTTCCCCCGAAAACATTAAGTTCTTTGTAAATTTTGGTTACTGGTGTGAACATGATGGAACAAGAACAAATATCAAGGTTGAAACCTAGGCTCCCTATAAATGATTGGTCATTTTTAGATTACCAGTTCAAGAGAATTTGTCAATACGTTACATGTAATATTCAATAGCAACTTCCTTTCCTAAAAATCCAGCATTTCAAATTCTTATGTTGCTCCCTTTTAAAGGTACACTGGAGATTTTTCATTAAGTGTCCCAAATGGTCCTGACATATGGACAAATCTTTTTCTACAATAATTCAAGAAGACCACAAATGAAGAATAAGCAATGACTGCTGACAATTAAGAATCTCCAACATATGCTCTTATAAGTACTATCAAAAAACACATGCAAAATCCAAGCAGTAATGGAGAAATCTAAATTAGAAACCATAATCTTTCTTTTTTGGGTCCCATTTCTACTTGTTTTCTAGACAGCCACACCACTATTAATTATCTCCTTTTTCTTCTAAGTAATTACCTACCTTTTCCATCCAACCTCCACATGCTTGGGTCTCTCCAAACTAAATATGCAAAAGACCTTCTGAATCCCACACCACACCACTACTACCTTCTCCAGGTCCTAACTTCCTAGCCAAACTTACTGAAATGGTTGCATATACTTGAGGTCTCAATTCTTTTACCTCCACTCAAAATGGTATTCAGTTCCCATATTTCTATACAAACAGCCTTTCCTATAGTCATTAATGCCTTCTATGTTGCTAACTATAATGGTTATTTTTCAGGTTCTCATTTTACTGGACTTTTCACCAGGAGTTGACATTGTTTACTTCTTCCTCCATTTTAAAGCACTCTTCTGCTGGTGTCTGCAATCCTATTTTCTCCTGAGTTTCTTACCAGGCCCTCTAAGACTCCTTTGCTAGGCCATCATTCCATATCCTCAGCAATTGAACTTGAACCTTCTTATAGTTTAGTCTACAGGGTCCTCTTCCCTTCTCCATCTTCAGCCTTTCTTTTCAGATTATTACATCAATTTCCATGACTTCAAATTCAATATATATAGCTAAAGTTCCCAGGTTTCTCTCTCCTGCAGAGAGGAGCTTTTTTGAGTCTAGAGAAATTTATTCTCAAAAGTAACTCAAATTCAAAATGTGTTAAACCACATTTATTTTACTCCCCTTACCAAAATACATCTATTCTTTTTTTGGAATTCCATCTTAGTGAATAGCACGAACCTCTTTTCCCATCCAACTGCACAAGCTAGGAACCTGAGTAATCTCTGGTACTTCCTTCTCCCTCACCCTCACAGGCAATTCAACACCTAGTCTAAGTTATCATCATCTTGCCTCCCTGTATCTTCACTACTCTTCTGTGCCAACCCATTATTTACATGGCACTGTGAATAATATCTTCAAAATCCAAATATAATTATACCATACCACATTACATATGGTAACTCTGTTCCATTCCTAAACCACTCAACGGCTTTCTGTTAACACTATTAGAAAGACTGGCAAGTATAAAATATTCCTTAAGTTCTTGAATAATCTGGTTTTCTCCAGCTATCCAAGCTCAACATTCCTCCTTATTTCTATACCTACTATCCACTCAAGTTCTTCACTTATGTGTGTTTTTTCTGCCTCAGGTTTCTGCCTTCACAGCTTCCCACTCTCAACTCCCATGTTCTTCCAACCCAGTCCTTTGCATAATCAAAATCTCTACTCATCATTTAGTCTTAGTTCAAAGATCAATACCCCTTGAAAGCATTCCCCTATATTCTTTGAACACTTAGAACTTCTCCTTTGAAACATTTATTAAAGTTTAAAGTATATATTGATTTTGACTTACTTGATTCATTTCTGTCACTCCCTAAATCCTAAGATCCATGAGTTCAGTGCCATGCCTGGCACGTGACAGGCACTCAGTACATATTTATAGGTGCAATAAAAGAATGAGATTATCTGTTTATATATATCAATATAAAAAGCATTTATATTGATCCATTTTCAAAGGATCAATAACATACAATTCATGGGAAAAATATAAATCTTATACATGCAATATTTCTTGTTTACATAATTTTGTTTTCATAAGAAATGAAACGTACTCATGCCAAAGGCTGTTTCAGATACTGTCTCCCACTGCACACTCACAGCCAAATCAATGCCATTAGTGCGAGATACGTTTAAATACACGGTCCTATTGGCTTCTTCAATGTCTATGGAGGTGGCCCTAAAAGAAATACATGGATTGTGGAACGCAGAAAAAGTATAAATTCTACATATTTAAAATATATATCATATTGCAAGCATATTGTTAATACACTTCTAAATTTATACAATCCAAGATGAGATCATAAGAAAATACTGAAAATCAGTTACTTTAATAACTTCACACTATATATTCTAAAGAAGAAATAAAATTGTCATTCTTACATTTCTTCACACATGTATCAAATACATTTTGTAGAAAAAAAAATAAGTCAGGAAATTATCAGCCTATTAATGAAACTAGATTAAAATATTTTTATGATATAAAAAATGAATATTTGTCAGCTTCCAGAAGAAATTTTAAAACCACAATCACGTTAATACATGTTTGAAGAGTCATTCATTTGGTTTGAGCTGCTAAGTCTACTTTATATTATTTCTCGCTTTTTATTATTTTTAAAAACACAAAATAGTACAGGCCGTTATCTGAAAGTGTGAACTCTGAGAAAATAAGAATTTTAATAACACTATTACACAGGATGTGTTTAAGTTTTTGATACTCCCCGTCAGGACAGTAATTGGTCTCTCTAGACCTATCTTTTCTAGAGTTCATTTTAAAAATCCCTTTTAAAATAATCAGACATCAATTTAATTATGCATTTTCTTACGTCAAAAAATATTCCCTACTTATAGCTTCAGAAGTGATAATTTCCTTGTGAATAAACAATACCTGTTTTCAACTGCAGAGATACTGAATAGCCCCAAAGGGGCCTGGTTTTGCAAAACTGTTATCAGGGTTTGAACATGCTCCCCTAGTCGAGCACCTCCAGTTGGATTAAACAAGGTGCAAACAAAATACTCATCCATTTCTGGTTCTGTGTCTAATATGGCAGATATGCGTAGGGCCTGAAGACAAAATCAAAAGATAACGTTACTAGAATACAGTATTTTTTGTAACACACTTACAGAGAAATCAACTAAACATTTCTGACAACAAAATAACATGTTTTGAAAAATATCATCTTATTTTTTACTTAATAGTGATTCCTGTAATGTGATGGCTACAACTGTTTCATGTTACTACTTTTAGGGTTTTCAACTTTGTGATATATTGCACTGAAGTGTCCAAAAAAATATTTAGAGCATTTAAAAATAACATTGACTTAAAAATTAAATTTATGTCTTCATTTTTGTGAACTTTTTGTCCTGCTCTGGCTACATAACTTCATTAATTTCATTCTAATCTAGAATCACTATTACAAAACAGTTGCAGTCATAGCAGGCACAAATTAGGAACAACCCGAATGTTCATCAGTGGGAGAACAGACAAACCAACAGTGGTCTATTTTGTAAAATGCTACTCAGTGATTAAAAAGAGTCCAACTACTGATACATGCAACCACACAGGCTTAAAAATTATATTGAGTGAAATACGCCAGACACAAAAGAGTACACGCTATACGATTCTATTTATGTGAAGCTCAAGAACCAGTAAAATTAGTCTTCAATGATAGAAATCAGAGAGTAGTTTCCTCTGGAAAGGGGAAGAGACAGGGGAATCTTCTGGGTGATGATAATGTTAAATGCTTTTATTTATTTATTTACTTATGAAACAGAGTCTCACTCTGTCACCCAGGCTGGAGTGGTAGAAATCAGAAAGCAGTTTCCTGGAAAGGGGAAGAGACAGGGGAAATCTTCTAGGTGATGATAATGTTATATACATACATACATACATACACACCTTTATTTATTTATTTATTAATGAGACAGAGTCTTGCTCTGTCACCTAGGCTGGAGTGCAGTGGCACTCTGTTCACTGTAACCCCTGCCTCCCAAGTTCAAGTGATTCTCCTGCCTCAGCCTCCTGAGAAATGGGATTACAGGCATGTACCACCACACCAGACTAATTTTTGTATTTTTAGTAGCGGTAGGGTTTCACTATGTTGGCCAGGCTGGTCTCCAACTCCTGACTTCAAGTGATCCACCCACCTTGGCCCTCCAAAGTGCTTGTATTACAGGCGTGAGCCCCTGCACCGGGCCTTAATGTTAAATGTTTTTATCTGAGTGATAGTTACATGTGTGTATGTATATATCTTTAAAGTAATTAAGTAATATACTTAAGATTGGTGCATTCTACTGTTTATACCTCAAAATAAAAACATTTTGGAATAAAAGTAGTTATGTTGGTTAAAAAATTTATTTAATTTAATTTGCTCTAACATTTAATTTGCCTAACAAAAAGGTATATATGCTGTGAAAAAGGAGACTTTTATGAAAAAAAGCCACAGTAAAAAATAAAACAAACAAAAAACAAATTTAAGAAAAAATTTAAAAGCTGAAAAAGATCATAAACAAAGCAATAGAAAATTAATAAAATATTTAAAATTTGAATTTTACATATATTTCAAGATTTAAATGTAAGTGACTTTGGACAAGCCAATTAAGGTTTTAAATTTCCAAAATATGAAAAAAAATGAAAATTAATATGTATTTGAAAATGTGAAGTTACACAAACTGATCACAAAAAAAATAATTATTAGATGGACTGTTTTAGGTAAAATAGCTTTAAATATATTATTTTAGATTTATTATACTTTATATAGCTGGCTTGAAAAATGATTAAAGCCAACATAATTAGCTATTTTTAAACTTAAACTGTTTTAAAAAATAAAATGTAGTAGCAGGAACAGAAAATTGTTAATAAACAGAAAAAGAGTTTTTGGAAGGTAAACTTTGAGTATAGATCATATTTATAATTAATCTCAAATCCACCATTTTTTCTCCAATAATCTATTCCTGTTCTCAAACAAGCAGTCTAAAGTAAGCAGTTACATTCTGTTAAAGGGAAATGATTGGCTGAGACTTAATGGTTACAAAAATTGGCCTGGGTTTTCTTTTATGTGGTTTATATACAATATAAAGTGACATATGCAATTTAAATGTGCTGAAAATTTAAAATAGCAATACATATTATTTTCTTTACTATTTGCATATTCTTCTACCTTATTAATAGTAAAATTTTCCAGTTGCACTTTATACAGAGTAAATAGAATTGTAGCACTTGTCACATAGTAATTGAATCATGTCTTTATCACCTAAGCTGAAAGTACTGCTTTTTTCATTCTAGGACTTGAGTGTTCATCTAAGAGAAATTCGCTTTGTATATAATAAACTTCCATTCTCATTACAACTTCTTACTATACCTTGAATTGAACACCTTCTTCTAAAACAATATAGCCTTTGGAAGGAGTCAGATCTTTAGATTCATTTGAGGAATTCACTTCTGTCACAATGAACTGAACTGTCACTGTTCCAAACAATCCTTGTGCAGGTTCCCGAACAATGTACAATACTGCAACGCTCTCCTGGACGTAGAGAGCTGTTGGCTCTCTTAGGAAAAAGTGCGCACTGTTGTTAAATGATAAAACTCCAGGTCCATCATCGTTAGCAAGGATAATAATTAAGGCTGCAAAATAAAAAGATTAAAGCAATAAATGAAAATATAATAGGTTATAAATGCTGAAAAAAGTGTGGATTTCTAATTGAAAACTAGGCCAATTCTTTACCTAAGGTGATTGTTTTAAGATGATCTTTAAAACGACAGAATTTTTTTTACCATTTAATAAAATTCCATATTCATTCATGATAGAAAAATACTCAGTAGTCTTGGGATAAAAGGCAGCTTCCTTAACCTGATGAAGCAATAGCTCTCAGAAGTCAACAGCAATCACACTTAATATTGGAACACCAGCAGCATTCCCACTAAAAACAGTAACAAAATAATAATGTCTATCATGATTGCTACTATCTCCCAGTGTCACAGGGCTATCAGGTAGATAACACCTGTAAAAGTAGTGAAAAAAGTCAGAACTGTCACTATTTTCTAGATGATATGATTGTCTATTAAGAAAATACAAAAGAAAATATTAGAACTATAATAAGAATACAAAGCAAGCTGAGTCACAAATCAAGAGTGTTCTATTTTTTACTGTCACTAATATTAATAACTAATAGTTGCAGCAACTAATACTATTAAGAACTTACTAATGGCTTAACCTATATTAACTCTTTTAATTCTCACAATAACCCTATGGTGTTGATTCTATCATTATTCTCATTTTTACAGAACCTATGATTGAAGCACAAACAGGAAATTTGAAGAAGTTTACAAGCTAGGAAGGGGCAGAGCTGATGCACTAGGTCAGGATCATATATTCTTAAAGTCCATTATTATAACTCTATAGATCAGCTATCACTATCTAAAGAAAAAAAAGTAGACCTTATTCACAATAACAACAATACTTAAAAATTAGCCTAATGTAAAAACTATAAAATCTATATGAAGAAAATCTCACCGATATTCCCTTCACCCACTCTAAAGTTACCTGCAGCAGATTCTATTTGCCCAATGGTCTCCCTCTACCTGAGGACAGCATCAGCCCATGCAGGAGTAAGGTCAGAACTGTTGTAAATTTAACACCCAAGAGCAACTCTCAAGTGATTAGAACTAGGAGCTGGTGAATGAACAGTCCAGATTTCCTTCCTTCTCATGAGACAGTCCTAAGCTTTATTCAACCCCGTGTCTAAGAGGGACCCTAGCAGGACAGAGTGTCAGTTGCCCACAGCAGTACTGCTCATTAAAACATCACCTTTCAGCTTTCCTCTCTCTCTTTCACCTCCTCATTTCTCATCAGGCCTCCAGACATCACCTCTCAAATAAACTAAAGCCTTGTCCAAATCCTTGTCTCACAGTTTGCTTCTGGGAGGACACAAGCAAAGGCAATAGTATAAAAGATCTAAATTACTGAAGAGGGAGTTTACATTTCCAAATCAGAAAACTCATTATAGTGATGTCAAATCCATCCAAATTAATCCAAAATTTTAATTCCCCAACCGAAACAGTTTATTTTATAGATCTCAGCTTGAATCTAATGTTCATATGAAAGAGACTTTTTAAAGGAATAGGTGAGATAATTTAGAAAAAGAAAAAAATTTTTGGCTTGAAAAACTAGCAAAATGTACTTCAAAGTTATGATAAATAAAATAGTGTTCTATTAGCACATGAATAGGCAAATAGAACAAAACAGAGTCCAAGAAAACGATCAGCAGTTGGATAGAAAAAAGGAAATAAAGAAAGATAAATACTTCACGTTGAAAATTAATGACTAATGGATGTTTCATTCTCTATATATTAGGGTATTGTTTTATACATTTTAGAAGAAAAATGAAGTTGTATCCTTGCCTCACACACTACTAATGAATAAATTCTTTGTATCTTCAATAATGTAAATAAAAATCAAAACTATGAAAATAGCATAAGATACAGTAAAATATTTTATAGCATTTGGGTGAAAAGGCCTAAGTAAGTAGGATTTAAAAGCATAACAGAAAATATCTAATATTTTAAAACTTTATTTATTTATTTTTTTGAGACAGAGTTTCGCTCTTGTTGCCCAGGCTGGAGTGCAATGGTGCATTCCCGGCTCACGGCAACCTCCACCTCCTGGGTTCAAGTGATTTTCTCGTCTCAGCCTCCCAAGTAGCTGGGATTACAGGCATATGCCACCATGCCTGGCTAATTTTTTTGTATTTTTAGTAGAGACAGGGTTTCACCATGTTGGCCAGGATGGTCTCTATCTCTTGACCTCGTGATCCACCTGTCTCAGCCTCCCAAAGTGCTGGGATTACAGGCGTGAGCCACCTGTTGCGCCTGACAATTTTAAAAATTTTGATAATAAGAGGCAATATAATAAAAGGTAAACGACAGACTGGGAGAAATATCTGCAATATATTTAAGAGGCAAAGGGTTGAATTCAAAATATGACTATTCCTACAAATCAATAAAGCAAAAAACCAAAAGAAAGTACATAAGGGATACAAAAATCAGAATCACAAAGGAAAAAAAACCCCACAATAACCAGTATCAAACGCACTAAAAGGAAAATGAAAGAAAAAATGCACAATAATGCATAATACAACTACATATTTTTCAGTCATTAGAAATGGCATATAAAAATTTAAAGGCTAAAGAAATTGCTGGTGAGGATATGGAGAAACTATTATATATGTACACATTGGAGTGTAACTAACACAGAAGGCAGTGCTGAGTCCTTTCCACTCAACATGCACTGTACTCAACAGATTATCTTAATTATCCACATATCCAAAGATTTCTATACAAGGATATTTATTTAAACTTTATAAGGGTTTGGAAATAGTCTCTAAGTCAAATCAGTGGGGCAAGGTTTAAGAAATGACCAACTGCCGGGCCGGGCGCGGTGGCTCACGCCTGTAATCCCAGCACTTTGGGAGGCCGAGGCGGGTGGATCACAAGGTCAAGAGATCGAGACCATCCTGGTCAACATGGTGAAACCCCATCTCTACTAAAAATACAAAAAATCATCTGGGCATGGTGGCGCATGCCTGTAATCCCAGCTACTCAGGAGGCTGAGGCAGGAGAATTGCCTGAACCCAGGAGGCGGAGGTTACAGTGAGCCAAGATCGTGCCATTGCACTCCAGCCTGGGCAACAAGAGCGAAACTCCGTCTCAAAAAAAAAAAAAAAAAAAAAAAAAAAAGAAATGACCAACTGTCACAGCACTTATTTCTCTGGGGAATTTTTTAATCTTTAAAAATAGAAAATTACAAATATAAAGTAACCTTGAAAGAACCCAACAATATATTTGTTTCTCCTATCTGTGGAGCTGGGCATGTAACCTACATGATTTGAATCAGATTTATATGAGGACCTTGTAGGAATGCTTGAACTTGAATACTCTGTCTTCCTGTTACATGAAATGCAGAAGAATGATCCTGATCACTATCTTATGACAATGAATAACGTTAGCCCTGCAATGAAGCCAATATTCCAAAAGGCAAAGAAAAGAGACAGAAAATCTCAGGATCTTTGGCAGCATTAAGTCCTGCTCCCACTTCCTCTAAAGCCATATGTCTCTGTACCCCCAGGTTAAATAAACCAATAAATTATATGTGTATAAATCCATTTCCATTGGGTTTTCCATTATTTATATAGAGGCTATTCTCAACCAACACATGGTATTCATTCACACAACCCTTTACCAACCCACTATGTTCTACAAGAAAATAATTTGAACTCAAACATATACTCTTTGAATTTGAAACAACAGCCATAGCCTCAAAAAAAAAGCTTCTGGGGACTTAGAAATATCAATGTATTTTATCAACATAGCAAGAAAGTAAAAACCAACTCTTGAGTTACTCAGAATTATTTCATATTTTCTACTACAAATTAAATTTTTCCATAAAGGCCAATAATTTGGGAAGGTAAATGTTCATTAAATTAAAAATTAAAAAAAAAATAAATAACTAAACCTGCTGAGCCACTCACTAACACAGGAGTTTGAAGGATCAGTCAACATTCAATCCTTGAAATTCACTTGGCTTGTCTGTCATCAGAGGAAATGGAAGTGATTTCTTAACAGCTCTCCCAACCCTAAAGTTCTGTATGTTCCTGAGTTTTCTCCTTTGTCTCTTTCTTACCTTCTCTAAATAGTCAGCACAATACTTATCAAGCAATGGAATGGGATGGCTATTCACAGCAATATCAAACTGTTCCAACCAAAGAATTACGACTCCCATAATCTGTCTGAAGTATCAACATACCTCAACTCTATGTGGAAATACTACAGAGTAGATGACACTAAGGGAACTGCCTTTGTAATTCCTTCTATTGCTAAGTAGGAAACCAAAACAAAACTCAAATTGCAAAGGAAAGATATCTACAAATAAAATAAGCTTACAATAACTGAGGAAATAATTTATTATCTGTAGTATCAACATACTTTTTTGTCTTTTACATACATGCACACATACATCAATACACACAAGCTAGAGGCACAGTTACACAGACACTGGAATTCAGAAATGCTCTAACTTAAAATCATTCTCATTGTAAGCACAGAAAACCACCAAGACTTTCTTATTTTTATTATTTTATTTATTTTTTTTATTTTACTTTAAGTTCTGGGGTACATGTACAGATCTTGAAGGATTGTTACGTAGGTATACACATGCCATGGTGGTTTGCTGCTTCCATCCCCCCATCACCCACATTAGGTATTTCTCCTAATGTCATCCCTCCCTAATCTCCCCACCCCTGCTATCCCTCCCCTAGAACCCCACCCCCCCACCCC